>NW_026596051.1:39709505-39732084 GCF_907164565.1 Psammomys obesus
CATACATACATACATACATACATACATACATACATACATACATACATGAGGAGTCACTATCATCAGTGTAAGAGCCCATAAAGCTCTGATGGAGCATTCCAAGACCATAATTCTATAGAGATCCTACATTTAACCGATTCAGTCTCAAAACAAAGCAAAATCTTATGAATATGAAAAGAGAGCTTATAAAGAAGAGAAGAAGTTGATGGGGCAGGGTAGAAACCGGTAATGAGAGAATAATCTTAATATGCTGTATATTGAATGAATATACTAAAGAACAACTTAATTTTTTTTATTATTTTTATTACCTTTTACAGTTTATTCACCTTGTGTATCCTGATTGTAGGCCCTTCCCTTATCTCTTCCTGGCCACACCATCCCTCATTCTTCCCCTTATCCCCCTCCCCTAGTCTACAGAAAAGGGGAGGTCCTACTCTTCTACTATCTGACCCTAACCTATCAAATCTCACCAGGAATGCCTGGATCCTCTTCCTCAGTGGCCTGGTAAGGTCACCTTGCCAGGAGGAGGTGATCAAACAGTAACTGAGCTCACGCCAGAGACTGCCCCGCTCCCCATATTAGGGAACTCACTTGGAGACTGAGCTGGCTATGGGCTACATCTGAGCGTGGGGTCTAGGTCCTCTCCAGACATGGTCCTTGGCGGCTGCATCAGTCTCTGCAGTTCCCCCACCCCCTGCAAACCCAAATTTTTGGCTTTTTTGGTCTTCTTGTGGAGCTTTTGTGCTCTCCATATCCTTCTACTTTCCTCCTTCTTCCATAAGGCTCCCTGCACTCTGTCCACATACATTTTAAAAAGAAAAGAAACTCTCTGTCTTTTACATAGCAAAGGAATGTCAAGCAATTAAACAAACAAACAAACAAACAAACAAACAAATAGAAATTTGCTCAGGTTAGCATCAACTGACCTATCCAAAATGGCCCAGTTCATTGACTGCCTTGTTTTTTTTGCAGGCATTACATTTTCTGTCTCAGTATTCAAAAGTCTTCACCAGTATATCATTCTATCTCTCATTTTGAGACAGAAAATGTAACAGAATTAAACCTTCAAAATTCTAAACAGGAGCTAACATTAGGTGCCATGATTATATTTCTATGATCCTATACTTAATCACCTATGACTCTCCTTTATTTTGACATATTTTCTTTTTTTAAATGTATTTTTCTGTTTTTGTCCCATCCACACTTTTATTCCTGATGTAATACATATTTTTCCATATGCAATGATTTTCAATTCTATATATTTTGGTCATGTTTATTTTTTATTAAAAGTTTTTTTTTTTTTTTTCTTTCTAGGAGACCCACATGGAGACTGAGCTGCCTATTGGCTACATGGGAATAGGAGGTCTAAGTCTTTTCCATGCACGGTCCTCTCCATGCAGGCCCCCGGGGCTCAGATTTTTTGGCCTTGTTGGTTTCCTTGTGGAGCTCCTGTCCAATCCAGGTCCTTCTGTCCACCACTCGTCTATAAGACTTTCTGCACTCTGCCCAAAGTTGGCTGAGTCTCTGCATCTGCTTTGCTCCCCTGCTGGGCTGAGTCTTTTAGAGGACATCTGTGTTAGGCTTCTGTCTTGTTCCTTTTCTTCAAAAGTTTTCCGTGTCTATTCTATTTGTCCTTTTGAATTGAAACTAAGCCCTAGTAAGAGGAACAGGGGATGTCTCTGCCATGGACTCTGTTGGCTGCTCTTTGGTGACTTCTCTCTGGCTGGCCAGCTTTCCCAGGTCACAAAGGAAGATGATGCAGGTAGTCTTGATAAGACTTGATAGACTAGGGTCAGATAGTAGGGAAGGAGGGCTCTCCCTTTCTGTGAACTATGGGAGGAGGATATGGGAGAAGAGGGAGGAAGGGTGGGACAGGGAAGAGACAATAAATAAGAGGCATAGTGAAAGAAAATGAGGACCAAAATATAAAACACCAACTCTGGGGTATAACAGAAAGTAGGCAAGGATATAAGTGTGTAAAAGGTTCTCAAGACTAACTGGAGTCATGGCGCATGCCTTTAATCCCAGCACTTTGGGTGGCAGAGGCAGGAAGATCACTGTGAGTTCTAGACCAACCTGGTCTACAAGGCGAGTCCAGGACAGCCAAGGCTGCACAGAAAAAATTCTTGTCATGAAAAAAATTAAAATAAAATAAAAAATAATGTTCTCATGATTAAGAAAATAATCTCCTCACCTCATTTAGAAAGTGTTTCTCTTAAATTGATCTCTACTTGGGAAGTATGGATAAATTCTTTTTTTCATATCATATATATTTCCATAGCTAGCTGACTTATGTGTTTGTGCATACATTTAACACCAGTAAATACTAGATACTTGACTGTTTCTGAATCCTGTGCCTTCAGCTGTGATAATGATTTACCTAGGTGATCTTTTACTTAAAAAGAATAAAAAGATAATTATAGCTTACACAATTGACAGAATTGACCATTTAATAAACAGAAGCCAAATGGTTCCAAGAAGTCAGTTAGGTAAATTAACAGGTCTTGAAAGTGCTCCTGATCATCATACTTAATAACAAAAACAAAGAGGTATAAGACAAGTGTGAACAAATTTACAATATCTCATTTAAAATGCTTTGGCAAAAAAAAAATAGCAGCTTTCAAATAAAAAGTAATTGCAGCAATGAATTAGTCTAAGTTTTGATTAAAAATTGAAAACTTCATGCACTGGCCAATTTCACCAGCTAGATAAACAGACACAATAAAAACATAAACCAGTTTAATATTTATATTATTAATGAAGAACTGTCTGGAGTATAATCTCTGATAAACACTGCCAATTAATGGCAAATTAGAAAACTCAGAAGCACCAGGTTTCAAAAGAAACGATCATATAGTGTGTATTCATACCAACATGTTTTTCAAAATCTGATAATGCAGGGCTGGAGAGGGGCTCAGTCAATAAAAGGCTTTCCATGTAGGCATGAAACCTGAGTTGACCCTCTAGCTCCCGTGTAAAATCTGGATGGCATGGCATCCCTGTAATCCCAGCTGTGGAGAAGGACAAACAGAAAAATCCCTGGAGTTTACTGACCACCCTGTCTACACAAATGGGCAAGCTTCAGGTTAGGTGACAGACCGTATAAAATACAGTGCAGAACAATTGAAGAAAACATTTGTTGTTGACCTTTGTCTTACAAACACATACACACACACACACACACACACACATATGCACACAAAATGCATACATATAAAAATAAATCTAACAAAGCAAACTAATGTGACACTTTAGAAACAAACTTAACAATTAGTAATTTACATTCTTTATTTTAAATATTTATTTAGTATGTATACAATGTTCTGTCTGCATGTACACCTGCATATTAGAAGAGGGCACCAGCTCTCACTATATATGGTTATGAGCCACCATGTGGTTGCTGGGAATTGAACTCAGAACTACTGGAAGAGCAGCCAGTGCTCTTAACCTCTGAGCCATCTTTCCAGCCCTAATTTATATACTTTTAATGAGAATACAATGAACACAAATTCTAAATATGGGCATTTTAAAAGTGTACTCATATTATAGTTTATATCTATAATTATATTATATTTATACATATTATAGTCCAATTCATGAGTTCAAATAATTGAAATAATTGCTAATTTTAAATATCTTTATATTAGAAATAAATTTGATACTACTTCTTGGTTTTCTAGCTTTCATCTTGGCATTGGGACATCATCATTACACATTGTTTACTATATCATGATTCATCATCACCTCACCCACACGTCTTCTGTAACCACCCCAAATGTTTCCTGTAGTGAAACTCCATGCTTCTAAAGAAATCCTGTTTCCTGCTTGGTTACTGAGCTACCATGGGCTACATCCAAGCACGGATTCTAAGTTATATCCATACATGATCCTTGGTTGGAGAAAAGTCTCATAGAGGACCCCCGTGCCCTAATATATTTTGTCGTTGTGGAGCTTCTGTCCTTTCCCCGTCATATTAACTCCTCCTTTTATCAAATGATTCCCTGCATTTTGCCCAAGGTTTGGTTATGAGTCTCCGCATCTGCTTTGATACACTGCTAGGTAGAGTCTTTCAAGTGGGTATTCCTAGTAAGGGGAACGGGAACTATTTTTGACATGAACTCAACAACTGGCTCTTTTACCTCTGCCCCTATTCCCCCCCCCACCAAGGTAGGAACAGTCTCACTAGGCCACAAACAAGGACTTTGCAGCTAGTCCTGAAGATACCTGATAAGGTGGCGTCAGATGAAAGAGGAGGAGGACCTCCCTTAGCAGTAGACTTGGAAAGGGGCAGGTAGGAGATGAGGGAGGGAGGGTGGGATTAGGAGGGAATGAGAGAGGGGGCTATGGCTGGGATACAAAGTAAATAACCTGTGATTAATATAAAAAAATAAAAACTAATAAAAAAATTAAAAACAACACTCAGAAATCTTGTTTCCCTAATGAGTTCCTTGGCTTAATATTATTCCCCTATATAGCACTCTTCACCGAATTACCCTTACTTAGAAAAATAGTAGCAATTTTCTTACACTGTCATCTGAGTACTTCACAATTTAATTACAAACTTCTTTGTAGATTAGGCCTTCATGAAGGACCACCCATGGAGGTAACCTAAAACCCCTGCAAAGATGTAGCCCATGGCAACTCAGTGTCCAAGTGTGTGCCCTAGTGAGGGGAACAGGGACTGTCTCTGACATGAACTCAGTGGCTGGCTCTTTGACCTCTCCACCTGAGGGGGAGCACCCTTAGCAGGCCACAGAGGAAGACAGTCCAGCCAGTCCTGATCAACCTGATAGGCTAGGGTCAGATGGAAGGGGAGGAGGACCTCCCCTATCAGTGGACTGAGAGAGGGGCATAGAAAGAAAAGAGGGAGAAAAGGCAGGATTGGGAGGAGACAAAGAAACAGGCTACAGCTTGGATACAAAGTGAATGAATTGTAATAAATTAATGATAAAAAAATGAGAATTCAAAACAATAATCCTGAATGATATACTTTATATAGATATATTTGGTATTTACATATATTGGTATTTTACATTACAAGTACTATTATTTATTTATTTATTACAATGTATTCACTTTGTATCCCAGCTGTATCCCCCTCACTCATCTCTTCCCAGTCCCATGCATCCTCCCTTTTCTCTCCCTATGCCCTTCCCCTAATCCACAGATAGGGCCTCCTCTTCTATTTGACCCTAGCCTATCAGGTCTCATGAGGACTGGCTGCATCATTCTTTCTCTGTGGCCTGGCAAAGATGCACACCCCAGGGGGAGGTGATCAAAGAGCCAGCCACTGAGTTCATGTCAGAGACAGCCCCTGTACCCTTCACTAGTGAACCCACTTGGAAACTGAGCAGCCAGTGAGCTTCTTTTGCACAGGGGGTCTCAGCCTTCTCCATGCATGGTCCTTAGTTGGAGTATCCATCTCTGCAGGCCCCTCTGAGCCCAGGTATTTTAGCTCTGTTGTTCTCCTTATGGAGTTCCTGTCTCCTCCAGGTTTATCTCCCTCTTTTTCCATAAAGATTCCAGCACTCTACCTAAAGTTTGCCCATGAGTCTCAGTATCTCCTTTAATACCTTGGTGCCTGTCTTTCAGAGGTTCTCTGTGGAAGGCTCCTGTCCTGTTCCTTGTCTTCTACTTCTTATGTCTACACATTCAACATGTAAGTACTATTATAAGTACTTTTATGAATAAAGTAAAATACAAATGTTTTAAACATCAGTATATGTACATTAAGGGCTAAATTGAAGGGAAGTTGTTTTTCTCATTATTTAGGATTTTTTAATCTGTTATATTATTTCGTAAAAATGTAATTCTGTGGCAGAATTAACTGGTAAGTGTAATTCAATGATTTATTACCCTTAATACATGTTTTTTCAGATTTATGCAAATATTTGTTCTGGTTAGTATTAGGTTAACAATAGAATGAAGTAGTACTAACTATTTTTTAATCATTCCAAAATGGTTACTAACAGATTTGACAGATATAATTGATCCATCACTTTCATCAATAGGTCCCTCGAATTTAGACCTGTATTTTGACCTGCAAATTTGACCTACAATCTTATTGTTTAGGTTTGTCTTTACATATTTCTTCAATATTATTATTTTTTCAATATTTTTATTTTCATTTTCAACATTTTATTTTTATTAATTGTACTATATATATTAAAAGACACAATATGTCATAAAATATATCTAAGTATGAAAATGATATCATGAAGTAAGATACCACGCTCATAATTTTATACAGCAAAGCATTCTCTTTGAGTGCTTTTGTGGGGACAGGTGTGGGTATGGAAAACTGAAGAGCTGCTAAAATCTACTCACTTAGCAAAGTGTCAAAAACACTATAATAATTTTAATAATCGTAATCTACAGTTGGGCATTAGAGCTCCAGGATTCCTCATCCTTCATGTATCTGCCACCTTGTAAACCTTGATACAGAACAGCATATTTATTGGTCATGAAATACAATAATTTTAGTCTTTCCAATGTACTCCTGTTCTAATGTTTCTGTTTTCTAAAATAGCTACTTTTTGGAGATGAATTAAATATAGGTTTCTCTAACCATATTCTACAATCTTTTTTCTTTCTCTTTTTCTTTCTTTCTTTCTCTGTTTCTTTCTTTCTCTTTTTCTTTCTTTCTTTCTCTCTTTCTTTCTTTCTTAATTTCTTTCTTTCTCTCTCTTTCTTTTTTCTTTCTTTCTTCACTTTTTCTTTCAGCTATAGCTCCCTCCCTTGTCTCCTCCAGTTTCACCCACCCTCCCTCTTTACCCCTTATGCCCCTTCCCTAATCCACCAATAAGGGAATCTTATTGGTACATTTTCAAATTTCATCTTCCAAATCTTCTTAACTGACCAAGTTTTCATCTTCATCACTCTCAGACTACCCAGTGGTCATTTTTGTTTATATGAAATGATCATTGACCTATATCATACCAAATCAACAAGTTAGTTGGCATTTCTCACCCATCTCTAAATTCTTTTTTCATGTATCTGATTAATTCTCTTTAACTATCTGGCAGATACCTTTTGTTTTGTAGTTAATCTATCCAGTCTTTAATAGGTCTCATTACTTTTTGTAAGGCCTCCCTAATTTCTAAGACTTAAAACAGTATGAAATATTGAAATATTGAATATTCAAACACTTCCTTCACTAGTCTCCATTCTACCAGTAACTATGACAACTATTAAGTAGTTCCTTGGCTGTTATCTTGCTTCTCATCTCCTGAGCTACACCCACTTCCTGTCAGTCAATTCTCTTGGCTCTATTTTTTTGTCTTATGAATTCTCATTCCTTCAGACATTTACTCCAAACAAAGTTTCTCTGTTTCTAGCACTGGTTTTTATAGGCCACAGCATTTTAAATCCTTTCAAATTCCCTGTGCTTGACAGGATTAGTACTCTGGGTCCCTTAGGTAGCCAGAGTAATTTTTTTATTTTAAATAAATAGCAATACACATATGGTGACATTAATTCTCACATCAATCTGTTAAGATTGTTAGATTGACTTTCCCATTTAATAAATAAGAAAAAAAATCAATAATGTCCTAGTGTCATAGCTACTATGTAACAGCTGGAATTGAAACCATGGTACTGGTGAGTACGGTTAATGAGACATACATTCACTTAGGCTTAAACATGAGGTTGCTTCTCCTTCTTCATGGAATAAACTCCCTGCTTATGACTTTGATCTCCATTGCTTTACATGGTTCCACCCTTCTTTCTATCTACAGTCTCATCATAACAGCCAACTCTATCTCGTTAGCCTGTGAGTGCAAACAAATTGGATCTCACACCCACACACCTCGGGGCTTTTGTGTCTTCATAGTATTATAGTTTGCCCAGCTCTCCATGTTTCTGTAAAATGCACACATCCAGTGATTTTTTTTGGGGGGGGAGGGGTGGATTCTCCTCAAAAACTGTCTTTACCTACCTTCTCACTCTGAAGTGCCCACTTCTTCACTCTTTATGCCTTTGTCTTACTATATATCTTTCTCTTCCTAAAAAGATTAAATTGCATTACTTTAACACTCATTTGTTCAAATTTTATAGGTGCATTAATATTGCCTTCTCTAACATTTTAATAACTATACCTAGAAATAATGACACAATGAATTAAAATGTTTTTTATCTACTAATGTCATCCTAGACAATGTCAGCCTACAATAGTCTGTTTAACTATGCTAATATTCACAAAGTGCCAAACTTGGCCATTACTGTTGTAGGTATTTGAATAGACATATTTAATAATGAACAAATGAAAAATAGCTCGTTTTCTTCAGTTCATACATATTTAAAATATCATTAACTAAAGAATGGTTTTCATTTGGGTTGGCAATTACTTGATAGCAATAAAATATATAGGGAAAATATAGTTGATATAAATTAGAAATTCCCTTCCTTAATTTCTAATATCCTGATTTCTCCTTTTCTCCAGGCTTACCAAATAAGAAAATTCAAACCAGAATGCCATTTAAAAAAGTGTGTCCATTATTCCATGATACAATTGCTCAAAATCAAGATGAACATTTTATTTGAATCCTCATTCACTCTATTAAATTGATAGGGTCAATTTTATGACATGGTTAAAATAACTTTATATTTAGCCTAATAATGCCATTTAAAACCTTATTTATTTTGGGGGGGTGGTTGTTGGCTGGAGTATCAGTTTATTGCCCTTTTGTTTTGTTTTGTTTGTTTGTTTGTTTTGTTTTTTATTTTATATTTTTTTACACTTTATTCACTTTGTATTCCCCCATAAGCCCCCCCTCCCCTCCCGATCCCACCCTCCCTTCCCCTTCTTTATGTAAGCCCCTCCCCACGTCCACTGATAGGGGAGGTCCTCCTCTCCTTCCTTCTGATCTTAGTCTATCAGATCACATCAGGAGTGGCTACATTGTCATCTTCTGTGGCCTGGTAAGGCTACTCCCCCCCTCAGGGGGAGGTGATCAAAGAGCAGGACAATCAGATTATATCAGAGACAGTCCCTATTCCCATTACTATGTAACCCACTTAGACACTAAACTGCCATGGATTACATAAACCTTATTTAACAAAGTGAGTATTGTTTTTATTCTTTCATTTCTTAAAGTAGCTGATGAAAATATAGTATTTGAAAGGGTAGAAAACAAAGTTTTGGCATTTGGAAAACCAGCAACTATGCAAAGCAGAGAAAAATAACAAGGGAAAAATATTTACTGATCTGAGCTTGAATAGCCTACTATACTCCCAGGTAAGATGTTTCTAGGGACACCACAATCATTCATGCTACTAGCCTTTGCTTTGCTGCCAGGTGCTAAGTATTTTTTTTTTCCTATAAGTGGGTCAAGAGCATGTTTTTTTAATTTTTTTTTATTTATTACACTTTATTCACTTTGTATCCCAGCTGTAACCCACTCCCTCATCTCCTCCCAATCCTGCCCTCCCTTCTTCTTTTCCTCCCATGCCCCTTCCCCAATCCACTGATAGGGGAGGTCCTCCTCACCTTCCCTCTGACCTTAGCCTATTAGGTCTCATCAGGACTGGCTGCACTATCTTCCTCTGTGTCCTGGCAAGGTTGCTCCCCACTCAGGGGGAGGTGATCAAAGAGCCAGCCACTGAGTTCATGTCAGAAACAGCCCTGTTCCCCTTACTAGGGAACCAATTAGAGACTGAGCACATACGTTTTAAATACGGAAAAATGTACATTAAGGTTACAAACACTAAATCCTGAGTTTAAAAATTATTACATTCACAGGAATGTAGCTTAAGACTTTAGTAATTCCCAGCATGTCTTCCTGAGCTTGCTGAATTAATAACAGAAAACCATCTTCATTCTGCACAATGTATGAGGTGCCACCAACCGTTATTGGAGAGATACAACATGTTAAGCACATGATGTGTCTAGTTTTCTTCTAGAATGTTAATTTCTGTTGAAGCTGCATCTCTCCTTTTCTCAAGAGTGAATCCCTGGTGTGCACCACCTAGACTTAACTTCTATTGCCACTGGAAAGTCATTTCAAGTGCACATGTCCTTGTGTTTCCAATGATTCATGGTGTCTCCACAAGCCAGAATCCCAAACAAAGCCATTTTCTCAAATTTGCTGTGCTTGTAAAACTGCCTATATTTTTTTAGCATGCCAGACAGACAGATTTAAAATTTACAACAACAACAAAATCCATTCAGGCCTGATAGTTCATGGGCATACCAGCATTTATTAGATGTGATGAACAATATAAATTGTAGACACCACAGTGTGTGGTAGGCAAAGCTTAAGTTAAGCATCTGTTGATACCAGATTTAATATTGGGGCTATATCTAATTATTCCAGTTTATATAAAATAGGGTCTCACTCAGGAAGCCAATCTGGCCTAGAACTCACTCTAATAGTCCAAGCTAGCTTTAAGTTCATGACCTTCCTACATTATTCTCACAAATGATGTGCTGGCAGGCATGTTTAGACTCTGCTAAAGATGCTGCCTTTGTAAAGGATGCCACTTGTGAAGAGAGTCAGTTGACCTTTTTTTTTTTTTTTTTCCAGAAAACTCAGAAAAGGACTGTCAAATTGGATATTTGTCATAAAAATGACTACCCTGGGTGTTGTCAAGTTGAGAAAAATACTTTCATGGGGTAGCTTTAGCTCAACTGCTTTATTTTAACACTTCTTTGATCATACAAAATTACAATATGCTCCTGTTCTTCCATTTAGCACACAGGCGAAAACTGTACTTAGTGCTGAAATGAATTTAAGCCTTTAAAATTATCCCACATACCAGTTTGCTTACCTTTTTGTTTTATTGCACTACACTATAGATTTTCTTCAATTCTAAGAATGTTCTTGTCATTCACGCTCTGCAGATGTCATGAGCTGGAGACTCCCTGTAAGTGTTTAAAAACTGTATACATTCTGTGAGAAATTTATTTGTTCATAAATGTCAACTGGGCTTTTAAGCCTGTAGGAAGCAATACCCATAAAACTTTAAATTTTTATAAACTATTAACTTTAAATGTAGTCTAGAGGAATACAAATTAAGCCAGCGCCATATGAAAGTGTACATGTTTTTCCCTCTAAGGTACCGCCCTTCAAGCACAGTCTATAGTAACTCAACTCCTACGGCCAAGCTATGGTTTACTATTTAGTTGTGTGACAAGGGGTTTAATCAGACTGAAAAGTGTTGACACCTCGATATGTGTGTGTTAGAAAAGAGCATAATGTTTGAGCTTTGGAACTTGGGACTAACAACTCACACTTTTCATTTTATGGAAATCCAATAACCATACACAGGTAAGAATAAGCGGTACAGAAATTTTTAAATAAAATATGAAAGATGCAAATTGTCAGTCATTAGGTTATGATATTACCTTTGATTTAATGAAGTACTATGTCTAGAGAATGATGTCATACTTGTTGAGTTCTGTATGAAATTAACATTTTTAGTACAATAACTTTGCAAAGGTTTATCATTAATATAAGCTCTAGTTCATCAATAAAGTCATTGACAAAAAATTTAAAGCCTCTTAAAAACCGTACATAGTTACACATACAAAATAAAAGAGAGCATGCTATATAAAGAAAATATTTTTAACTAAATTAAATCTTGGATAGAAAAAGTATTGCATTCTAATAAAACTTATTTTTAAAGTTATTAAATTATTGGTTCTCTGATTGTAACAACTAGTTCATGCCCCTATCCATCTATTTCTTCATTTATTAAGAAATAATTGAATGGCTACCATCTGTGAAGCTTCCTTGAGTTTTGAAGAGCACTTTTGTCAGCCTGCCGTGGAATGCTATCCTTTATTCTAGAAATAAGCTGGGTTTGTTAGGGCGTGTTTGAAATCCTATGTCTTCAGCAAGAAAAGCATGGACAAATTATGACATGGGGCATCATGCAGAATGCATCTTATTAAGAACAGACTTAGGCATCAGTTTCATGGAGGTGGATGGATGAGTGCTCAGTGTGTCAGGGGTTTTTTGTTTTGTTTTGTTTTGTTGTTGTTTTGTTTTTTAGTTTGAACAACAGAAAATGTAAGTACATATGTCTCTTATTTTTGTTCTGATAACTAAATATTACAGCATGTACAACATTCTTGACAGAGTGCCATACACAGTGAAGTAGGCAATTCAGAATTTGAGGTGGGGTCACACCTGGAATCACGGCACACAGAATGCTAAGGCAGGAAGATCACAAATTTGTGACCACTTTGGGTTACAGAGCACTGTGACCTTAGCAAGCACAGCTACGTGTAATGATTAGGACAAAACAAATAAAAATAAATTTTAAGAAAGGGAAAACAAAACTATGGGACATTCCTGTTCAGCCACCATCAGTGAAGCTTCCTCTCGTGGTAGGTGGGAACTATCACAAAGATCTACGTTTGAAAAATATGCAGAGAGTGTGACAGTTTGAAACACTCAGTCCTAAATGGGATGTCTCCATCAAACTGCTCCTCTCCCGGCTCAGGGAGCAATGTGCAAGAGAAGGTAGAGAGATGGCAAAAGCCAGAGTGGATAGCAAGGAAGCAGAGTCCTCCAGACATAACAGCACAGAGGTACATTGACCTCACAGACACTGTGAGAGCATACATAAGGCTGGTGTCAAAGCTTTAATTAACATTCTCTTTAATTTATGCTTTTGAGTAGTAAGTTCATTTCCTTTGTTTTGCATTTTACAATGTTGCTTGTTTGATTGTTTTAGAGACATGTTATCTTGTAGCACATACTAGCCTTGAACTTGTTATGAAGTCTATGCTGGCTTTGAATTCTTGATTCTCTGCCCTTTTTTCTCAGTACTGGAATCTGAAATTCGCACCATCATGCCTCAAAAGTGAATTGATTTTAACATAAAGTAGATGTAGACATTAACTAGGCAATCTATGGTACCTTGACACGGGCACCTACTGAGTGATGCTTAAGCCATGTCAGACCTAACGATCTCCGTAAGCATTTACACTTTAGTCATACAAAACTTCTTCTAGCATTCCTAAAATGAACAGTACATTATTGTTTGCCATAGTCACTTCACCATCAAACAGTGTGAGAATATCCCAGTCCTATCTGTCTGTAACTCGGTAGCCATTGGTCAGCATTTAAGTCCATTTAGGTTAACTTAAATGAAATAGAAAAAATCATTTTCCCAGAGATTCTATTGAATCTTTTCCTAAAAGAAACACACACCTACCAAATAAAATGTTTCCATATAACTGAATTTTTGTATGTGGGTATTACTTAGTTTGTAGATATAATGTAACATAAATTATGAATAAACTATTAAAGATTTGTCTGAAAAACAAATGAGAAAAATAACAAATTTGTCTTTCAGGTGTTTCAAAATATTAATCAAGGTAAAACAGAATGACCTCTATATTTCTGCTTATTAAATCACAAAAAAAAATTGACTCATATTTTTTCATTTCAGTTATCAAATTAGAATAAAGCTCAATATTGTAAATTGAGTTAATTAAAAAAATGTTGACGTTAAGTATAGCATTTTTTGATACTAAAAAAAAAGCTTTCTTTCAATAAGCCCAAAGGTTGTGCTATATTTGAACATTCCTTTCTGACCCTTTTGGAGTATTACTATGCAAAGAGTAGCCTTTTAAATGTGTTTGAATTATCACCATGCATGATCTCATTTTAGCTGATATTTCTGAAGAACTCTTAAAAGTAAATAGACGAGCAATCCTTTCATTTGACATTTCTTGAATTTAAATATTCATAAGGTGATTGATATTTAAACATCATCTAATGAAGAGCTCAATTTCAATGAATGAATCAATGTATCTGATCCAAATGTATTAGATTGAAATAATAAAAGTACTTTATCAAATAAAAAATTATTGAAAATGTATTTTAAGTATATATATATATATGTGTGTATATATATTTTAGTGTATAAACTTAATGTTAAAAGATGAATGATCCTTTCACTAAAAACATTGTTCCATCTTAAATTGTATATTTACAATAGACTATTGTTATGGCATAGTAATTCATCTCTTTTTTTAACTCAGTTTTCTCTTCTTTTTTTAATTTTTTTATTATTATTATTAATTACACTTTATTCATTTTGTATCTCCCCATAAGCCCCTCCCTCTTCCCCTCCCGATCCCACCCTACCTCCCCTTTCTTCATGCATGCTCCTCCCCATGTCCACTGATAGGGGAGGTCCTCCTCTCCTTCCTTCTGATCTTACTCTATCAGATCACATCAGGAATGGCTGCATTGTCTTCTTCTGTGGCCTGGTAAGGCTGCTCCCCCCTCAGGGGGAGGTGATCAAAGAGCAGGCCAATCAGTTTATGTCAGAGGAAGTCCCTCTTCCCATCACTATGTAAGCCACTTGGACACTAAACTGCCATGGGCTACATCTGTGCAGGGGTTCTAGGTTATCTCCATAAATAGTCCTTGGTTGGAGTATGAGTCTTTGGGAAGTTCCCTGTGTTCAAATTTTCTTGTTCTGTTGCTCTCCTTGTGGAGTTCCTGTCCTCTCCAGCTCTTACTATTTCCCACTTCTTACATAAAATTCCGTTCACTCTGCCCACATCTCTTTTACTGTAAAAATTAAAAAGTTTTTTGTTTGTCCTTAGAAGAAAAGTTCAATATGCTTATTTAAAAAAAAAAACTATAAGAGCAGATTATATTATAGAAAATAAAATAACTCAGGTGGCAATGTACTCCATAGGATTTGCTCTTCATAAAAAGTATACTCTGAAAACAGCATACACTTGTCGTGATTCCACAAAAAAGCAGAACTCATGTAAGGGTAGAGTTAGTCAGTCAGTATAACTCAAAAGTAAGGCATTTTTTAAAACACCTGATAATAGAATTCAAAGTTCTGTTAAACTTCAAAAGCTTTAAAATACTGACTCAAAATCCAGATGTTCTTGTATAATGAATATTCTTTTTGAAAGGAAATTAAATATCTTACACAGATACATTTGTTTCATGAGATAACACAGAACACATTGCATTGACTCTAGAATGGGAGTAAAGGATTATGTTGGAGCCAACAGGAATAACTTTTCAAATACTACGTGTGCTAACATAATCCCTGATTAAGAAAAGAAAAGGCATCATCCTTTATATGAAGTGAGAAATCAAATTACAGAAAGAACATACTGAGTACTTATTTGCTTATCAACTAGCAAGGTGTGCCAAAACAAAAAACAAAAACAAAAACGGAATTATTGTTCAGAAGATGGGCTTGTGTTTAACATACATAAGAAACGGAAAGTGTGCTTGGTAAGGCATACGAAAAGGCATATCATAAGTCATAAAACTTTCTCTGCAGAGAGCTAATATTTTCACTCTAAAGTAAGTTCATGCAAGTAAATAAGCAAAAACAAGTAAATCAAAACTATACTTTAAAACAAAGTATATACATGGGTTCTGTTTTAGTTAGGATTTTTTAAGGCTGCAACAGACCACCAGGACCAAAAAGCAAGATGGTGAAGAAAGGGTTTATTTGTCTTACACTTCCATATCGCTGTTCGTCATTGAAGGAATTCAGGACAGGAACTCAAACAAGGCAGGAACCTGGAGGCAGGAGCGGAGGTTATGGAATGGTGCTGCATACTGGCTTGCTCCTCATGCCTGCAGCCTGCTTTCTTTTAGAACTCAAGACTATCAGCCCAGGGAGAGCACCACCCCAAATAGGCTGGACCTTCCCATAGCAATAACTAATTGAGGAAATGCCCAACAGCCCGCTACGCATTTTTTAATTGAAATTTCCTCCTTTAAGATGAATTTAGTTTGTTCCAACGTGACATAAAACTAGCCTGCACAGGTAAAAAGATACCTAGGAAGTTGTCAAATGTACCATTTCACAGGTAGCCACTGAGGCACAAAATAAAGTCACCCCTGTAACGACTGTACTCCCCTCATCACATCCTAATCACGGTATCCAGGACCAGTGACAGTGAACCTGCGGTTCTGGACACAGCACTTGCAGAAGGAGCGCTTTGCTTATGACCATAGCTCAACGTGACAAGGGAGCTGGGAAACATCAAACAAGACTTGCCTGTCAGGAAGAGAGCACCAGCTCAGTAAACACAGACACTCTACTAGTCTGTAAAACCTCAGCTTTGTTTTGTTTTCGTTTTATCAGTCTGCTCTCCTAAAAATCTATATTATGCTCAAGGACTCACAGAACAACTCTAGGTTCCTTGTGTTCTTCTACTATTGTTGCTGCTTGGAGTTGGAGCATTATTTTCTCAGGGTACTAGCCACCTAACCAAGGCTGTCACCTGTCGTAGCCAAACACGACCACAACCATATATTCAACTTTTTTTCTCATTGTTTTAATTTTAAGATTTTGAAATGTGCTTTTTCTTTTCTTTTTTTTTTGTTTTTTTTTTAATTTTATTTTTCTTTTTAGTTACATTTTGTTAACGCTATGTCCCAGCTGTATCCCGCTCCCTCATTCCCTCCCCAACCCCACCCTCCCTCCCTGGTCTCCTCCCTGCCCCTTTCCAAATCCCCTGATAGGGGAGGACCTCCTCCCCTTTCATCTGACCCTGTTTTATCAGGTATCTTCAGTGTTTTTTTCTAATATACAAACAATCTACAATAATTTTTACTTACAAAAAGAAAGCAATACTAGACTTCTATAATGTGACTGGTGGTTTTGGCTTATTTTCTTCTTCAAGTCTTGTAAAACCTTAGGGAAGGGTTTAAAACCCACTTTCCTGAAAAGCATAATGAGGCACCTATAGAGCTGAAGACATTTGACGAAGGGTACATGGACAAATGTTTGTAAAGAAACTTACTTCTAAAACTAAATATTTTCAAAGTCTTATAACCACTTTAAATATGATTGAAACGTCAATTGTCCCTGTAAAATTTCAGTCTGAAGCTACAATTGATGGAGAATAGATGGGAAAAACTAAATAAATGTGAATTATGCATGCTATTATAAAACAATGCTTCACATTAAAATACTTCCTTTACATTGGTATGTTTGATATTATATATTCTTTTATTTTAATTTTTATTTAATTTTATTTATAAATTTCTTTATTACAGTTTATTCACTTTGTGTCCCCACTGTATCTCCCTCCCTTGTCTCCTTCCAGTCCCACTCACCCTCTCTTTTCTCTGCCTATGCCCTTTCCCTAGTCCCCTGACAGAGGAGGACCTCTGTCCCTGCTCTCTGACCCTAGCTTATGAAGTCTCATCAAGCCTGGCTGCATCATCTTCCTCTGTGAAAGGCTGCATCCCATGGCAGGAGGGCGAGAGGTGATCAAAGATCTGGCCACTGAGACAGCCTCTGTCCCCCTTACTAGGGAAGACACTTGGAAACTGAGCAGCCAATGGGCTTCCTTTGAATAAGGGGTCTAGCTCCTCTCCACATACAGTCCTTGGTTGGAGTGTCACTCTTGGCAGGCCCACCTGGGACCAGGTATTTTGGCTCTGTTCTCCTTGTAGAGTTCCTGTCCGTTCCATGTCTCTCTATCTCCCTCTTCTTCTATAAGGATTCTGACACTCTGCTCGAGGTTTGGCTATGAGTCTCAGTATTTCCTTCAATACCCTGGTGTGTAGAGTCTTTCAGAGGTCCTCTATGGAAGACTCCTGTCCTGTTCCTTGTCTTTTTTCTGCTTCCTATGTCTACCATGTTTGTCCTTCTGAATGAGGATTAAGCATCATCCTTAGGGTCCTCCTTGTTGTTTAGCTCCTTTAAGGCTATAGATTTCAGTATGTTTATCCTATATCATATGTCTTATATCCACTTATAAATGAAAATATACCTTATTTATCTTTCTGCTTCTAGGATACATCACTCAGTATGATCTTTTCTAGTTCCCACCATGTGTCTGTAAATTTCATGATTTTCTTGTTTTTAATTGTTGAATACTATTCCATTGTGTAAATGTACCACACTTTCTGTATCCATTCCTCCGTTGAGGGACATCTAGTTTGTTTTCAGATTCTGGCTACTAAGAATAGAGCTGCTAAGAACATGATTAACCAAATGTCTTTATTGAGTAGTGGGGCATCTTTTGGGTATATGCCTAGGAGTGGTATGGCTGGATCTTGAGGTAGCACTATTCCTAATTTTCTGAGTAAGGCCAGATTCATTTCCAAAGTGGTTGTACAAGTTTACATTCCCACCTGCAGTGACACCACAGTCACACTGATAAATAAACCACACAAAAACCCAACAAAGAAAGAGAACTTCAGACCAATCTCTTTTTAAACACTGAGGCAAAAACACTCAATAAAATACTCAGAAACAGAATTCAAGAACCCATCAAACATATCATCCACCATGACCAAGGAGGCTTCATCCCAGTCTTGCGGGGGTGGTTCAGCATGTGAAAATCCATCAAAGTGATCCACCAACTAAATAAACAGAGAGAGAAAAACCACATGATCATCTCCATAGATACCCAAAAATCATTTGACAAAATTCAATCCCTGTTCATAATTAAAGTTTTGGAGAGATCAGGGATACAAGGCACATATCTAAAGATAGTAAAAGCAATATACAACAAAACTATAGCCAACATCAAACTAAATGGAGAGAAATTTAAATCAATCCCATTGAAATCAGGGACAAGACAAGGCTGCCCACTCTCTCCATATCTCTTCAACATATTTTTGGAAGTCCTTGCTAGAGCAATAAGACAGATGAAGAAGATCAAGGGGATACAAATTGGAAAGGAAGAAATCAAATTATCACTATTTGCAGATAATATGATACTATACCTGAGTGACCCAAAAAATTCTACTGGGGAATTCCTACAGCTGATAAACACCTTCAACAAAGTGGCTGGATACAAAATTAACTCAAAAAAATCAGTAGCACTCCTGTATACAAAAGACAAAAGGGCTGAGAAAGAAATTAGGGAAACAACACCCTTCACAATAGCCACAAATGACATAAAGTACCTTGGTGTAACCCTAACCAAGCAAGTCAAAGACTTGTATGAAAAAAATTTCAAGACTCTGAAGAAAGAATTAGAAGAAGATATGAGAAGATGGAAAGATCTCCCATGCTCATGGCTTGGCCAGATTAACATAGCAAAAATGGCCATCTTACCAAAAGCAATCTACAGATTTAATGCAATTCCCATCAAATTACCAACACAATTCTTTACAGACCTTGAAAGAAAAATTCTCAACTTCATATGGAATAACAAGAAACCCAGAATTGCTAAAACAATCCTCTACAATAAAATATCATCTGGAGGTATCCCCATCCCTGATCTTGAGCAACAGTAATATATAGAGCAACAGTAAAAAAAACTGCATGGTACTGGCATAGAAACAAAATGGTGGATCAATGGAACTGAACAGAAGATCCAGAAATAAACCCACAAACTTATGGACACCTGATCTTTGACAAAGATGTCAAAACCATACAATGGAGAAAAGATAGCATCTTCAACAAATGGTGCTGGTCCAACTGGATGTCTACATGTAGAAAAATGAAAATAGATCCATACTTATCACCCTGCACAAAACTGAAGTCCAAGTGGATCAAAGACCTCAACATAAAACCAGACACATTAAATAGGCTAGAAAAAAAAGTGGGGAATACCCTAGAACTCATTGGTACAGGAGAAAACTTCCTGAACAGAACACCAACAGGACAGGCTCTAAGAGCAACAATCAATAAATGGGACCTCATGAAATTGAAAAGCTTCTGTAAAGCAAAGGACACCGTCATCAAAACAAAGCAGCGACTGCCTACAGATTGGGAAAGAATCATCGCCAACCCTTTATCTGACAGAGGACTCATATCCAATATATATAAAGAACTAAACAAGCTGAAAAGCAACAAACCAAGTAATCCACTTAAAAAATGGGGAACAGAGCTAAAGAGAGAATTCTCTGCAGAGGAATATCGAATGGCAGAGAAGCACTTACAGAAATGTTCAATCTCATTAGCCATTAGGGAAATGCAAATCAAAACAACCCTGAGATTTCACCTTACACCCATCAGAATGGCCAAGATGAAAATCTCAAGGGACAACACATGCTGGAGAGGTTGTGGAGAAAGGGGAACCCTTCTCCACTGCTGGTGGGAATGTAAACTGGTACAACCACTCTGGAAATCAATCTGGCGCTTTCTCAGACAACTAGGAATAGCGCTTCCTCAAGATCCAGCCATACCACTCCTAGGCATATACCCAAAAGAGGCGCAAGTACACAAAAAGGACATTTGCTCAACCATGTTTGTAGCAGCTTTATTTGTAATAGCCAGAAGCTGGAAACAACCCAGATGCCCCTCAACTGAAGAATGGATGCAGAAACTGTGGTACACCTATACAATGGAGTATTACTCAGCAATGAAAAATAAGGAAATCATGAAATTTGCAGGTAAATGGTGGGATCTGGAAAGGATCATCCTGAGTGAGTTGTCCCAGAAGCAAAAAGACACTCACAGTATATATTCACTCATATAAACATACAATATAGAATAAACCAACTAAAATCTGTACATCTAAACAAACTAAGCAAAAGAGAGGACCCTAACTAAAATGTTCAATCCCCATCCTGAAAGGCAAAGAGGATGGACATCAGAAGAAAAAGAAAATAGGAAACAACCTCAGAACCTGCTACAGAGGGCCTCTGAAAGCCAGAAGAAAAATAGGAAACAACCTTGAAACCTGCCACAGAGGGCCTCTGAAAGCTTCTGCAGTATAGACTGTCAAAGCAGATGCTGAGCCTGATGGCCAACTGATGGGCAGAGTGAATGGAATTTTATGTAAGAAGTGGGAAATAGTAAGAGCTGGAGGGGACGGGAACTCCACAAGGAGAGCAACAGAACAAGATAATTTGAACACAGGGAACTTCCCAGAAAATCATACTCCAACCAAGGACTATTTGTGGAGATGACCTGGAACCCCTGCAAGGTGTAGCCCATGGCAGTTCAGTGTCCAAGTGGGTTACATAGTAATGGGAAGAGGGACTACCTCTGACATAATCTGACTGGCCTGCTCTTTGATCACCTCCCCCTGAGGGGGGAGCAGCCTTATCAGGCCACAGTAGAGGACAATGCAGCCACTTTTGAAGAGAACTGATAGACTAAGATCAGAAAGAAGAGGAGAACCTCCCCTATCAGTGGACTTGGGGAGTGGCATGCATGCAGAAAGGGGAGGGAGGGTGGGATTGGGAGGGGAGGAGGGAGGGGCTTATGGGGGATACAAAATGAATAAAGTGTAATTAATAAAAAATTTAAAAAAAAATGGAGTACAGGTCTAAACAGAGAATTCTCTGAGAATTTTCAACAGAGGAATTTCAAATGGCTGAGAAACACTTATAGAAATGTTCAACCTCCTTAGCCATCAGGGAAATGGAAATCAAAACGATTTTGAGATTCTATCTTACACCCACCAAAATTGCTAAGTTCTAAAACTCAAGGGACTGCTCATGCTGATGAGGATGTGGAGCAAGGGGAACATGTTTCTGCTGCTGGTGGGAGTGAAAATTTGTACATCCACTTTGGAAATCAATATGATTGCTCCTCAGAACATTGGGAATTGATCTACCTCAATCAAGACCCAGCCATACCACTCCTGAGCATATACACAAAGGGTGCTTCATCCTACCACAAGGACACTGACTTGATGTTGTGTGTGTCACAGAGAGGTAACCACGGTTGGAAAATGTTCAACAGCTGTCTCATTTCTAAAAAGCAGAATTTCATAGTGTTCCTCCCATCCTCTCACTTGCACAGTCTTTCAGCATCTACTTCCAAGATGTCTGCTGAGCCTTGCTGAGGTTTAAAAAATTGTCCCATTTAGGACTCCACACTTAGTCTTCTCAGCACCTTTACCGGTATTAAGTTTCTGAATTGACTGTCACCCTCCAAAATAGAAACTTCTCTGACAAACATTAGGAGATGATCAGATCTGCAATTTCATAGTTTTTAATGTTATGGCTTTTTAAAAAAATGAGTCTAGAGAAACTATTATACTTTCTTACCAATTTTTGGGACCTGCAGAAATTCAGTTTTATGTACCTGAACCTCATTTAATGCATTTGTAATTATGAATACAATAAGGCTTATAACACTCAAATGTTGCAGAAATATGCTTTACATATTAAATGTACTGCTTTGTAACTGATGTTAGTTTTTATTTATACTTGAATCCACTTGAATAAGCTTCATCTAAGAAGATACATGGGGAAGGAAAACAATCTTTAAAAGAATATATAAGACGTTTTAACACTTATAGAAAAAAGTTAATATTGTGCAATTGCTATTTTGTCTGTTTTTTGACTAGATTTTTATACTTGCTAATCTTTGCTTATTGAGTGATTACACATTCAATGGTGTGGCCATTGAACAGTCTTTTGTTTCAGATGTCCTTGTTTTAGTTGCTTTGAGATATATGTATGTAGGTTTGAATTTCATCCCCCGGTAAGGGGTAGAATCTGTTTAAATGTTTTCTAATGGCTTTATTGTATTGTCTCTATAAAGGTTTATATTTGGTCCAATGTTTATTGTATTTATAATAACTGGTATAATTTAATTTGTTATCCAATTTTCCCTACTGTTAAGTAATTTATAACTTTCTTTGTATTATAATTTCTACATAGGTGTGTGTGTGTGTGTGTGTGTGTGTGTGTGTGTGTGTGTGTGTGTG
>NW_026596051.1:39732094-39777109 GCF_907164565.1 Psammomys obesus
GTGTGTGTGTGTGTGTGTGTGTGTGTGTGTGTGTGTGTGTGTGTGTGTAAAGAGCCCTTTTCTCTGCTGGTATGACATAAGTGGTCACCTACAATTTCTAAAGGCTTCTGGAATTTCTTCTTTAATGAACTCTGTATTTTTGTATTCCACTGTAAGGAACTGACTTTGACTCCCATTTTTATTCACTCGTCTGTCTATCTCTTCCCTTCTATTTTTATTTTTTTTTCTTTTCTTGTTGAAATCTTCTGCTCTCAGTGCTAAGATGAATTTTGATGGAGCCACTGATAATCTAAAAAGTAAAAAAATGAAAAAATTTAAAACATGTATTTACCTGATTAGCATTTTTCTCATTTTTTAAGTAATCTCAGACTCCTGTGCAGTGTGTTTTGATAATACTCACTCCCCTCTTCCATGTAGGCCCAGACAAACACAGTCCACCAAGTCACACAACTTAGTGCCCTCTTCCTCCATACGTTCTTTGGTGCTGCTTTCCATGGAGTATGGTAGACCTGTCAGCAGCCACGTCCTTGAAGGAGACGCTTTGCCCCACAGCAGCTGACAAGTGACAATATTAGCTAGCGTTGAAATTTATGATTATCTGCCCTTCCCATGGTGGGATGAGCTCGTGCAGGTTTTAATCAGGTGTGTTCTCACCACCCCCGCCAGTTCATACGTGGAGCCTTCCCTGCTGTGTCCCAAAACACACTTTGCCTAGCATTATTTACCATCAGTGGGTGCTAGACCCTTTCTGTCCCCTCTGACAGAATGATCTCTGAGTTTCGGCAGGAAGATGTGCACTGTATACTTCTCATTTAGAACTAAGCATTCAGCGGCCTTTTATTTCTATTCCTGGACGAGCTGTGGGTCTTTCCGCTGCTTCTACTGAAAATGGAAGTTTCTGTGATTAGACTTGAAAGACATCGTAGTTCATGGGAACAATAGTAAGTTAGGAGGAGTTGATTTAATACTATGTTTATATAGTAGAATAATAGTGGTAGGTTCTTTTCTAGAGCCTATGACCAGCGTAGCCATAGCTTCTTGGCTCAGTAATGGTGGCAACAATAAGTTTCAACTTGTGGAACGGGACTTTCACCTATTCAGAAAGCGGCTGGTTAACCCCTTGATGTTCTTGCCAATATTTCACCAGTGTGCATATTTTGCCAGGCCGGATGTACGGTAGCTCTCAGGGTTCCCCAAGCTAAGTGAGACTGAAGACTATTTTTCTCCTCTGATTGTGTGGATAACAACTTCCTGTACCACGGAAGCTAGCCAGTAGGGATGACTCTTCCAGGTAAGTATCAGCTTGATTTGTCCATGTCGCATGACCTGCACAGTCCATTCAAAGCAACACCTAGATGCAGTCTGGATTAAATAGCCAGAGAACCTAGAGGTACATTTTTTGGATTTTCTACTCTCGACTTTCATTTTAAATTTTTGTTACTTTCTCACTCTGCATTTCCAACCTGAAAATACAGCCTTTTAAATTATTTACTCTGCATTAGATATAAGCTAATTTTTCTAGCCAAAGAGCTAAAGAAAACTTATTTAATCTCCATTTGTTCTGCTTAACAAGTTCTTCCCAGTCATACCTTAACTGTATTTTATAAACATTCATTTTCATTTCCCATAGGTTTCAAAGACCTGAGGAAAAAATAACTTTTTTGTTTATTTTGCTTAGCCAGTAAGACTTTTACATTAAATTTTCTTTTAATTGAGCAAACTGTCTAGTAACATTTTAAACAGCAACAATATTTACCTATTTCCACACTGCTCTCACATAACTATTTTCACATATTGCTTTGTAATTTTTCTGTGTTTGCATTTCACATAAGTGCATTCATGGTATACATAACATTTTCCCTTATTTTCCCAAAACTTGAATGTACAATATAATTGTTTCCCTTACGTATACACTTTCTATTGCCTGTAGAAGGTACAGAGGAAATAAATTCACACTATGCAAGCATGGGGTTAAGACTCTCCTGAACCAGATAACTATTAAGCATCTTCTGCTCATTTGATGCTCAAGTGTTACTGGTTATATTACAGTCCCAATGAGAAATCATTCATTTCCACTTCATGTTTGTGCTGCAACTCAGACCACATTTTATTTGGATACCTAACTTCTATTTGTCTTTCAAGAATTATTTGATGTGTCCATTAAATAATACTTCCATTCAGGAAACATTACTACACTGTTTATGATTTAAGAATAAAACTGCTTCTGTGTTTTAATCACAGAAGGTTTCCTATTTAATTTCAATCATCTATATATCCCCACAGATTTCATTTGACCATTACCATGATTATGTGCAGACCCTGAAGACTACTGGTTGCTGTTGTTCTTCATTTCTGTTTTTTGAAATACAGTAGGTTTTTTTTTTTTTTCTTTAAATAAGCAGCTCCAAATCTCAGTGAGTTGACATGTGTTTCTTTCAAGTATATATATTGGGAGAATGCTTCAAAGAGCTAGGTTTCACGTTCTTCGCACTGACAGATATCTTTTGTGTCTAATATATCAGATACTACAGGAGAGAGAAAAGAAGACCACGGTGAAGTCCACAATGAATCACAAAGCATCTCTTTGAAATGGCATATGCCATTCTGCTCACAATTTCCTATAAAAGAACACATGACCCCAGAATGGGAGAAGACAAATCCTCCCAAGACAAAGAAGAGAACCATATACATTTGCAGAACAGGACTGAGAGACAGCATCTATTGCTGGTCTTTAAACATGTTATGAACTTCATGTTCGTATATGGTTTTTCAAAGCTGATATGCAGAAGGTGTAATTCCGACAAGGATAGTATCCCTTTAGAAGGTAAGGTGGTTATGAAGATGAAACCCTGATGTTAGATCGATGCTCTGCAGGAGCAGACAGGCCTGAATTTGATCCTCCACCCCTCTTCCTATTTGTTCCCTTATACAATGAGATGGAGGCCCTTTGAAAACCACAAGATTGTCCTCATTATTTCTTTGATCTGCCAGCACTGTGATGTTGTGTTTCACGCTTCAGAATTGCAAGATGAATGTTGGTAGCTTGGGCCACCTGGTTTGGGTAATTTGTTGTAGCAAATCAACACATGTATTAATATAATGACTTGCCAGGACTGTTATGACAAGTAGTACAAAGTGATAGCACTGCAACTGGATAAACTGCCCAATGTCAGGGTGCAACCAGGGTTCATTTCTTCAGAAGACTGTGATTTAAGGTGTGAAAGGCCACGCTCCTTGACTTACAGAAACATGCTGTTTCCTGTCTGTTTATAGGATCTTCATTGCATGTAAGTCTATGGGCAAATTTTCCCAGATTATAATTTACTGAAGTTGATCAAGCTTAAATGAAAATGGTAATAGTTGTGAGAAAAAGCTGTTTCTAAAATAGTAAAGTTGATTTAAAACCACTCTTACTGTGTTATAAATATGAAGCATACTAATAGCATTCAAAGTTTGACCAAAATTGTTTAATTAATGTCAAATAATGTTATTAATCAATAAACTGGCTTTTTCAGAAAGCATGTCAATAATACATATATACATTTCATTTTTAAATTAACGTGTTAACAATTAGCTCATTGTAAGAGATTTTAGATTAAGAAAATACCAAGTAGAAAAATAAGAAAATGTGAATTGTGTCTTCTCTCTAACAGTAAACATTTATAAATTATTTTCTCAGACTGAAAGTAAAATGTGTCCCAAGCCCTTTAAAATTCCAGTGTAAAGTTTATACAAAGACAAGAAGAACAACTATAATTTAATCAATAATTGATGAACAATAGTGTAAGTAGAATGCATTACTTCACACATATGTACACACACACACACACAGACACATACACACACAGACGCACACACACACATACACACATACACACACACCACACACATACACACATTTGGGGTAGGGGTGAGTTGTATTTTCCTTCCCAATCTATATGTTAAAATCTCAAGACACGACAACTCAGACTTTAATCTAATTTGGAAGAAGGAAATATTAAAGTTAATGTGAATTCCAGTAGTCCCTAATCCAATAAGGCTGACATCCTGCTCCTAATTTCCATTCAGAAAAATGTCTTGTTTTCCATATTCTAAATCTAGTCACTAAAACCCATTGTCCATGTTTCTCATCGCTAAAATTATATTTTCTTTTAAATATTCGGATGCAGTTATCGTAACTACTATTATCTTTTGCAGACTGGTCACACTGTCTTTGCTGTGCTTGTGCTTTATTTCATTTAGAGTCGGCGTTTAGTCAAGGGCCTCGTTTTACTGCACATGGGCATTTTCTAGTAATGTTTTATTGATTTCTGATTTTTTTTAATAATAAGTAGTTAACTGGTTGGGTTTTTGGTGTTTTCTGCTGTATAATGTATTTGGCCTCATTACTATGGACATTTAAGCATCTGTTTAAAGATCGGATGATAAGCATCCAATCTGTTTGAAGGGGACCTTCAAGTCCTCCTTATAATATTTGTTGTGGAAAATGCAGTATTTACTCCAGTGATAAGTTCCCTTGTTACTACTGTATAATTAATGTGGGGTCTCCACTGAATACACAAGTCTAACAATAAGAATTCTATAGGCGGGGCTGGAGAGATGGCTCAGTGGTTAAGAACACGGTCTGCTCTTCCAGAGGTCCTGAGTTCAATTCCCAGAAACTACATGGTGGCTCACAACCATCTATACCCTCTACTGTCCTCTTAGAGCACTAATATGCATTAAATAAATAGATAAATAAAATATAAAAAAAAGAATTTGTATATACCCACAATGCAACTATATGATGTAGTCCTCAGGAAAGAGTATAAAGGCTAATTTTTATATGTGCGCATCTTCCTACTTTCCAAAGCTTTGCCGTCTAGTTACAGTAGCAATGCGTTTTCTATCCTCTGGTCTCCATCTCCTCCACTCGCAGTATGTATGTGCCTTCACTAGCTTTGCACTGAATCTTCATCTTTCAAAACTATAATTATATAGTTAATATTGACTCTCATTTACCCTTTTCATAAGTTCTTGTCAACAATCAGCTGATGTTTTATACCTAAAGGATTTTATTCCTAAATTTTTATAAAATGTAACCACACACTACTTATCATTCTGTGTTTACTATATTTGGCTTAACATAACATGTCTAAGCTTTATAAAGCTGTCAGAATTTTGTTTCTATGAAATGTAAATACAAAGTAAGCATTATCCTATACCAAAACTGGATAGAAGCAAAACAAAAAGAGAAAACTGTCAGCTAACTTCACTGATGAGCACAGAATCTAAAATTCTTAGAATCCAAATTCAAGAGTGAATTAAAAAAAAATCATGCACATAAACAAGTTGATTTCATTCTATTTGGCAAGTTGGTTCAATACAGAAAATCAGTAAGTATATCCCATCACTTAAATCAAATTATCCTCTCAAGTAGCTACATAAAATGCCTTCACTAAAGTTCAGAATCCCTTCATGAAGAAACTATGAACAGACAGAACATGACCTAGGCACAACGTGGTGAGGCAGTTTGAATGAAAATGGCCACATAGGTTCATAGGGCTGTTCAGTGGCACTGTTAGATGGGGTGGCCTTGGTAAAGGAAGCGTGGTACAGGGTGAGATTGAGGTTCAAAACCTCAAACCCAGGCCCAGCGGCTCACTCTCTCTTCCAGCTGCCTGAGAATCCAGATGCAGAACTCTCAGCTCCTCCCCAGCACCAGGTCTGCCATGCTTCCCGCCATTAATGGGTCAAACTTCTCAACTGTAAGTCAGATGCAATTAAAGGTTTTCCTCATGAGAGTTGCCATGGTCATAGTTTCTCTTCATAGCAATTTAAACCCTGATTAAGATACATGACAAGCTTACAACGAACATTATACTAAAGGATGAAAAACCAAAAGCACTCTCCTAGAGTCTGCAATGAGACAAATGTGTCCTGTTCCCCTCACTAATTCAGTACAGTGCTCAATGGCTTAGCAAGAGCACGGAGAGAGGAGATAAAAGAGATTCAGTTAAGAATGGAAACAGACTCCGTGATCCTCTACTGGAAAAACAAAAACAAAAAAACTAATGTCACAAACAGAAAACTCTCAGAATTAATAAACATTTTCAGTAAAGTAACAGAACAGAAGTCAATACAAAAAAATCAGTAGCTCTTTTGTATAATGCTAACAAATAGTTGAGAAAGAAATCAGGAGAAAAGCACCATTGACAATAGTTAGAAAACACGTACAAATTTCTTGAAATAAATCTAATCTATAAAATGAAAGACATCTACAATAAAATTCATTCTAAGAAATAAATGGGATTGTTTGAGGTTTGAAAACATACATCATAAAAAAAAAAAAAAAGAATCAATCACCAGAGAAAAGACAGTGGCAGAAAAAAGAGAGTGGCAGAAAAATTTGCTAAGGAGATAATCAGATCCAAGATTAATATCTGGGATATATAAAAAATTACCAAGTGTAAACACTAAAGGACAAAAATCATCCAGTCAATAATTAGACTATTGAATGGAATAGATGGTTCTCAAAAGATAGACAATTGGCCGATACATTCTTGAAAAGTTATTCAGGCTTAGTACACAAGAAAAGGTTTATCAAACTCCTTTGAGATTTCCATGTTATCCCAATCAGATGGACTTTATTCACAATCAAATGACAACAAATGATGGTTAAGACGTGGGCAAATGTTGTGAATGTGGATAGCCACTATGGAAGTCAGTACTATGGTTTCTCAAAACACTACAAATAGAACTAACTCAAGAGTCAGCTGTGCCATTTGTGGGCATATACTCAAACTCCAATTCAAAGTGTCACAGAGATACTTGTAAACCTGTGTTGGTTGCTGCATTATTAACAATAACCAAAATAACAATAAATTGATAAAGAAAATACGATATATATATACTGTATTATATATATATGCATACAAGAATTCTATTTGGTCATTTAAAAGATTATTCATTTATTTTTAAATGAACATTAAGGTTGTTTCCACTTCCTTGCTATTATAAATATAGCAATGAATGAATGGATAGTGAACTGTGATATGGTTCTTACATATCTGAAATATTATTCAGCTGTTAAGCAAACAAAATCATGGACTTTTCTAGAAAGATGAATGGACTTAGAATGTATACTCGCAATCAAATTCACCTAAACACAGAAAGAAAAAACAGTCCCCTTACGTGTGGATCATAGCCTATAACATATAACTATTTATAGGTTAAAACCTTTAAGTGTGAACACAGCATAAGATTTAAAAAGGAAACCAACAAAGGATAAAATTCAGTGATTAAGAAGGGCAGCCATCTACAGACCTAAAGAAGCTAAACACTAAGGAGGACCCTAGGGAAGATGTTTAAATCTCATTCAGAATGGCAAACAGGATAGACACAAGACTCAGTGGAAGAGAGGAAACAGGACAGGAGCCTACTATAGAGGGTCCTCTTAAAAAACTCACCCAACAGGGGATCAAAGCAGATGCTGAGACTCAGGGCTAAATTTTGGGCAGAGCACAAGGAGTCTTATGGAGGAAGAGAGGGGTAGGATTAGAGGGAATGGAGGAGACTGGAGTCTCACAAAGAGACAAAACTAAAAGATCTGAGGCCAGGGAGTCATGCAGAGACTGATGCACCAATGGAGGACCAGGCGAGGAGAAGAACGACACCCCGCTCAGAAATGGCCAAATGGCAGCTCAGTCTCCATGTGGATCTCTGAGTGAGGGGAGCAGAGGCTGACTCCATCATGATCTCAGTTGACTGCTCTCTTATCACTAGCTCCTGATGATGCAGCCTTGCCAAGCCATGGAGGAGAGGGATCCAGGCTGTCCTGATGAGACTTAAACTATAGGCTGATGCCAATAGTGGAGAACCCCCCTTTTCAGTGGACTAGGGGAAGGGGATAAGGAGAAGAAGGAGGGAGTGTGAGACTGGGGTAATTAGGGGGGGGGCTTCAATCAGGATATATAATTAATTGTGAAGAAAAATAAAAATTAAAAATAGAAAAAAATATTAGAACTCTGTTTCAATATCACCTTCTCAAGACATCTTCATTCATCTACTAATATAAAATAGCTTTCCACTCTTCTGCAACATTTACCCCAATCAAGCCAAACTGATTAAGTCTAGTTTTCTTTGCATCTACCTTTATTTATTATTTGTTTGTTGTAAGGACAAGGTGTGGGGCTGTCTGCTCATATGCAATGGTGTGTGTGAGGAGGGATAAGGACAACTTTCAGGAGTCAGTTCTCTACTTCCTCCAAGTGGTTCCCCAGTGCTGAACTCAGGTTGTCAGCCTTTCCCTGCTGAGCCATCGCACCTGTCCAGGTTTTAGCTTATAGCATTGAATTGAAGATTAAATGAATTTGTCAGTGTAATCACTTGGACATAGTCTCTTCTCAACCCTGGCAGAATGTATATTGGTGAAGAATCTTTGTCTTATTCCCATGCATCTCTGGTGCTTAGAATAGTAAGGCAGCTCTCCCTTTAACTACAAAAGAACACAAACGAAAACATTTTATAATCAAAATGATTCTAATTACAACTCTATAAAAACTCCAATGCAAGGAATACATTCATTCATGTTCCCATTCTGTTAAGAACATTGAATAAAAATCTCTTATTTTGATGACAATTTGTGTAATTGATTAATAATGGCAATGATTCAAAGCAAAAACTGGCTAAAGGGCTGTCTTTTTAAATTGCAGTATTCCTGATGGAATAAAGTGTTTGTAAATGCAGTTAATTCTATACTTGTTCTTCTGGTCCTTGGACAAATTTAATGGAACCAATAACATATTTCCTTGCTTTTAATTATTCACAGTAAGTATTTTTGATATTGCCAATTTTCCTAAAGAATAACAAATGCTGCCTTTTGCTCAATAGCTTTGATTGTGAGCATTACATGCTAAACATTTTCTTTTTTCTGTACAGCTATTAAGCTTTTCGACACCCACAATGTCCCAGCATGGGCAAACATCCCCTGGGATATCTTTACTAAAAAGACATAATTTTTGGCTGTTCACTCTTTCAAAAGTAATACATAACATGTTGTAAATATTAAAAGGAAAAGAACCTAAATCTAGTGGGAAAGTGAAATATGGTGTAAAATGGTTGAATTATCTTCAATGCTGACTTTTTAATATGCTGTTGTCTTTTTCAGTTTTATGCCCTTTCTTCTACCTTGCCACTTACGGAAGTACACTTGCATGTTTGTCTAAGTATGTATTTCTGTGTCTCCACCTGTGTCTGCAAAAGGGGATGGTTCTCAGTGGCATGCGCATCCTTCTTATAAAATACCTTTGTCTGCAGAAGGCATGATGCCATTGATGCCTGCTAAATTAAATCCACAGATGCACTATTTACTATCTCAGTTTAAGTCCTTCAAAGAAAAAACAACCAAAAAATCAAAATGCCATTCTCTTCTCTTATTATTTCTCTGTAGTATACCCGTTTTCAGGCAAGTTAACAAATGTGCATATGAAACTAAACCATTACACACTTTAAAACACTTTTTGTAGTAGTTTCTGAATGATTATCTATTCCCGTTGCTGTCTGAATAATGAAGGCATTGAATTAGTACAATAAAGCCCGTGAGAAGCATATTTTAAGTTAAATGAGATGGTAACCCTTTCGCTCCAAGTAACATAAAGCTTAGTTGAACACTCTAGAAAACTTTCATTTAGTTTCTCTTTCGACGTGAAATTCAGCAATAGCCTTTCCAGAACACTGTCAATAAATGTGATAGTCACTTGTGTGGGGAAATTGAAAATAGTTTTGTTCCCTGAGACTTGGGTAAGATGAAGGAGGGAAAAAAAGATTTTTATCCTAAGAATCAAAATTTACATCAGGTCAAGGGGAAAGAAGCTTACAAATAATAACTATTAACAATAAGAATATCTCCAGCGCAGCGTTCAAAACAGAACCCAACGAAAGAAAGACTGTAGTTGGGAATAGGAATAGACAGCACTTAGTTTAACACTAACAGATTAAATATAATATAAAGGTGATAGGTGAGTAGATAGAAAGAAAAATAGAAAAGTAGAGAAAGAAAGCAAGAAAGAGAGCGAGTGAGAGGGAGGGCGTGAAGGGGGAAAGGAAAGGAGGGAAGGAGGAAGGAAGGGAGAAAGGGAAGGTGAGAGCAAGGAAGTAGACCAGGACACAGAAATGATAGATGAACAGAGTTGGAACTAAACTCTGAACACATAAAGCAGGTTAAGAGGGTTCAAGCTCTCCTAAGGAAGAGTGCTGTTTTGATTCACTTACTGGTTCTTCATACAGGCTGAGATGTGAGAATGCCTTTCACCAACTGAAGATGACTCTTGACGTGCATTAGGAAGAAGTCACTGAACACGTGTCTGCGCCAGTGCTGCACGACACAACTCAATGATAGTATTGTGAAGAGGTGAATCCCTTCCTGCTTTCTGAGACTGATACTCCAACAAGGACCATGCTGGAGGTAACCTACAACCCTGAGAACCCCTGCACAGATGTCGCCCAGGGCAGCTCAGTCTTCAAGTGAGTTCCGTAGTAAAGAGAACAGGGACTGTCTCTGACATGAACTCAGTGGCTGGCTCTTTGATCCCCTCCCCCCTGAGCGAGGAGCAGTCTTACCAGGCCACAGAAAAAGACAATGTACCTGTCCTTATGACACCTGATTGGCTGGGGTCAGAAGGAAGGGGCAGAGGACTTCCCGTATCAGTGGACTTGAGGAGAGGCATGGGAGGAGAAGAGGGAGAGCAGATGATATTGGGAGGGGACGAAGGAGGGGGCTATCGCTGGGATACAAAAGGAAAAATTGTAATTAATAAAAATTAATACATTTATTAATTTATTAATTGCAATTAATAAATTGTAATTTAAAACATTTTAAGTAATTAAAGAATAATAAACAAACAAACACACACACACAAAAAAAAACTCAAGTGACAACACTTTCTGGAGAGGATGTGGAGAAAGGGGAACCCTCTTCCATTGCTGGTGGGTGTGCAAACTTGTACAATCACTTTGGAAATGAACTGGCACTTCGTCAGAAAATTAAGAATAGTGCTACCTCAAGATCCAGCTATACCACTCCTGGGCATATATCCAAAAGATGCTCAAGTACAAAAGGACGTTTGCTCAACCATGTTTGTAGCAGCTTTATTCTATTTTTGTTTCAAATATGAACGATATATATCTGGCGAACAAGAAAATAACATTTGGTATTTGAACTCAGATCTCACTGAATCTATCTTCTGAAAACCAACCCATGGAAGCTAACCTGTCAAATGGGGTCATCCTTTGCCACAAACAATTATTTAGTTTTATTTAGCTTTCTAGAACACTAATTATGTTAAATGTTGGGTTACCTCATGGGTCTTGTGACTCCTACATAGTAGAGTGCAAATGAAGACGGTCCTCCACGGAGTGGTAGTCCTGTCTAGGGACTGGTAATAAGTGAGCCTGCTCTTCTGTGGCAGTTTGTTATAGAAGTATCTGTAGACTAAGTCAGCAGGGTCCCTTACTGTCATCTCCAGCTTCAACACCTGAAAATAACTCTGAACATTGTAAAATGTTCCCCGAGAAACAAAACTGTAGTAACTGAATTGGCAGCTCACAATTTATTCTCTGTATTCCCACATCTATCTAACTTACTACCCACTGGGGATATATCGCCGCTGAGGAATTGTGAGAATGTTTCATCATCACAATCCACAAAGATCTAGGTAAAATTTTTGTTCTTGTTGTTATGTTTTATTTTGTACTTCTTTAAATTTATTTTTTATTATTAGTTACATTTTATTAACTCTGTACCCCAGCTGTATCCCGCTCCCTCAATCCCTCCCAAGCCCTCCCTCTCTCATCTCCTCCCTGCCCCTTTCCACGTCCACTGATTGAGGAGGACCTCCTCCTCTTTCATAGGAGCTCCACAAGAACCAAATATATCTGGGCACAGGGTCTTTTCTGAGACTGACATTCAACCAAGGACCATGTATGGATATAACCTAGAACCTCTGCTCAGATGTAGCCCGTGGTAGCTCAGTAACCAATTGGTTTTCCATAGTGAGGGGAACAAGGACTATTTCTGACAGGAACTCAATGGCAGGCTCTTTGACCTCCCCACCCCCCCCCCAAGGAAGGAGCAGTTCTGCTAGGCCACAGAGGAGGACTTTACAGACAGTCTTGAAGATACCTAATAAAATAGGTAAAATTTTTATTAACTCTAGCTAACCATGAACCGGTGGTCTTTAGACATAATTAGTGGTTCATCCTCAGCCATCTATCTTGGTCTAAGACCAATGCTATGTGACAGTTGAATGATACCACAATAATAAAAGAAATTATAGGGGCTGGTGGCTAGGCATGGAGAGATACAGTAGATCTCCATTAGCATGTTTGTTTATTAACATCTCTGTAACTACCCAGTGCCTCTGTAATTAGCATAGTGATTAATAATCTGTGTGGTCACACAGTCCCTGGTAGTCATCATCATTGCAAGCGTTCTCCTCAGTATCCAGTGTATTTTGAATATTCTCCAAGTAGTTACGGGTATGAAGTATGTTGTCAAACTGAAAATAATCAGCATAGATATATCCTTTCATTATTCCTGTTCATCTTCTAGCTACTTAAGTCAAGTAAGTTCTCTCTAGATTGAAAGGGTTCTGTGGGGATTACCTCCACACACTCCTGCCAGTTTCTAAGGTAGAAATTGTTAGTATAGCTATTTCACAGATGAGTAAATTAAGGCTTAAAATAAGTTTACAAAGGTCAAAGACACAAATAAAAGTTTTTTTAAAATCCATCAAAATAAATCACCTGTTCTTTTGTTTTTTTTCCTTTTTTTCTTTTTTTAATTCTTTATTAATTACACTTTATTCACTTTGTATCCCCCCTGTGGTTCCTTCCCTCTTCCTGTCATAATCCCTTCCTTCCTCCACCCTCTGCATGCATGCCTCTCTCCAAGTCCACTGATAGGGGAGGTCTTCTTTTCCTTCCTTCTGATCCTAGTCAATTAGGTCTCATCAGGAGTGGCTGCATTGTCTTCTTCTGTGGCCTGGTAATGCTGCTTCCCCCTCAAGGGGAGGTGATCAAAGAGCAGGCCAATCAGTTCATATCAGAGACAGTCCCTGTTCTTATTACAATGAAACCCACTTGGACACTGAACTACCATGGGCTACATCTGTGCTGGGGTCTTAGGTTATCTCCATGCGTGGTCCTTGGTTAGAGTATCAGTCTCAGGAAAGACCTTTATGCTCAGATTTTTTGGTTCTGTTGCTCTTCTTGTGGAGTTCCTGTTCTTTCCAGATCTTACTGTTTCCCACTTCTTTCCAAAGATTCTCTGCACTCTGCCCAAAGGTTGCCCATAAGTCTCAGCATCTGTATTGATAGTCTGCAAGGCAGAGCCTTTCAGAGGTCCTCTGTGTCAGGCTCCTGACTTGTTCTGTAATAGCCAGAAGCTGGAAATAGCCCAGATGCCCCTCAGTGGAGGAATGGATACAGAAATTGTGGTACATCTGCACAATGGAATATTACTCAGCAATAAAAAAACAAGGAAATCATGAAATTTGCAGGTAAATGGTAGGATCTGAAAAAGATGATCCTGAGTGAGCTATCCCAGAAGCAGAAAGATGCACACGGTATATACTCACTCATATAGACATATAATACAGGGTAAATCTACTAATATCTGTACATCTAAAGAAACTAATCAAGAGGGAGGACTCTGGTTAAAATGCTCAATCCTTATTCAGAAAGGCAAAGAGGATGGACATCAGAAGAAATCACCTGTTCTTAATGAATATCGTTTTGCTTTCAAAAGGGATAGATGAATACAATGTATAGAGCTGACATAGTTTTAAGGAGCTAAACAGAGATTGCTGTCTGGGAAAAGTTGGTTTATCAATACTTTAAAGTATGAACTAAGAGACAGTGTTGGATATCTTTTCTTAGAGGCAAGAGAATCCTCAAGGTACAAAGAAATGATTGATCTCTATTTATACATATAAAGTATAAAGAGACTGAAGATGACCGAGAGGATGAAAAACCATCAACTGAGAATCTGGAAGGAAACATGGAAGACAGAGTCAGACATGGAGAAACAATTGCATGTAGATTGGAAGAATTTATTTAAAAAACAGGTAAAGTTACAAATGATCCCCTCTGCTACTCCTTGATGGTATTTCATCACTCCTCCAATCAACAAGCCCAGAAAATCCAAGTTAGACTTCAGTGTATGTTTCATGTCCTCTAAGGTAGCTAATATACACACCAATCTCTAGCAGTGGCTATGGAACACAGGGTTGCCAAAATTAACGCTGAATAACAAACCTCTGTGGAATATTTAAATAAAATTTAAATAATATTTAAATGCCTTTCAAAAATATAAACTGTCTGCTAAGAAACAACAAGGCAGGTCTTTAAGGATTTCTCAAAAATAATCAGGCTTCAAGTGCAGGCTTGAGCTGCAATATTTTGACAAAATGTCAAAAGGAGTCAAATTATACACAAGCATTCAGTGCCCCTTCACCCCAGCCCCTTAGGCATCCACTTAGCTGCCTCTGCCTTCCCCACTGGCATGTTGCCAGAGTGTTTCATCCTGGTTTTGTGACACTCAGGAGGCTCCGAGTACCTGAAGGACTATCAAATTCCTATAATGAGATTAATTTTAGTTCACTTCAATTTAAAAAGCAAATATATGTTGGGCTGTATTTGGGGAAGGGAAAACGACACTGTGAAATTAAAGGTCTTTGCCTCCTGGCAGGATGATGGGGCTGACCTTGAACACAAGTGGACACTACTCTCCCTGGGGTACTTTATCTTACTTTTTTAGCATCCATTTTTCAGAGTCTGTCCTGGTCCCAGCTGTCTCACTCTCCACTGAATGAAGGGAGCAGACTGAACCTGTGGAGAACCAACTCAGTGAACCACATATGTACCAAAGAGCCATGCATCTCTTATTTACATAATTGGGCAGTCAAGAAATTAATCACCATTTTAAAGATCAGGAAAGTCTTTCAGAGAAATTAAATGTCTTGTAAACATCCCAGGATAGTAAATGAATTAGCTAAGAAGCAAATGTTTCCAAGACTATTTCTTCTTGAATGAAAAGAAGCCTCCCTTTTATTATGTTTATTATCTTCTCTAACATTTACCCAATAAGATGCTCAACTGAATGTTGGGATGCACTTCCAAAATACTACAAGTCAGGCTGTCCTCCAATCGGCCAAAAAATAAAAATAAATAAAAATAAAATAAAGAGAATTAAAAGTCTGAAGTCAATATATCAAGAAGAATGTAAACCAGTGAGGTGAGATTGAGGGTTCTTCATGCTAACAGACACCAAAACTTCCACAAATGAGTACTAATAGGCTAAGGAGCTATGAATCCAAAGCAAAGGAATCTCACAGCAATGTAGAAACAGCTGATGGAAAGTACAGTCAAAGTCAGGGCTACCCACAACAGTGACCATCAGCATCGTTATACCGGAAATGCAGGGTAGGAAGAGCAGAGAAGTACTTAGAAATGCTCACATGGTGAGTATCCATCACCTCCTAAATCCACCAGAAGGATCACCCAATCACAAGATTCCTCTGAAAATGTTTAATTTCTGATTCCAGGATATATAACTTTTATTATAATTAGAGGTGGGGGAAAGGTTTGGTAAATGAAATTTGATTTTTTGTTGTTCTTTTGTTTTGTTTCTTTAGTTGTTTTGTTTGTTTGTGTTTATCCTTGAAACAAGAACTTGACAGGGATCCCATGTAGATCTAGAACTCCCAATCTTCTTGTCTCTACATCCTGAGGGCTAGAATCACAACTGTCCACCAACTTCCTAGCTATAAAATTAGTTCTACCAGCTCTCTTATAAGTGATACTTTCAAAACTCAAATAATGAGCAATAAATTCCCTCAGGCTCTGTAATATATACTCTTAATATTGATAGTTTATGTTTAAAATCTTTATATTAACCAATGTTTTTATTTAAAATATTTTTCTGAGACACATTGTGATCATGGTTTCCTCCTCCTCATATCCTTTCAGATTCTCCCTACCTCCCACCCATATCTGTCCCTTCTTCTTTCTTTCTCTCTTAAAAAATAAATACACAAATAAATCAAACAAACCAGAAGAAAAAAGAAAAAGCATGAGAAACACATACTTACACACTTACATACATACACACAAATGAACAAGCAAACAAACAAAAAACCCAAAACCTATGAAAACACTAATTTAGAAACCATAATGTACAAGCCAAAGACAGTAAGGGTCTTTAAAAGGACCAAACAAAGCATTATGAGGCAAAAGAAATTCTCCAAAATTACTATTGATCTTTCTGTGTGTTGACTACTGTGAGGCCTGGGCACTGCTCCTGAGTGTGGTTTGTATATCCAATGAGACTCCATTGAAGAAAACAAATTTTCCTTTTGCAAGCAGTTGTCAGTCGGTGATAGCTTCTTGTTTAAGTAAGGGAGCTCAATAGGCCATGAATCTGTGGAAAAACCGAATACTATTTTTCTGCTAAAAATACACAGCATAAAATGAATTCTAAAGACACTGCTACACTCATATAATGCAGTATTTCATGCTATGTCAATAGATAGGCCATAATCAGAAATGCTTCCTCTTCCAGTACATGAAATCCAATATGGCGATCAACAGCTGGACAATGTACAGAGACTAAGAGACCTTAGGACACCAGGTTTCAAATGGGATGTCTCCATCAAACTTCTCTCCACAAGGCTCAGGGAGCTATGTGGAAGAGGAGGCAGAAAGACTGTAAAAGGCAGAGAAGATGGAAGGCACCAAGAAAACAGTGATTTCCAGACACAACAGGATTCTCACATCAACTTTAATCCTCATCCATCTTCTCTTCAAATTGGCAAGAGATTAGAAAATGTGTCTACATTTTTATCACTGTTAAATCTTTTAAAAATACACCAATCAGGGAGGATAATTTGGGGCAGCATTCTCTTGTCAACTATAGATAAAGGTCCATAACTATGGATGAAAAATGCCTCTTACCCTTCCTTCTTGGTAGCATAGCTTATTTTATTGTTTATTCTTTGACAGTGTCATCTATATTACCCTACCACCAAAGATGGGGTAACATTGAAAGAGAGGGCAGACTTTAAGATTCAGAAGATGGAAAGAAGTGACATGAAATACTGGCATCCAGATATGATGTGACATGACTATTGCAATGAGGGACACACAGCAGCTGTGAAACATGGAAATCCAACATGAACACCTTCAACATCCTATCCTGAAGAAAGAAGATGCCCATTAAGTCTCACCCCCCCCCCCAGGAGAATTTTACTATTATCTTGGTTTTTGTTGTTATTTTGTTTTGTTTTTGGTTTTGTTTTTCCAATTAGAATCCTTGCTTTCCTGAAATAGAAATCAAAAGAACCCCATGTTAACTTCCATCTACAGCCTCTGAAGATATATGACTCAGCTTATGGTAATTAGAGACACCTAGGAGATCTTGAATTTAAAAGTGAGGTACCACCTGTGGAAAAGCAAGTACCACAGACCCAGATTCAATCTGACAAAGAAGATGGCAATAGAAAAAAGCCAGTGTTCCCCCGCCAATTTGTTCTCTGTATCTTAATTTCCAGCAATAAAACCAAATGTTTCATTTTCCTCCTCCAAATAGTTCTTTTTCTTAATTCATTATTATTTTATTTTTATTTTTATTAATTACAGTTTATTCACTTTGTATCCCAGGTGTAGCCTCCTCACTCCTCCCTCCCAATCCACCCTCCCTCATCTTCTCATATGCCCCTCCCCAAGCACAGTGAGAGGGGAGGTCCTCCTCCCCTTCCATATGACCCTAGCCTATCAGGTCTCATCAGGACTAGCTGTATTGTCTTCATTCAAAAAGGCAAAAAAGGTTGGACATCAGAAGAGGGAGAAAATAGGGAAGAAGACAGGAGCCTACCACAGAGGGCCTCTGAAAGACTCTACCCAGCAGAGTATCAAAACATGTGCTGAGACTCATAGCCAAACTTTGGGTAGAGTGTAGGGAGTCTTATGAAAGAAGGGGGAGATAGAAAGACCTGGAAGGGACAGGAGCTCCACAAGAGACCAACAAATCCAAAAAATCTGGGCCCAGGGGTCTTTTCTGAGACTGATACTCCAAACAAGGACCATTCATGGAGATAACCTAGAACCCCTGCACAGATGTAGCCCAGGCAGCTCAGTGTCCAAAACGGTTCCCCAGTAATAGGAACAGGGACTGTCTCTGACATGAACTCATGGGCTGGGTCTTTGAGCACCTCCCCCTGAGGGGGGAGCAGCCTTGCCAGGCCATAGAGGAAGACAAATAGTTCTTTTATTCTTTCTCTAAAACATGTGCAGGAGCGTCCATCATGCTCTTCTCCTTTATGATTGGACATGCATAACAGCAGAGTGCCTTCCCGGCGGGGCTATAAACCCCCGGAATATTGTAACCCCAGACACAAGCCTGCTTGCACTGACTTACTTTATGTCCTTGATCCCACTGTAGATGATCCTCTTGTTCGCAATGACAGCCAGAGCTGACCTCCTAGCACAACCTCATAAAAAAAAAAGGTGCTGTATTCGTTTACTTACTGAAATTTTTACTATAGGAGATATAGTAAAAGTAAATTTTGCCTTCAGATTTTAAACTCAAAGAAAGTTGGAGCTTTAAACTTTGACTGTCCTACTTTTAATGCCCTGGCTTTATGAACAAAACCAGACAACTCGTGGAGGTCAAAAATGACCTGGCCATAGGCAACACTACAGCCAGGCTCTTCAGACTGAGCGCCAATTCCCTTGACTTGAATTCAGCGTATATTTCTTTCAGTTCCTTGAGGGTTCATTGCTGTGCTCAGACGGAAGTCAGCACAGGAAAATCTTTTTCAGGCAGTTTAATTTCTACATGTCCCATCCTGGGGTCCAGTTGTCCAACTGCAAAATTAATAGAAAGATGGCTAAAAGGCCTGTGAATGCTATTTCTTGTTGTTTCAGTGAGGTTCCAAAAAGGAAAAGGACTCATTGGCTTTATCCTCATTCTTGTTTTGTTTTGGATTGGGTTTTGCCTTTAAAGGTAGGGGGATGAGGAGAGCATTTGGATGCAAGTCACACTTACAGAGAGCTGCACAGTTTTCATATGCCAGCAGGTCACTGCGACCTGAGGGTGCTGGTGGCTCTGTCTTTCACCTTGACTGATAGGGAGAATGCTACTCTGCATCAGAGACAGCACATGGCATTCTGCTTAGTGAATGGCTCGGACCTCTATCAATAATTAATTGTGTACCTGCGGCAAATCATTAGTCAGTCTTTACCAAGCCCTACTTTCTTGACTGTTTTATTGGAGCTAAAATATCATTTGTCCTGAAATGATGATCACAAAATCAATTAATATTAAAATATTGTGTCTATTATAAGTATTTTATTATCACTAGCTATACTACACAACATTTTATGTCAACAGTTTACTTTCTAATGCATTTATGTTTGTGTGAATATGTGTGTGTGTGTGTGTGTGTGTGTGTGTGTGTGTGTGTGTGTGCATGAGTATAATCAGAGGTCAATACTTGGGAGTCGGTTATCTCTTTTTAACATAAGGGTTCCGAAATTGAACTTGGGCATCATGCTTGCCAGCAAGTGTCTGTACGCTGAGCTTATCACCAGCCCTTCCTAAAGCATTTCTCTTTGGTTTTTGTAGTTCTTTTTCCCCCTTTAGTTTTTTAAAAGACAGAATCTCTGTCATATCCCAGACTTGTTTCAATGTTCCCTCCTAGCCTACAGGTGTTGGAACCGCAGGCATGCCTAGTTTTTCTTCAACATTTTTAATCTCACAGTTGATTCCTGAAAACTCCTGTTCCTACTACAGTCTCCACTTAGAACAGGCCACCAGACTACGTAGCTGCTACCTGTGCTACATCTATTATGATAGAAGCCAGGTGGTCCACAGACATTCACTACAAGGAGCCTTGTGATGCAAGAGGGCACTCACATCATAGAAAAGAGAAACAAAAATTTCAACTACTACCCAAAAAATCAAAACAAAACTAATCTCAAGCCTTTAGATCCTTCGTATGGAAGAGGCCAAAGCAGGACGTAAGTATTTAATGCAGTGTCAACAGTAAGTACTACTTTTACACAGCTGTTTGGCAATATATTGATTTGGAACAAGCCAGAATTGTTTAACTTTCGGTAAGATTTTCTTTCATGCCTGACATCCTTGAGTATAATGCTAATTGTGTCTTTTCTTCCTGTCTGCAGAATTCACTCTGGAGGCCTGCTGACTCTGCCTTCCTATTCCTTAGGGCTTTCTTTTTACCTTCAAACTAAAGTAAACTTTGCTTCTGTCTTTGGAAAAGAGCAGGTCAAGGAGTATACCAAAGACAGTATGTCCTTTTCTTCACCAGCTGTAACCTCCTTCCCTAATATTACTTTAATACTACATGGAGTCTATCAAAAGTATCTGCTGAGAGATTCTAATTGGATAAATGCACATATCTCACTTTTTGTATAAGATTTATAGAGAACAAGATGGATCTGCTTCTCTTATTAAGACACAGTCCGTGTTTAACAACCTGCATCATTAGGAAATGGCTATTTTAAATCCCTTAGGCAATTTATTATCAACGCTAAAGAACCAGACTGAATGTCAAAAATCTAGTTGAATGTATTTTACATTGGCAAATTTCAACATAAAATGTTTGGTATTTGTGTGTATATCCCAAATCTGTTTTTCTACCTTAATTTCCAAGCGTTTTCCCGATTCTTAGGTATGCCTACAATCTCTCTGAAAGGTGTTTGTTGTAAACTGAACTTGGACTTGAATTTACACTTGATTTTCCTATCCCACTCATGTTGCTGGTTATTCACAAACTCTAGCTCTGAACAGATCAATAAAGTAGCTCCTTATCGTTTATATTTAAATTAATTAAACTGAAATCAACAAAATTTTGTACTTCAGTTTCAACAGCTACATGCATGAGATCGGTGGGTGAAGGTGGCTGTGGCAGCTTGCTGAGCAATGCTGGGAACGTTTCCATCTAAAGAAGCTGGTCCAACAACTGATCGGAGAGGTTCTTCAGCAGTGGTGAGGGAAAGGGGAGAACAATAGCCCTGATGAACACTGTTCCGTTCTTCACGAAGTGAAACTATCTCTCATAGCAACGTTCTTGGTAGTATTCTATCATTACTCCCACATCTGACAAAGCACACGGGTACTCATGGATTATAAACAATTCAAATAATTTCATCTTTTCTGCATACAAATGCTCATTGTTTTACTATTACTTGATAGAAGACATTTCTGTTGTTGGTTTTTATTGATACTGGATTATTATGGAACCCGTCTAAAATAGTTTCTTTAGACACCACGTAAAATAATTTCCTCTGGAGCCTCAGCTCTGTTCTATTGATCTATATGTCAGCATTTATGCTGATTTTCCGCTGTCTTTATTGCTGTAACTGTCATAAGTTTTTAAAGTGGAAAGTATGAGTTCAGCTTTCTTTGTCCTTTCCAAGGTTGTTTTGTTTTTCATTTTCATATGGATGCTAGGAAAGGTTTTCTAATTTCTGCAGAAATAGAAGTCACATCTCAGGAAACTTTCTGAATCTGGGGAATGCTGTCATTTCCAGGCTTAGTTCTTATCTTGTTTTTTCAATCATATTTTATATGAAAATTTTAGTGCCCATTTGTGCTTGTGTTATATCTACTGACAAGCATTTTAACTTTTAATGCTGCTATAAAGGGGTCATGTTTTAACATTTTATTCTAGTGATCAAGTCACTGGTATGTAGGAATAGTTTCCTCTCATCTTCTCCTACCTCTGTCCCTTCTCCACACATTCCTGGCCTCATAGCCTCTGTACGAACTTCCAGCACACTGTTGTATAGAAGCTCTGAGAAAAGACGGCCTGTCTTTCCTCCTCATGTTAGGCTGAAAGCATGCAGCCTTTTACTGGTGAGAATATTATTAGCTGTGGAGATTTTATAGATTTCCATTATATCATTTAAAAAAAATCATTTTTGTTCCCATGTTGCTGATAATTTGAATCATGAACGAATAGATGTTGCCTTTTGTCAGGTGCTTTTTCCATTTCTAGAAAAGGGATCAAGTGTTTTTTCCTGTGCTCTGCTAATGTCATTGTTAGGTTCATTGATATTCAGAAGTCCTGTGATAAGTTTCACTTCATTATGGGTATCTCCATTGTTATTTGCTGCCCATATGAAGCCTGCTAAAGTATTGTTCAGAATTTAGAAATATGTCTCCAAAGAGATTCCTAGTGATGGCAGAATCCATTGTGTTCTGCCATTCTGGTCTTTTCAATGCATTTAGATTCCTTTTCATCTCCTAATTTTGTGGAGGATCCATAAAACTTTTCCTTTATAACTTCGGTAGAATTCAACATTTAGACCTAGGATTTTCTTTTTGGGAAGTAATAATTACTAATTGGTTGACTTTTTAAACAACAAATCACAATATCTATTTCTTCTACTGGTGGTTTGTGTCTGTTTAGAAATCCATGTACTTGGCCTAACTTATCTTATTTGGTGTTTTTGTTTTTATTTTGTTTTGTTTCAGTTCTGTGTGTGGAGAGCAGAACTTTGAATGCACTAAGCAAATGCTCAAGCACTGAGCTCTATGTCCAGACTCGACTATTTGCTGATATACAGTTTTATATAGCATACTCTAACACTGAGTATGGAGATGGAGAGGGATGTTCTTTTCTGGGGTTGGTATTTTGAGTCTCCTATTTTCTGGGTCAGGCTAATGAAATGTTTGCCAATTTTTCAAAGTATGTTTATAAATGTCTTCATCTTCAGTTTTTTTTTTTTTTTTTTAAGGAAAGAGATATAATCAAGATGGAAAATTTAAAGTTATTCATAAATGCATTGGCTCTTATTAGATCTATGTTAATCTGTAGCAATGTTTATGCAGATAAGGTCAAACAAGAACAAAACAATTTCTTGGAAAACATGGTTTCCGTGTATTTGTATAGCATGTAAATATTTGTTTCCAAGTAATATTTATAAATGTCTGAATCAGTAACAAAATACAAGTTATTCAAGATAAGAGGTGAACATACTAATGTATAATTCATACAAGAGGAAAATCAATAATTTTATTAAAAAATATTCTAAAATAAAACATAATTGTTAAGGGGCAAAATCTCAGTAGTTCATAGCACTCGCTGCTCTTGCAGAGGGCCGGAATTTGGTTTCAGCAATCACATGGCAGTTTCCAACCTCCTCTAACTCCAATTCCACAGGACCTATTGCCTTCTCCTTACATCTGTGGGCACTAGGCCTACAGTGTACATAGGTACGTGCAAGCAACTCACACACATATAAAAGTAAATTGTTAAAAGTAATTTTTCATATTTCACTGGAAACAATTAAGACGTCATATCCAACGCTGAGAAGAGAATGTAGGAAAGCAAACTCAAACTTCTACAGAGGGTAGTCTATAAACTTTTTGAATCTTCAAAACTGTTAATCTAGTATTTCTATCAAATTTAAATTGTAAGCACACTTAGCCAGTTTCACTTTTGAAATTTATTCTATGAAAGGAAAACTACTAATACTTGAAGTGAAATTTTACCAGCATATTGAATTCTGCCATGTATACCCAGGTGTAACAATGAAAAAGCATGAGCATAAAACAGAAGAAAAAAAAAAAAACATGTTTCCTTCTAGTAGTTACTTGGAGAAAGTACATTAGTAAATTAGAAAGAAGGTCAAGAAAGAGGTAGGTTAGAAAGAGCAAAATGATAAGCATGGGCTGTTTTATATAAAGACCAAAATTAAAACTGTACATTTATGCAAGAAAAGTGAAGAAGAATGTTATTAATGTTCCAGGAGTCATTTCAAGAAAAGACAGTAGAAAGAAACCTAGTTTTCATTATATTCATTTGTGTTGTTACTCAGAGCCGATGTTTAAAATAAAGACAAAGAAATGAAGAAAAAATATACAAAACAAGAATAAGGGAAGAAGGCAGGGATGGTCTTAAAATGGAGCCTAAATACAGACCAGTAATGTAGAGAGAGGAACATGCTCCGGGAAATTTGCTTGAGCACCTGTAAGCACCATTCCACTGCTCTTCTCTTTCATATCTTCTCATAGCAAGTGCCATTCTGCATCTTCACTGGCATTTGAGCAGATATCCATAGCATCAGAGACATCTACTGTCAGCCATGCTGCTAGAAGCAAAGTATATGAGCATCTCGTTCCAAAATCTTTCATCATCAGAGTGACCCATCAAGCATATAAGTTTGCTAGAAGTTCATAAACTAGAAGCCTTACACTATTGTTTACACCAAAGTCACATACAGTAATCATGAAGGATCTGTAGGTCCTCTATGCTTAAAAATGACAATGCTAAAAGTCCTTGACTGAGAAGGTCACAGGTCCTAATGAAGAAAATGCTGCTGTTTTGCCAAATTTGCGCAATTTGTCTGTCAAATTGACTTCTAAACATTTATGTTTATGCCTGCAGATTTGTGTTGCTGTCAATTTTGGTCAAAGAAACTTTCTTTTGCAATGGAAAGTCTAACTGCAGATTCAAAATCTGTCAAAACCTGTTAAAAGATGAACCCTAGCTGAGCACAGCAATCATGGGATCACAGGGCAATCCTGTAATCCTGAGATTGCCCTATAATCCCAGCAACCCAGGAAGGCAGAGGCAGGTAGATCTCTGTGAAATTAAGTCCAACCTGGTCTGTAAAGTGAGTCCAGGACAGCCAAGACTACTCAGAGAAACCCTGTCTCAAAAAACAAACAAACAACAACAGCAAAAGCTTTTTCCAAGTGGGTTCCCTAGTAAGGAAAGCAGGGCTGCTCTGATATGTACTAAGTGGTTGGCTCTTTGTTCACCTCTCCCTGGGGCGGGGTGGGGGGGGGTGCAGCTGTGCCAGTCCACAGAGGAAGACAATGCAGCCAGTCCTGTTGAGACCTGGTAGGCTAGGGTCAGATGGAAGGGGGGAGGACCTCCCCTATCAGTGGACTAGAGAAAGGGCATAGGGGGAGAAGAGGGGGGGATACAAAGTGAGTGAATTGTAATAAATGAAATAAAAATTATTATTTTTTTTTTTAAAAAGCTGAACCCTCAATAGTACATATATTCAGCCCTTCCAAGTCTTAGAAACATTTTGGAAAATGGGAAAAAAACAACTGAGTGGAGTGTCATGGCATGTGGTCTTCTAGGCATATGGTACAGCTGTCTCATACTTGAACTTTAAGCAGTTGTGATTATCTGCATACAACCTGTACTTGAACGGTCCCACTAGCATTCCACATCTGAGGGAGGAGGGGCTCAAAGGCCTTGCCTCTGTGAGGATCTACAGGCAGTTAACGGTTCCTGGGGAAAGAAACGGCATTTTCTTCTGTGGCATAGCCACTAGCGTGCCAGCAGTTGCCCACGTCTTCTAACTCTTCATCAGTGGTCTCGCACGCAAGCCTAAGTAAACCCGCTATGTGATTCGCACAGAAAGACATGGAAGTAGAATGGGGACTAGTGAGGAGAAAAGAAGAGCAGCAGGAATGAGAGAGATGAATAGACCAAAATACATTATATACAGACATGAAAATGTCACAATGAGATTTGTTTTCATATATAATTCACATGTGAAAATGTGAAAAACAAATGGCAATGACAGCATAGAGGGAGTTTTTATGTGCACTCACAGTGTTTGGCAATGCCACACTATCAGCTGGGTACATTGTTATCAGAGGGTAGAACACACAGCATCACCCATACACACACACACACACACACACACACACACAGTTGTGGAAGAATAAGTTATATGGGACAAACTAAAAAACCATTTTCTTGCAGAACTGAGATATAAGTCATGCTGTGTCCTCATATTTTTTTTTTTTCTGGAAAGTGATTTTAGATAACAAATGAGAAAAAATAATAGATTTTCATTTTAAATATATTTTCACAAATATAAACATACCACATAACTAAGAAATTCAGAAGAAAATAATGTCATGTTCTTGCTTTTTAAGAAAAATTCTCCAGGCCATTATTTCTTAATTTAAAAATATGTTCATATCAAAGCTATTTTAAGTGCATCACATTGCTCAAAATCAGTCTAATGTGGAGAATGGAGAAAATGCTAAATTTTTCCAATCTATTTCTGTAGTGTACATCTTTTCATAACTTTACTTTGTATAAAATTAATCATTAAATATAAATAAAATCATTTAACACTCACTTTTTAAAAAATGCAATCATCTATGATAATGTTCAGTGTTACATTAGTGGTTGTAAATGGGTATTTCGAAATCTAGCCATCCTTTGTGGGCTGTAAGTGCCAACTCTTCCTTCAATATCCTATACCAGCATCTCCCATCCTCCTTCCTCCTTGTGCTGCCCTTGAAAATTGTAACTTACCTGTAAGACCTTGTAACTTACTTCTTGAAAGTAATTGTTACTTCTGTTTCCAGTGCTATCTTTTGCTATGTCCAAAACACAAAAGACAGTTTGCAAATCAGCTCTTGCTTAGAACATCTCTAATCCCAGACATATCTTGATATAATTACCCTCAAATATATGATACTTATTTGGATACTTTCCATTTATGCTTCAACATATTCACAAAGCTATATATGTCTTTATGCTTGAACATTGCAGATTTTCCAAAACACATTAATAAATGGATTAATATTTGTCATTAAATGTATCAAATAACTAAATTCACTCACAAAGAAGATTTTAAGATACGTAGCAAACATTATATATTTGAATATAGAAATACTGTTGTTTTACAGAAAGAAATCATAACAATAAATTAGGCCAAAGCTTCCTCGCCTTATAATCTCTATTTCTTCAGTGACCCGTTCGCTTGTCATATGATTCTCTTCACTTATTCTCCTTTGGATACAGATCTGTGTGAGTGGAATGGGTGAAGGAGTGTAGGATGTATGGGTATACATTTTTTAGTGAGCATGGTTATATGCATGGGCATGTGTGTGGTGTGTTGTTTGGATGTGTTTGTGTGTGTGAGTGCTTCTGTTTGTGTGTGTGCGCGCATACATATTGAATCACAGGAAAAAGGTTTAATCAATGTATTGCGGAAACAAGGCAAATAACGGGGTCCAATGGCCTGAGTTCATCTTTCTGGTCTGGACATGAGTTTCTGGTTTAGGAATAGCTGAGTGAGGCCCAATCTGATTCCAAAAGGTGAGCTGATCCAGTGTGTAGCCTATTAAAGAGTTATTCCTACATTGAAGGTGGTCAGTCTTGCAAAGATTCACGGTTTCTGGAAGCCAAGGTGACTGCAGGATTAAAAAAATGAGAATTCAGCCTTGAAGGGAATAAGTTAGACATTCACTAAGTGGTTAACATGCTTACCTTTGGAGGAAATCATGTGACTCGAGTGAAAATGACCTACAAAGTAAAGGCAGAAACACCAGGTTTCATATTGCTTTCATTGCTCCATCAGCCCAAGTAAGGAGTCAATATATTTTAACGAAAGCTGGATCTAAGAGTCTATGCCAATGCCACCCTTGCCAAACATTTATCAGTTACAGTGTTGGCCAATCCAATATGACTCTGAAGTTTCCTGGCATGCCAATAGGATCATACATGAGAAGGGGACATGACTGAATTTATAAGTGAGAAGACCCAGATACTTAATCTGGGATGTAGAAGCTCTATTCCAAAGCAAAATATTAGAAGAATCCAAAGCTTGAATTTATCCAATTAAAAGGATTCTATAATAATAAATGACGCCATGAATTTAAAAGAGAGCTGGGAGAGATGTATGGGAAGTCTTGGAAGGAGAAAAGAGAGGAGAGAAATGTTGTAATTATATTATCTCAACAACAACAACAAAAAGAGTTCTCCAGGGAACCATCTTTCTTTCTATGTATGTCCGTGAGTACGAACGCAGAGTGATTTCTGGTGGAACAGACTTAGTGTCAGGTCGCCATGCATAAGAAGTGATTTCCTGTAACTTCAAAGCTTTAGCTAGTTGGAGGACAGCTGTCAAAAGTGACTCTATTTTGATGGGAACTTTAAAGAAGAGGTTTTCTGTGTAACCAAGGTTGACTGCAACATGGAATCACCCTGCTATAGCCTTCCAAGTGGTAAAAATCATTGATGAGCAAACCTGGCCCTACATGACATTCTCCATCATGCCTCTGAATAATGTTCTCTAAACACGTCACTAATCAACCAGTCCATGGTTTGCTTTCAATTATCCCTCATAGGATATCATTGGTTTTAGTTGGTCTGGTCTGATGTCTATTTACAAGGTAAATTCTATCTGTCCTGTGGGTGGACACGCATAGGTTGTGCCCTATTCTAAGTTACATTACTCTGTGTCACTGTTTTTCAGGCTGTCCCTTGCCTCCAGTGACTCCATTTTACAAAATAGCATTTAACACGATTTCAAGCACAAAGGCAGAGGCCGATGACTGTACGTGCCAGTGTGCATACATAAACGCCACCATCCATCTAACGCTGAATTACCACGGACAGCCCACTGGACAAAACCACTTTACATCCCAAGGGTGACTCTCCCTCCTCTCCCGCCAGCCCTCCCTCCTCCTCCTTCCTCCTTCCCTTGTCCCTTTCTCCCCAGAAAAGGGGAGTGACCCTCCCCCCTTTATCAACCCTTCCCAGCACATCAAGTACCATCAGGACTGATCATATCCCTAACCCTGAGGCCAGGGGTAAGTGATCCAAAAGCAGGCAAGAGAGTCTATGTTAGAACCCCCCCACACACACACACACACACACTTGTCAGGCGACCCACATGAAGACCAAGCTGCCCATCAGCCACATATGTGCAGGGGACCAAGGTCCAGACCATGCATGCTCTTTAGTTGATGGCTCAGTTTCTGTAAGCCACCATGGGTCTGGGTTAGTTGTCTCTGTTGGTCTTTTTATCGGGTTCCTGTGCTCTCCATGTCCTTCCATCTTTCCCCCAACAATTCCACAGGACCCCCAGCGCTCCACCCCATGCTCAGCTACAAGCCCCAGAATCTGTCTTGATCCGTTGCCTGGTGGAGCCTCCCAGCCAATTAAAAGTCTTTATTTCAGCCAGCTGGGACCAAATCAGGTGTTTAAGAACCTGGGTTTGACCCCAAATGTCCAGAACATGGGGTTTGTAAATGCAGAAACCAAGTCCTGGCATCTTGTTAGGAAGCTATGGGGGAAGGAATTGTCAAAGCCACCACTTTGAAGCGAACAGTTTAACAGAAGCTGATAAGCAGTAAACTGGAGGGGGTTTGAGCAAACAGGCAGATTTAGCATAATCTAAGTGAGCTAGATAGAACACTCTGATCTTTGGTTCCTAGAATAGAGCTTGGTAGTTTTTCATGGGATTCTCCATCAAGGAGATGAATTTCTAGTTAGACCTGAAATGGCTTCCACAAGAATACAAGATGGAAGAGTCTTTACACTGTCTTGCCCTGTGGCAAAATCACAGGGCAGATTGATAAATTACTGATAAAAGTAAAAGATAAGGGCTATAAACTTAGCAGAGTAGACTGCAAACATAGAAGCGCATGACAATTAAAACAGTATCAATAAACCGTTTCTGAGAATTTCAAACAGAACAGATCAGTGGTGCCTCTGATACCCTCTCCTGGACCTGACAAGCAAGAGGACACCGAGCCCTGCACAGGCTCCAAATTCCTATCCTCAAATCACTCAGTGTGCGCTTCAGGGGACCAATAGGCAGAGACTGCCTGATTTCCACAGCTACTGAATTGCTATGCACTAGTCTGTCTGGCCTTGTCCCGCACCTTGCCTCCACAGTCTGGCACCTCTGCAGTTTGAGGCAACCTCAGTATCTGAAGCAGTTCCACACCCTCTAGCAGCTCTCCCACTGTGCTCCTCAGAATCTTAGCAAGCCACCTGCAGTGATGCTTTGCATCTGGATCACGCCTTCTGCCTTGCTCTCACCAAGGACTATTTGAACCCCTTCAACTCAATGGCTCCATTAACCCTTTGCTGCTCTTCTGTAGACACAGACTTCATAGAGACACCGACTTAGATATAATTGTTGCGTAAAGTGTGATGTGTAATCTGACAGCATTATTAAGTGAGACTGCAATAAAAGAACCTGTATTTCGTAATGACCAGCTATAAAGAAAAATGAGATTATTTGGCAAGTTGCAGGCAAGTAAACTGACACAGCTTGCGAATGTATTGCCAGCCAATAAATTCTGTTAACATAGAAATAAACCGGCTTGTCTGTCTACGTTTCTGTTATGGCATCTTCACATAAAAGCATCACAAAAGAGCTGCTCAGATTATTTTGGAAGACGAACATTGTTACCTTCATTTCCCAGGAGTTTGGTTGTGAATGCAGTAGAGGAAGATGAAAAACACGGTGGACAAGGGTCAAATTTTAATGCCTGTATGGTTCAAACCCTCACTTTTCTGCATCGTGGAATAGTGGTGGAAAGCACTGCCAAAGAGATAAGGGGAAAAGTCCTTAGAAGGAAAGCAATTCCAGCAACTAAATGAGGCCATTTCATTTTCTTCTCCATTAGCAACCGACTGGTTATGCGAATCTGATGCAGCATAAGCTGCCTTGTGTTGTGTTGCCTTTCCTTGCCAAAAATGTTACCAACAGAGCTTTAGGGCGGAATCCCTCAGTTCTGGCAAATCCCACAAGATAATCTCAACCACCTGTCCTAGTAAGCCAATTAAGGAGGTAAGTAATGGTTAAAAGAACTTACACCGATGTGTCCAGGGGAGGAAAGACATGGAATCAAGTGACTACATGTTCATCTTTAGGCTGTTGATCTGAGTATTAGTTTTAAACACAGGAAAGTCTGACATTTTTAAAAGCCTAGGTCAGTATTTATAATCACAATTTAATAGTTTTTAAATTTTTTGATCTCTATTGGTAATATCCATTGTGTCTCCTGCTTTAATGAGGACATGAGAACATCAATATTTTGAGCATATTTATGGACCATCACAGTTCCAGTTACGCCCGATGTACTTTTTCCTTGCTCTTTCCATAGGATGTTTATCATTTTACGTAAGAAATCTGAATTATAGAGAGTTTAAACTGTCAGGTCTCAACCTAAAGGCAGATGGCTAACTAGGTGCTTACGAAATTTGTTAATGTGGACACTGGCCACCACGTTCTTCCAGTATCTCTCAGTACATGTTACAGAGTAATGATAGCTGGCACACTGTCCCCTACCCTAAACTCTCCAGCCTAGGGGTCAGTTTCCCTTCCCGCAGTTTCCGTGATTTTTGTATAACCCAGCCATTTTGGCTACTTTGCCATTTTTTGGTCTCTTGGCCACCACTCTTGGTTCCTGCTCACCTGGTCTCCTGACTTCAGGCTTCCCTGACTCCCCTCTTCTCACATGGCCCAGTCCAACCTACGGGACACATTTAATCTGCTACTTTTTTTTCTCTAATCTAATTCCTTTGCCTATATTCTCCCTTGCATCTATGGGGGAAAAAAAAACCTATTTGGTGCAGTCATTTATCATGCTAGAAACTCTAAGCACAAAAGCTTCAACAATTACCCAATTAAGCTCTACTACGTGGATGTCTTTAACTATGTAGTTAGGAACATCTAGCAGGGACAAACTCATTCCTAAGCCCACTTTTAAGGTCAGTATCAGGCCCAAGAGGACTTGGGTTCATTCGCCTGACTTACATACAGGCTTTGCCAGATGTTGGCATAATGCATGACACAGTGCCTTTTGAACCTATTTTTTGTAATAATACCTACCCTTTCACCATTTTGGTTTTTTTAGGCAACCCAGGTTTAGCCAACACCAGAGACAACAATTCCACAAAGCCATGAATACCAGGGGGTGGGAACCATTATGAGCCAATGTAGAAGCCACCTGCCAAACACAGAAGCTCTGTCTTGATATAGACACCAGCACAAAATAGTGATATGATGTGATTAAGTCAAAGCCAATAGTTTTCTCATTAAGTATATGGAGATAATAACCCAACTGACCAAAATATTGTACCTATTCAAGAGATAAAAGAAAACATGTAGATATGAAAAGTTAAGAGCTTGGTATAAATATGACTTAACTATGCTATTAGTTTTCAAAGTCAAGAGATTATGACTAACCCATTTTGATTAGATCATATTTCTTCTTCATCTTCTGCCTCATTATACTGCATATCAATTCTAAATTATTCATTTTCATCTTATACTCATAGAAATGCAAATGATCACCCAAAGCATGAAATGAACAAGGAAAGAAAACTAATGTTTATAAACAATGTCATACAGTGGTTGCTGTATTGGAAACTATACATACATCATCTCATTGAATCCTCACAATAACTCTTCTAAAGGGTAGCTCTTCTGCTCCATACTGACTCTTAAGGAAATACATACACACACATATGTGTGTGTGTGTGTGTGTGTGTGTGTGTGTGTGTGTGTACTACTTATGATTGGTCGGCACTTTTATTTTTTCTTTCACTTGTCCACAAAGGCATGTTCGTAATAGTGTCATTCTGTCCTGCCCAGAAAGTTAAACAAACAAACAAAAAAATATTTTATTAATCTTCTCTAGTTTCCCCCTCCAGACAATACTATAAATAATAATAAAAAATATCTAAGTATCCCTTACTGTAAAAAATCTTACTATCTCACACACCACAGTGCATTGTTTCAGAATCTAGTACATCTTGGCTTCCCTATCTATCACTTGCTTGTGCTAATGGCTTAGTTCTTCAGGTTAGACCAAAATACTTCCAAAATCAACTAGCTTATTTTTCAAGTTGTTTTTCTGCTGTGAGTGTGGCACGCATGTATATGTGTGTGGGTGGACCTCAGTTTGGTGTCCATTTTCATGTGTGTATGTAACTGTAAAGGTCTGGAGTTGATATCGTGTATCTTCTTCATTCATCTATACTTTATTTATTAAGGCAAGTTTTCTCTTTGAACATGAGATTGCCAGTTCTGCCTTGTCTAGCTAGCCATTGGTCCAGGAGATACATCGGCTCTTCCTTTGACTGCTGGGATTACAGGCAGCTTCCATGATTGCCTGTCTTTTCACTTGGGTTCTGAGGATCTGAGCTCTAATCCTCACATTCCTGGGTTTGGGCCAGCACTTTGTCCACTGATCATTTCACAGAAGAGAACACAAGGGCCAGTGAGAAGCTTCCTGCTGAGAGAAGCTTCCTGCTTCTAAGCTGTCCCAAGATCAGATTTTTGCACTCATGTCAGGTAGCTCATAACTGCTTGTGATTCCAGCGCCAAGAGATTCATAACCTTCTTCTGGCCTCTGAGGGTACCAACGCACGCATGGAAAACACTCCAACACACACCACAGATATATCACACTGAATTTCTACCTCGCTCGTTTCCTTTCTCACTCCCCGGCTTAGGCTTTACCTTACATTTCCACAAGGTTTTCACTGTATACACCCATATGCATAGATACAGTTAAACCCATCGTGAACAACTGGCCCACTGTGGTCTGCTGGGCAACTGTGAACCAATGATTCTGATACATTTTGAAATTTCTTTAGGCCACTTTTCTTTATAATTGCCTTCCCAGTCACTTTTACTAACTACAAAAGACACAAAATAAAATAAGATCTTTGAACTTATTATTTGAATAAATGTAATGTTCTCCAGTTCTGTCAGACATTTAATTCACATAAAGAGGTTCTGGAATGACATTTGACCATTTCAAGGGATGAAAGAAATAGTTACAAAAATATCTCAAGTGTGCTGATGAGGAAATCCAATGATGCACACAGAAACTGCAATATCTTAGGAATCATTTTACAGTCTTTTAAAATGACAAATGTGAAGATAGTTATACTTATTAAATAGTGGCTCTAATTGACCAGTTTTTAAAATGTCTTTAATAATTTTATTTCATAGTTAGACATACCCTCCAAGAATAGAATTCTTCATTAGATAAACTGTGAATATTTTCATACCAAATAAATTAAATTTGTGGTTTATGCATGATTAGGTCCAATACTGATTAAAGTAAGATCAATGGAATAAAACTGTAAGATACAAAGTTGTTTGGTTAAGGTCAATCTGAAATGAGTTAGGAGAAATAATAAATAGGGGCAAAATTCATTGTATGAAATCCTCAAAGCACTAATAATATTTTTAAAACAGATAAAAAAAGATGCATGGAAGACTTATTTCACAATGTCTCTTTCCACATTTACATGCTTCCCTGCTGCTATTGAGGTATGAAATAGGTAAATAACTTAGATTTAAGTTGGATTTTGTGCATAAAATTTGCTAATGATCAGCCACTCTGGCATTTCCAAGAGACAAATCCTAAATATTGCCATAATTGCTCTAAAAATGAATTACTAAGAAAATAATCAGCCCCAAATAAGCAACATCTCTTCATGCTTCTTTTGAACAGTTGCTGAACTAGGATGTTTATAACTTAATATAAGGGAAACATATCGTTAGCTGGCTAATCAGAAAATTGAAATTGGACTGTGATGAGGTCAGTGGGCGACAAAACTTTACTTTCATGGATTTAATTTTCCTATTTGAAACTGGCAAACATAAGATTGTAAAGTAGTGTTCTTCGAGCAACACAGCCAAATGCATGCCTGTTCCACAACAGGAGGCCATATTCCTCAGAACCGGTTAGATCTTACCACCTGTACCAGTGCGCCCCAAGCCCTGGAATACGCAAGTTGCAAGGATTCATTTCACACAGCCACGAAGTCCAATATAGAGGTAAACAACCATCCAATGTACCTTTATGGGTAGTAATTATCCTCTATTAACCCAATATTTGTGGGGAGATTGCATATTCTTATCTAGAGTCTCCACGATCAGTTTATCCAAAACTGTCAGGTGCTTCTCTGGGGTCTACATATTAGCTAAACACCCTTGGATGCTTCAAGCTTATGACAATATATTTATATGTTACATGATTGATCCCATGTGTCAAATTAACTGGTCCATAGAGTGCCTATATATTTGGCCTAACAGTATTCTGAGATTATCCTTTATGTTATATTAGAATAAGAGACACATTTGAATAAAGAGACTAAGCACAGAAACTTGCCTTCTTCAGGGTTGGTGGCTTTCAGATGGATCAGTTGTAGTTTTGAATAAAATAAAAGGTTTTTTCTTTGTTTATTTGTTTGTTTTGAACAGCAAAGACTACAGAAAGATATCAATAATGAAGCATTAAAATACAGAAGTACATATTATGACCTAAGATACTTCATTAATCTTTTTTTTAAAAAACTATTTTTTACTGCTTTGAGAATTTCATATAATATATTATGTTCTTTTTTTAATTTTTTATTAATTACACTTTATTCATTTTGTATCCTCCCATAAGCCCCTCCCTCTTCCCCTCCTGATCCCACCCTCCCTGCCCTTTCTCCATGCATGCCACTCCCCAAGTCCACTGATAGGGGAGGTTCTCCTCTCCTTTCTGATCTTAGTCTATCAGTTCTCATCAAAAGTGGCTGCATTGTCCTCTACTGTGGCCTGGTAAGGCTGCTCCCCCCCTCAGGGAGAGGTGATCAAAGAGCAGGCCAATCAGATTATGTCAGAGGCAGTCCCTCTTCCCATTACTATGTAATCCACTTGGACACTGAACTGCCATGGGCTACATCTGTGCAGGGGTTCTAGGTTATCTCTACGAATAGTCCTTGGTTGGAGTATGAGTCTCTGGGAAGCTTCCTGTGTTCAAATTATCTTGTTCTGTTGCTCTGCTTGTGGAGTTCCCGTCTCCTCCAGCTCTTACTATTTCCTTCTTACATTATATTATGTTCTTATTTACTATTTTGCTATTTATTTCCTTGCCCAACTCCTCCAGATCCACCTTGCCTGAGATTATGAGATTCAATACCATTTTATTCTAGCTTTTGGAAAATGATCGAAACATCATTTAGCCTTGACTCTCCAGCCTTCCAGATTTCAGACTAGAACTTCACATCTCGGTCTCTCCTGGTCTCTAAAACCTTTCTTTCTGATTGCCAGTCAGCTTGTTAGATAAACATTTCTTGGAACCTCAGAAAATCCGTCAATTAAAGAAGGAAACGTGGTTCAGAGGAAAGAGGAGGAGGACCTCCCTTATCAGTTGACTGGGAGAGGGACACAGGCTGGGAAGAGGGAAGGTGGGGCTGGGAGGGGAGGAAGGAGGAAGGTACGGGGGAGGTACAATGTGAATAAACTATAATTAATAAAAATAAAAATAAATAAAAAGAAAAAAAAGGAAACCTGGATGGTCCCCTTACCCTTCCATCTGACCTTAACCTATTAGGTCTCAACAGGGGTGGCCTGGTAAGGCTGCTGCCCCCTTCAGGGGGAGGGGCATGGGAAGAGAAGAGGTAGAAGAGTAGGATTGGGAGGAGACAAGGGATTGGGATACAGCTCTGATACAAAATGTATAAACTAATTAATAAAAAAATAAATTATTTTTTAAAATTCGAAGGAACAAGAAATATATAAATAAAATATTGACAAAACGTTGATAAAAAAAAAAAAGAAAGAAACCCAGGGCAGAGGATAGACAGATGGCTCAGCTGTTGAGTGCACTGGTTCCTCTCTACAGGTCCCCAGGTAATTTCCAGTAACTACATCTTCTTCACAACCATCTGTAATGAGATCCAATGCCCTCTCCTGGACTGCTGGTGTACATGCAGATACAATACTCAAATAACATAAATAAATGAATCTTTTAAAATGGCAACACAACAACAAAACTCCAAACCAACCAACAAACAAACATATTCAGGAAACCAGGTCTGCATAGTGAGACCCTGTCTCAGAATGTTAGATAGATAGATAGATAGATAGATAGATAGATAGATAGATAGATAGATAGATAGATAGAGATAGATAGATAGATAGATGGAAAAGAGGAAGAGATGTAGAATTGAGGATGAGGGAATTTCCTTCTGGTTCATAAATGTTTTCTCACCAAGGAGAGACATATCATTTTTGCTTCTATGTTTTTGGCCTACCAATTTATGTGGCCATTCTGACTTCTAGATTTCCTGGCAATATATTATTCCCTGTGCTGGAGCATAGCCAGGTATGTACTTTAGTAAATAACAGTGATTAAACACAGAGTTTTAGGTCACTAATAAATAAAACTGTTATTACTTTCAGTAGTGTACATTTTCTGTATATTGCTTGTCTTCCCTTTAGGCTCAAACCATAATAGATTATGTAGCCTGAAGGGGAAGAAATAGTGCAAAGGTACACACACACACACACACACACACACACACACACACACACACAGACACACACACGTAAATCCATAAGGTTAGTTTGTTAAATAATTTTATATGCATCAATAGCTTACATTCTCTTGGCATAAATGTCTGATAAATGTTGGTATTATGTCAGATATGATGGTATTCTTCTGTAATTTCCTCAGGGAGGAGACTAAGGATGAAGAATCATGAGTTTCAGCGTCCTGGGCTACATAAGGAGACTGTCTCAAGCCCATTCTCTTGCCTTCAAATTGGACCACAATCACTAAATGCAATTATTTCAGTCACTATTATTTAATTCATAATTGCTGTCATGAAGTATAAAAAAGGGGCCTTCTGACGGACAAAACATAGAACAGAGGCCTTGAAGAATTCCCCTATTAGGGAATAAATGGAAAACCAAGAGGATTCATCGAACGCTTCTTCTATGGACTGCTCACAAAGACAAAACCGATTGAGGTGAGGAAACCAGGAGTGGGACTTTTCATGACTATTCATCATGTGTGGCCTCCGGAGTCAACACTCCTCACATTGAAGGTTTCCTTCAAAACTTGTAAAGTTAGATGTGTTGCCCTTAAAAGTAAAGGAACAAATGAGAGATTTGATTTTATCTGGGAAGCAGCTCTATTTTTAAAAAATAGTAACCAAAGCTGTAGTCCAGCCTAAGCACAGCCATTTAAAATTCGTTGTATTTAGAGTAGAATTTTACTATTAAAACCCCCCACAAGATTAATTAAATAAGGTTTTATAAACAAGGAAAATGTTCAGATGGTGCGCTTATGGGTAGAGCTTTATGCACTAATTATGTTTGTCTTCCATCACCATGTGAGTTGTTTACAATAAACCCGTGCAAGGGTTTTTAAACCTAAAAGAACCAAATTAAATCTTCTGGCCAAGACACTTAGTAGCTATAATACCTTTTCATCTTTAAGTTCTTAAATTTCAGTATCTTCTTCTATCCAATGCAGAAAATAATATCCATAACCTAATAAGTTTAAAAACTATTTTCCGATAATCTTCAAAGATCAAATATTAACCATAGGAATCTGTTAAGACTCCTGTCTGGCACAAAAAATAAACCACAATATGCTAACGCGTTTCATTATTAAATCAAGTGCTGTTGTTCAAACTCCATATCATGAACAAAAAGAATGCACAAGATCCAGAGGCCTGTGGCTGTGCAGGAGACGCTTCCAAAATGCATTGCCGGACAACCCATCTAGGTGTCACCCTGTGTTTAGGGTCAGGGATTTGGACCAGGTCCAGACGGGCTAGGCTTTGGCTCCTGCGATCTCGGAGGACAGATGGTGCTCAGTTGACAGAAGGATTAGTCTAGAGGGTCCAAAATGGCCTGTCTCTTCTTTTGGGTGACTTGGATGATTTGAAAGGAGGGTTGAGCCCAGCAAAGATTGTCATCTCACATGCCCACGGAGGTGTGAGAGGCCACTTCAGCATGTGGCCAGCATGTGGTGCTGATACTAAGAAGGTAATTAGGCTCAGTAATGTGCCTTTCAGGATTCCAGAGAGTGGGCTTGGGAGAGCCTTTTGCACAATGTCACTTCTGCTTTCTATTGGTAAAACCACTCTTTTTTTGTTAAAGGCGAGGAAACAGAGAATGGATCAAAGGTGTCTGTGTATGAGAGAGAGACACAGAGAGAAACAGAGAGACAGAAAGACTGTAAACAACACTGTTGTATGTTCTCTGTATAATGGTGATTGTAGCATTTATTTTTATATTTAAAGCATATACTTAAAAAAATAAGATGGCCTTAGTTTATCTGCTATCTTCTTAAACAGTTACTGAAAAGAGTCATTCTGTTTTTGTTAAAGTTGTCAAAGAAGAAATACTTTTCTTTTAGCTTTTTAGGTTTAGCTGAGAGTACAAAAAGAAAGTGACAAAAGGAAGATTAGCAGAAAATACAAAACAGCTTTAATTTCCGTCTTATGCACAGGGGTTGATAGAGAAATGTGGCCTTGGAAATGGCTAGGGTGGGGCTTCCATACCATCTTGTGGGAGGACAAGCATGTACTTCTGGAAGAAGAAATAAGTTTGGGGGAGAATAAATGGAAGATATGATGGCTTCATGACAGTGTTGGTTCCCTCATTCAGGTGCTTATTGTCTGCTGCCGACTACATCACCTCTACCGTAAAACTCACACCTCCCTACTTAAAGGAAAGAGATGCATGAGAGTTGTAATATTTGGGGAATATTTACTATAAGGAACAAATGTACTGAAAATTTTGCAGCAAATGTCATCAGTTTGAAGCAGATCTTTACGTTTCCCATGTATCCTCTGCCCTTTTTTACATCAAGGAGACAAAAAGAAACAAACACACACACACACACACACACACGCACACACACACACCCCATCCAGAATTTTATATGTCTTTGTCTAGTTTCTGGGTCTGCACTTCAAACAGTGCTTCTGCCCTAACCTCCCCGTTTTGTAGGAGAAAGCATAACACATCCTGTGGTAGTACACATTCTTTGTACTTTCCAAGCTGCCAAAGTGGATGCTGGGGAAATTCTCTGAAAGCCATTCTGCAGCGTGGCATTCAACATCACTTAATTACAAATAAAAGCAAGCTTGAATCTACAACAGTAGTTTATAACATGCAATTCGAATGTATCCCTATCTTTATTACCCCATTTGCAGGATCCCTTAAAAAGTGACCTGCAAAGTAGGTGGCATTTTAAGCACCATTTAAGTAAGCATATGTGTGACAAGAAGGAACCTGAACTGGAAGGAATTTCAGTTCATAATCACTTGTAGCTGGGATGCTTACTGTCTCAAGCACCGGGCATCAACATATGGGATTGTGAAAGCACATCCCTCTCCAATGTTACCTGAAAATCCTGGAAGATGCTGGTACAGTGAGATCTAATATTAGTTCCATTAGCATCACACACAGTAAGCTTGAGAATGATTCAGGATTGAAGGAACATGGATCACAACATCTAATGAGAATATTTTTGGTAGTAGAGGCACACTATAAAATTTTGAAAGTCATAATTGTATGGAAAAAAATAAGCCAGAAATGCGAGCGCTACCCAATTTTCAAAGATGCCTTTTCAAGTCACCGTATTTTGCCCTCATATCCTGTATTTTAAAATCGGGTTAGAAACAATGTTTTCTCTTTGTGTGTGTGTGTGTGTGTGTGAAAGGGCAAGCTTTACAGCATGGAAAAGGCAGAGGTAGGTGCTTTTGTTTTTGCAATGCAAGTAGAGGGATATACTCAGCTCTACATAACATCTGGCAAAAAGAAACAGAAACACCCTCAAAAAAAAAGAAGAAAGGAAGGAAGAAAGGAAGGAAGAAAGGAAGGAAGGAAGGAAGGAAGGAAGGAAGGAAGGAAGGAAAAAAGAGGCAAAGAAAGAAAGAAAGAAAGAAAGAAAGAAAGAAAGAAAGGAAGAAAGAGGCAAAGAAAGAAAGAAGGAAGGAAGGAAGGAAGGAAGGAAAGAAAGGAAGAAAGAGGCAAAGAAAGAAACTAATTTCAGTGCTGAATTCAGGCACGTATTGTCAGAGCCAGGGAGACTTTACTAATCATTGCTATCATTTACTTATTGAACAAAACACCTATTTTTTTTTTTAGTCAAGCTAAATGCTCACATTTGCATCTTATATGGCTGTGTTATAGTTTATAGCACTATAGGCATAGTTTGTTTTTTTTTTTTAATCGAGTCAATTGAAGACAATACTGAAAATTAGCTAAACCGGAAATAAACAACAGAACCACAAATACAGAGAGTCCTTTTTATACTACATCCTGCTGTGACTTGACAATACTTTACTGAAAGTCTTATTGAAGGTGTTAAACTCATTTCCATGGGGGGAAAATAGCTAAACAATGCTAATATTAAAAGCCATCAGGCAAAAGTGTCAGCACTTACTTTTTATGAAAAGCTTACTTGCCAATGGAACTGCTTCTGCTTATCAGTGAATAGGAAGCCTGAGGTTCTATAGCGGAAACCAGCGTTGTCAATCTTCACAAAAGTCTTTTTAAGCAGCTTTACTTGGAAGGGTCCATGAGATGAGTACTGAAACCAACGTCCAACACATCCTGCTGATTTTCAAAGACCATGCCCTGCTAAAACTCATTGATAATCCTTCTTGGTTCTAGTGAAATTAGTAGACAGCCTTACTTACAGAGAGGCAAACCATTCAGTTCAGCTATTCCCCTCCCACTCAAAACTAAACAAATGATTCACCCTCCCTGCAGAGGTCCTAGAACTGCTGGCCTACCTTAGGCCTAGAGCCCCATCAGAAATACTTAAAAAAACAAACAACAACAACAACAGTGTCAATGATAACCACTGGAAACATCATTATTGATAAAGTAAGCGATCAAATTTATTATTGCTTTAAAGAAATCTGGCCTGACCAATATGGGAGATTAACTTAGGAAATGACGTTAGCATTATACAGGTAATTCATACTTTGATGGTTTCTGTGCAAGCATGATCATTTGTTTTAGTGCAACCATTTCTCAGGCTGCTGTAATGAGATCTTCCCTCTCCCTCAGACTCTCAATGTACACATTATTTCGACCAGCGGTGACCATTCAGTTACCTTGGATATATCTTGCCCCTATCCTGAAGAGATAGTAAACAAGCCTAGTCCTGCCTGCAGAGTACACTGAAACATCCAAATTTAACCATGCCTGTTGGCAGGTGATAGCTTCAAGTGACTCAGTAAAATATACTGCTTCTGAACTGCCAACAGTCTTTCCCAAATATTCACCTACATTTGGCAAAGTCTTTTTTTTTCTTTCCAAACTTAAGATTGTCGAGAATGTGTGAAAATAAATAAATTTGAAATATCCAATAAATTATGTTGTAAACAGAACACAGTGTTTCTCTCGTGTGGTAATTAATTGGACCTTTTTAATGTGATGCATAAATTGGAAACCTGTGTACATTGAGTGTTATGGCAATTAAAACTGTATAAATGGAAAAACAACTAACCATAGATCATTGCCAATTTTAAAGTATAAATCTTTTCTATCAAGTTTCTTTGAATTATTTAAAAACATAAAGCATTCTAATGAAATAAAAACCTCATATAGTTATGACTTAATGTCTTCATAAACAAATTTTATCTGCAAGGATTTTTTTTTTTTTAACCTTTGAAGACCTAACTATCTCACTGCCCTTGTTTCAGTGTTTACAGTTATCCAATAAGCTGTAAGAATCAGTTTAGTGGAGTATCTAACTTGTGTTCTTTTACTGCTGTAGTATATAGCTTTCATACATGATTTAAATAGCACAGAAGATGTTATTTCTTGGCTAGAGACCAATTAAGTAACCACTGATGGAAGCAGTTGCTACCTGCCTAAAAGGAAATCTGTGGTTTCCTTATTTAAATTGCTGAGTTTTAATGTCCATCAAAAGGCTGTTATTGCAATGAATTATTCAGCCGTTCCAGTCTACCTCGCTTTAGCCCAACACCCAAGGATTTAAACTAGCAAGAATGTGGCCAAAAGTCTCTCCATGGCCCAAGAACTCGAATCATAGTTGGTACTGGACAATATTTATGAACTGTTATGTGTACTGTTTAAAAGTATATGCTTAATTGGAGATAAGTACTTAGAGAAGGAGATATGAAATTTACGTAAAGTAGTTAGGGAAATCTCTGATCACACTGACACAGCAAGCCTCCGCACCTACAGAAAGGGCCTACAAGAAACCCTTTCCTTAAGGATGAAAGGTCAACACGTTTGGAGAAGTCGGGTGTCATTTCCTCTGTTTGTCCCTTGGTGGAGTTCTTGAGTCGCTTTCTCCCTTTCCCTTGTACTTACTGCTTTATGTTTCTTCCCAGGACTGGCTATCATGTTTACTGTATTTAACCTTTCTCTCGTATTCTTGTGAATAATAGAGCGTCTATTATAAATGAAAGACTCCCGACCCCGAGACCCTGCCGCGGGCACTTGCTTCTTAGGCTTACTACAAACTTTGTTGTCTTTACTTTTTTCCAGTATTCTTTTTTAAGGCTTGAGCTACATCAGGGACCCCAATCTTTTTTTTTTTTTTTTTTTTTCACCGCTCGGTCATCGACATTCTTAACAGAAAAAGTACTTGAATCATTAAGTTTGGGGGACGATGTTTGGCAAAGAAAAGCAACCCAGATTTTCTTAGACACGTGTTAGTATGGAATATTTAAAATATCGGTATTTTAATCCATGTCATTTTTAACGTCTGGCTTATTTTGTACGTAGGTTTATCAGGGGCACTTCTTTCTAAACACCAACAAAGAAAAGAAACGGGAATCGCAAGTGTTTCAAACATTTGCGGTCCCTCCAAGCGATGGCGTCCGGTTAGTGACCAGCGCAGTCCTCAGAACATTACTCCTTTTCGGTTTTGTCTGCCAGGGAGGCTCAGTAGCGGCGGCGGCGGCGGCGGCGGCAAAGGCAAGCTCTTTAATTTCTTGCAGCCGGTTACACTTTTTGATCCCATTTCCCGGTGAACCTTGCCTCTCAGGTTGAGAAGATAAAAGCAGCCTCGGGTCTGAGGGGCCGGCTAGGGTCTGTGGGTGGGAGCGAATCCGGGTATCACATTCCCCAGTGAAGTCTGCTACTGGGAGGATTAAGTCCCCGGGTTCCATTTAATGAAACTGCTGAGCACTTGTGACGCTGGCACTAAGACTGCGGAAATGGGGCGGGGGTGGGGGAAGCCGCCGCTCGCCTCCATTCACCCCGCGGACGCGCAGGAGGCCGGGGCAGCGCGGTCGGCGCCCAGACCGGGGGCGGACGAGGCCCGGGAGCTGCGGCGGCCGCACGGAGGGTCCCCGTCCCCTCCCGTCCCCACCTTCCCGCCCAGTCCATTCTCTCCACGGGAACCGTTCTCGGGGGCAAAGGAGCTGCCCCCGCTTGGCTGCTCCGGCTGAAAGGTCGGAGCTGGCGACTGGTGGGGGAGGGAGCGAGGCGAGGCTTCCCGGCCCAGCAGTAGCCTGGCAGCGCTCTTCTCCATGCAGCACACGTCGGACCCATTTCCCACGCTGGCTTGGCTCCGCGGCGGCGTCGGTGGGGACAGGAGGAGGGCGGGAGGAGGCTGCCTCCCCGTGTCAGAGGAAACCACTCCGCTGTGAAGGACGCGCTGCACCCCGGTACCCCAGGCACCGTGGGGGAGATGTGGGCAGCTGGAGGGAAGCGCAACCCGCTCCGTTACCCCAGCCCGGCCGCGCCAGGAGCGGCGGGAAAATGCTGGAAGAGGCAGAGAGGGTTACTCAAGTTTATGGTCTGGCAAGGCGAGAGGGGGTGCATAATGTCTTCCTGCCCAGGCGATCGCCTGAAGTTTGCAAAATTCTAGTGAGGCGGCGAGTGGAGGGGGTGCAGTGCGCCACACCGCCACGCATCGGAATGCAGGGCGCAAAGCCTCGCAGTGGAGATGACACCCCCCTTCCCCGGCCAGTGTGGCTCGGGAGAAAGCAGGCATTCAGATAAACCTCTGTTCTTCCGAATGCAAAGGGGGACAGCGCGTTACTGCCACTCGGCTGGCCGCCGGGGCGCCGCAGCGCCGGCCCCCGCCTTCAGACTGCGGCGGTGCGCACTGAGCCTGCGCGCCGGGCTTTTCTCGCTGAGGCTGCAGTTCCCCGCTCCCAGCTCTGGCGGCGGCGGCGGCGGCGGGAGGGTTACCGGGGAGGCCGTTCTCTCCGAAGAGGAGGAGGAGCCACCCCTCCCGGAAAGATGCTGCTTCATCCAGGAAAATACGCGCTAGCTCCCTGGCACACGCTACTCACAACTCTGTCCTCCGTGCTTCGACGCCCCCACACCGCAGGGAGAGCTTAGAAGTCACTGTCGCACCCCACGTACACACACACACACACACACACACACACACACACACACACACACACA
>NW_026596051.1:39777119-39792593 GCF_907164565.1 Psammomys obesus
CACACACACACACACACACACACACACACACACACACACACACACACTCCGGGCCGCTGCGCTCTTCCAAACAACAGCGCGCTTCCCGAGCTCCTAGACTATTGGTATCTGCCCTGTTAAAATTATTCTGTCTCCTTACTGGGCTCTCACCGAGATCAAGATTGATACCGTGAGCATGGGGGGAGGGGGCCTCCCATTTGTCTTTAAGGGGACCTCTCGATTTCCGGACTAATCAAAGCTCACCAACATTCTTCGAGATGGTAAGGGAGCTGCCCAAATCTCCCCCACCAGCTGCGTCCTTCTTAATCTTTCGGGAGAGGTGCCTTACTCTTTTATTTGACAGTCTTTCAAATCAAAGAGGAGTGAAAACGCCGTCAGTCCTGAGGTCTGACTAGGCTGACTGCGGTGGTCGTGACTGGGGACAGGGGAAGCCTCTCGCCAAGGAATGACAGGGACAAACACGAGGCACAAAGTCAAAAGGAGAGGAAAAACGTTAAGCATTCTCGGTACACAAAGTTACCATTAAAGTTTATTTCCCTTCTACCCAGATAGGTGACGCTACACTTTGCCAGTTACTAAAGGCTGCAGATTGTGCTCAGGAAAAAAAAAAAAATCCAGGCTTCTAGCCTGTGTCTTATTCCCCTGGCGCGTGCACACCCGGAGTATCCCCCGTGAACGCCGGATGACAGGAATTCCAAGCATTTAAACAAAGGCAGGCATTCTCCCCGCCCCAACCCAGACCTCCAAAGTCTCTGTTCCAAAAAAGGATCTTCTCCGGCTCTCCCTGGACTTTGATGTTATCTCTTCACTACTGCAGTCCGTCAGGGTTTTGCAGAGCACGAGCTTGGATTTCGGGACTCAGACCTTGTCCTCAGCCCAACAGTAGCAACGCACTAACCCAGATGCTAAATTGCCGAGCGAAGACACGTTGGGGGTGGAAGCTGGGGCGGGAGGGGACACTGTCTGGGGGTAGACGGAGGAGGAAGGTGTTCTAACGCCCTCACTCCAGCCCTTACCCACGCAGCCGGATTTAGTCTAGGAAATCTACCAGCGCTGGAGGGGAAACGCAGTCAGCTACCCTCCGCAGCCTGGCTAAGGGGACGAGGCTCTGGCTTAGCGGGCTAAGGCTGGGCAGTCCTCAGCCGGCCCTCTGAACTGAAGCCTGGCTTGGGTGAGCAGCCGGCTGGCTGGTACTTCCTCCCGCCTCCCTTCCCCGGTCCCTCCTCCCCGGGCCCCTGCAACTGGGTAGTTTCGGAGGCCGCCGCCGCCGCTGCAGCGTCGGGGACCAGTCCGGAGCCCTCGAGCGTTCCACAGCGACCAGCACTTTTCGCCAACTCGCGGGCTTCCAGCCCGGGGGTGGCGAGAGTACGAGCTTCCCTGTAGCGATCCGGTGTCTCGGAGCAGCCGCCGGGGGAAAGGCGGCGGGAGCGCGCGCACCAGACTCTGCCAGACGCGAAAGCGGACGAGACAACTGCGGAATTCACCCGCCGCGCCAGGGCACTTCCGAGACAACAGCCGACTGGCACTTTTTCTCTCTTTGGCAAACTAGATTTTTTTTTTTTTTTAAGCTACTTGGCAGCTCTGTTTGACTCCCCCTCCCCCTCCGCCCTCCGCCTCAGTGCCTTTGCTTTTCTTTGGAAATCCGGACAGAATTGGGCATCTTTGTTAATTGCCGTTAGGAGTGCCCGGCCGTGCGCCTTCACCGGGCCAGCGTCGCGGACGCGCGGAGCCAGGCTTGCTCACCTTTGAACTGCAAAGGGATCAAGTTCAGCTCGAGTTCCCTGCATTGAGACTGGAGGAAGCTGAGAGACTGTGCAGGAGAGTGAGAGAGGGGGGGAAAGGGGGAAAGGAGAGGAGGGAGGAGAGAGAAGGGGAGGGAGGAGAGAAAGAGAAGGAGGGAGGGAGGGGAGGGATCCAGAGAGCGGGTTGAGAGCGAGAGGCTGCAATCTCCTCCCTGAATCGCGCACAGCGCTGCAGATCCCGCTGCTCCAGCACGCGGGCCGAATGCAGGTGAGGGAAGGCACGGACTCTGCGGCGGCTGAGAATCCAAACTTGGGCACCGCGCGGGGCGCACCATTCGGCTCTCGCCCCCGCGGGCAAATGGTGGCTGCGGTTTCAGGCGGCGGCTTCGTGACTAATGACCTTGCGCAGAGTTGCTAAGAGAAAAGAGAAAGCCGGGCTCTCCGGGGTGAGAAGCGACCGACTCCGGGCGTCTCTGAAGATGGCTCGGGCTGCTCTTTGGCGCGCCGGGAGCACCCGGTCGCGTACCGAGCTGTGACGAGAGGCGTCTTCACTGCATCTTGCCCGAAGCGACCTGCCGTGGAATTTTTCATTCAAGATCTGTGGAGTGGCTTCACGGCTGCTCGCGAGGAGTCGGAGTTGAGACCGGCTTGTTGCTAGCCCCGGAGCCTGGTGCAGGAAGCGGCTCGGCTTTCCTGGACCTCCGGAGCCTGAGCAGAGACTGGGTCTGGAGTGAGCGTCTGGACCGAGAATCCGACTTAACTCGAGTGGCCGCGAGGACCAGCCAGGCGGCAGGTCGGCTCCCCTGCGCTCCCGGGCTCCGCCGCCCGTTGGCGGAAGCGGCTCCGGCCCCTTCCCAGGACTTGGGGGCTGGATCTCAGGACCTTCCCGCTGCGGGGATGACTTTGTGGGGGCTCCGAGCCCGGGGCGCGCAGTGTCCCGTGAACTGTGAGTACCGCGAGTAAACGGTGGCCGGCGAGCGGGCGATTAGCACCCATTGCATGAATTATGAAACAATAACTTTCGGAAGAAGCAGGAGGAGGAAAAAAAAAGCATCTCCAGCTGCCCCCCTCCCATCGGAAGACTCTACTCGTTACTCCGGCCCCCTCCCTCCCCTTCCTCCCGTTTCTTCCTTTCCCGGAGCGGAGGACCGAGGGGAGGGCAGGCGGCCAGCCCCGGAGGAGGGGGTGCCGAGGGGGTTTGTGGCTAGAAGGAGCAGTAGCAGCAGCAGCAGGAGAAGATGCTGAGGATGCGGACCACCGGATGGGCGCGCGGCTGGTGCCTGGGCTGTTGCCTCCTCCTGCCGCTCTGCCTCAGCCTGGCCGCGGCCAAGCAGCTGCTCCGGTACCGGCTGGCTGAGGAGGGCCCCGCCGACGTGCGGATCGGCAACGTGGCCTCGGACCTGGGCATCGTGACCGGCTCGGGCGAGGTGACTTTCAGCCTGGAGTCTGGCTCCGAGTACCTGAAGATTGACAACCTCACCGGCGAGCTGAGCACCAGCGAGCGGCGCATCGACCGAGAGAAGCTGCCCCAATGTCAGATGATCTTCGACGAGAACGAGTGTTTCCTGGACTTCGAGGTGTCGGTGATAGGGCCCTCGCAGAGCTGGGTGGACCTCTTCGAGGGTCGGGTCATCGTGCTGGACATCAACGATAACACGCCCACCTTCCCGTCGCCGGTGCTCACGCTCACGGTGGAGGAGAACCGGCCCGTGGGCACGCTCTACCTGCTGCCCACGGCCACGGATCGTGACTTCGGTCGCAACGGCATCGAGCGCTACGAGCTGCTCCAGGAGCCCGGGGGTGGCGGCGTCGGCGGCGAGGGAAGGCGCTTGGGGCCGGCGGACAGCGCCCCCTACCCAGGGGGCGGCGGGAACAGCGCGAGCGGCGGCGGCCCCGGAGGCTCCAAGCGGCGGCTGGACGCGCCCGAGGGAGGCGGCGGGACCGGGCCTGGTGGCCGAAGCAGCGTGTTCGAGCTGCAGGTGGCGGACACGCCAGACGGTGAGAAACAGCCGCAGCTGATAGTGAAGGGGGCGCTGGACCGGGAGCAGCGGGACTCGTACGAGCTGACCCTCCGCGTGCGCGATGGGGGCGACCCACCTCGGTCCTCGCAGGCCATCTTGCGGGTGCTCATCACCGACGTGAACGACAACAGCCCGCGGTTCGAGAAGAGCGTGTACGAGGCTGACCTGGCTGAGAACAGCGCCCCTGGCACCCCGATCCTGCAGTTGCGCGCCACCGATTTGGACGTGGGGGTCAACGGACAGATCGAGTACGTGTTCGGGGCGGCCACGGAGTCAGTGAGACGGCTCCTGCGCCTGGATGAAACGTCCGGCTGGCTCAGCGTCTTGCACCGAATCGACCGAGAGGAAGTGAACCAGCTGCGATTCACAGTCATGGCCCGCGACCGCGGGCAGCCCCCCAAGACGGATAAGGCCACCGTGGTCCTCAACATCAAAGACGAAAACGACAACGTTCCTTCCATCGAAATCCGCAAGATAGGGCGCATCCCGCTGAAGGACGGAGTGGCCAACGTGGCCGAGGACGTCCTGGTGGACACCCCGATCGCCCTGGTGCAGGTGTCCGACCGGGACCAGGGGGAGAACGGGGTAGTTACCTGCACCGTCGTGGGAGACGTGCCTTTCCAGCTCAAGCCCGCCAGCGACACGGAGGGCGATCAGAACAAGAAGAAGTACTTCCTGCACACGTCGGCCCCGCTGGACTACGAAACCACCCGGGAGTTCAACGTGGTCATAGTCGCCGTGGACTCGGGCAGCCCCAGCCTCTCCAGCAACAACTCCCTGGTGGTCAAGGTGGGAGACACCAACGACAACCCTCCCGTTTTTGGCCAGTCGGTGGTGGAGGTGTACTTTCCCGAGAACAACATCCCTGGCGAGAGGGTCGCCACGGTGCTGGCGACAGACGCCGACAGCGGCAAGAATGCAGAGATCGCCTACTCGCTGGACTCCTCGGTGATGGGGACCTTTGCCATCGACCCCGATTCTGGGGACATCCTGGTCAACACGGTGCTGGACCGGGAGCAGACTGACAGGTACGAGTTTAAAGTTAACGCCAAAGACAAAGGCATCCCCGTGCTGCAGGGCAGCACCACCGTGATTGTACAGGTGGCTGACAAGAATGACAATGACCCTAAGTTTATGCAGGACGTCTTCACCTTCTACGTGAAGGAAAACTTGCAGCCCAACAGCCCCGTGGGGATGGTCACCGTGATGGACGCCGACAAGGGAAGGAATGCGGAGATGAGCCTGTACATAGAGGAGAACAGTAACGTTTTCTCTATTGAAAATGACACAGGCACCATTTACTCCACAATGTCTTTTGACAGGGAGCATCAGACCACCTACACCTTTAGAGTGAAGGCTGTTGATGGGGGGGACCCTCCCAGATCGGCCACGGCCACAGTCTCTCTCTTCGTGATGGATGAAAATGACAATGCCCCCACAGTTACCCTTCCCAGAAACATTTCCTACACGTTGCTGCCACCTTCAAGTAATGTCAGGACAGTAGTGGCCACAGTGTTGGCTACAGACAGTGATGATGGCATCAATGCGGACTTGAACTACAGCATTGTGGGGGGGAATCCTTTCAAGCTGTTTGAGATCGACTCCACCAGTGGCGTGGTTTCCTTAGTGGGGAAGCTCACCCAAAAGCATTACGGCTTGCACAGGCTGGTCGTGCAAGTGAATGACAGCGGCCAGCCTTCCCAGTCCACTACGACCTTGGTGCACGTGTTTGTCAATGAAAGTGTCTCCAATGCAACGGTGATTGACTCTCAGATAGTCAGAAGTTTGCATACCCCACTCACACAGGATATAGCTGGTGACCCGAGCTATGAGATTAGCAAGCAGAGACTCAGCATTGTTATTGGGGTGGTTGCCGGCATTATGACAGTGATTCTAATCATTTTAATTGTCATGATGGCAAGATACTGCAGGTCCAAAAGTAAAAACGGCTACGAAGCTGGCAAAAAAGACCATGAAGACTTTTTTACACCCCAACAACATGACAAATCTAAAAAGCCTAAAAAGGACAAGAAAAACAAAAAATCTAAGCAGCCGCTGTACAGCAGTATTGTTACTGTGGAAGCTTCTAAACCGAATGGACAGAGGTATGATAGTGTCAATGAGAAGTTGTCAGACAGCCCAAGCATGGGCCGGTACCGATCTGTTAATGGTGGACCTGGCAGTCCCGACCTGGCAAGGCATTACAAATCGAGTTCCCCATTGCCTACTGTCCAGCTTCACCCACAGTCACCAACTGCAGGGAAAAAACATCAGGCTGTACAAGATCTACCACCAGCCAACACATTTGTGGGAGCAGGAGACAACATTTCAATTGGATCAGATCACTGCTCTGAGTACAGCTGTCAAACCAATAACAAATACAGCAAACAGGTAAGATGTATCCCAGATACATTTTCATATCCCAGAGAGGGCTGATCACTCAGAGACAGAGCAGCTTCTATGAAGTTGTCTTTCCTTTAGAAGGGTCCTTCTCCTTTCAAAACCAGGAGTTTAATGCTCATTTATATGCCCTTGATGTAACAGAGGGCTTATAGGACAGAGGTATGGCCCTATAATTTTGCAAGCTAGGCCTCATGGTTATAAGGCTCCTCCTAAGGGAGAGATAGTGTTTTGTGCCTCTCTGCACATGACAGCCTTAATTCTTGCATACCTTTTGTTTACAGAATAAATGTGTATATCTTATTGGGAGAGTTCTAAGTGAGATTTTTCTAGACTGACAATGGTGGTCATGCTAACTGGGAACTGAAGAGTTTTAACTATGTCATGAATCATGAAACATTTTACAACTCAGCAGATAGATTCATACAAATGCAGAGCCAAGACCAAATCTGGAAATCCTGCCATACTGACTTTATTTGATGAAACAGTAGCTTAAAAGTACTTAATGATAAACAAGTGTTATGCATAATTGCATTTTAATACTTTGTATCTATAACAACATATATTTATAAGTATTAGGCTCTTATGTTGATATGCAATCAGCACCTGAAATTTTCACATTCAGTATTCCAAAGCTTATGAAGATAATTAAGTTGTACCAAGTAGAAGATATTTGTGGATGTTTTGGGGTATAATAGAAAAACAAAGGTTATTTGTGTTATTTCTGTGTGTTATTTGACATAGCTCTTATATATGTGTGTGTATATATATATATTGTATATGTTTGGGGAGAACTTCTGAGTATATCAGATTTATTTTTATTGTCTGCTTTTGTGGTATGTATCATGTAGAAGTTTACTTTTTATAGCTACAAAAGTTTGACACACAGCAAATAAAACTTTTTGAAAAGTGCTTCGATGCTGCCCAAAACACTAAAAATAATGTATCATATATTTCTTATTACTAAAACTCACCTAAAAGTTACAGTTATGACTTGTTAAATTACATAATATGATAGTTTTTCTACCAGAAATGATTGCATGTAGAATATGTCATCTGAGGAGAATTGAGGAGAAGGACAAAGTTCTTATATAGTCTTATTCAATGTGTTATGGAGAAGAAATATTACTTTCTCATAGTTTTCTTTATTAAAATATTTTCTACACGTAGCATTTTACTGTATAATACTTATTTTGGATAAGAAAAAAACAAAATTAATATACTTTTTAAAATATTAAAAGCAGTAAAAAATATAGGTTTAAACTACTGTGTATGAAATAACTTTTGAAAATAAAATTTTGGATGCATGTAAACTTGAGTTATTTATTTGAAACCACAATTTGCTATTGTGGAGAATTTGTATCTGTGTGTTACTGCTTTACCTGGAGTAACAAACAATGTGGTTTGACCTGGTGTTTAATGTCTTCATCAGTGTTGTAAATAAGGAAGACCCTAATGAAAACACTGGATGTTTGCATGTTATTTACATGCACCTGCAAGGAAGCTGAGGTCCTTGAGTTTCCTTGGAAAATGATAGTACGAATACAACATTATATGAAGATATCTTTACACAGAATATTCACGTCTCCACTCCTATCCTAACAGTGATTTTGCCTTATGACAGAGTAGCATTTGCATTCTAAATCCTTCACTTGTATGCTTTTAAATGGGCATATAAAGTGGCAAACTTACAGATATGGTTTGCAAACACTACATGAGGCCTGTGTTGTCATTTAAGCTGCGTTTGACTCATTTGATGGAGTAGCTCGATATTTTTGAATTTTAGAAATATCTAATGCCAAGACAATTGGCATGTTGTTTGAATAGCAAAGTGATATGCTCATAAATTAACTAATGGATGGTACTTGTCTTTTAATTGAACCAGGCTCATTTACCAAAAAAGAAAATCCACAAAGTGAGTGGAATGAATCACTCAGCTTGCGAAAGGTGACTTTGAAACATTTGGATGCCATTAGGCATCCCAAAGATGTATAAAGTTTTAACCACAAATAAATAGCTGACCTACAATAAAATAAAGGCAAATGAAACACATTCCCTCTAATGTAATTAGTAATAGTAATTGATAGCTTCATCTGTTCAGTATTGCTGTCAGGGGACAAGAGCTCCATTTCAAAGTTACGTTCTGTGCCATCTGACAGAAACACAGTCCACTTTGTCCAGATTTTCGTTTGTATCATACATAAGCTACTTTTCTATTTCTACTCTTAAAAGATTCAGTGTTCACAGAACAAGGACATGTTTGCTTTCATTAAACTTTGTTTTGTAAATACACACAGGATTTTGCTGTTTTCCTCTTGGAGAGATGAATTTATCTAAAATTTGAGACCTATTCTTCAATTTATGAGACTTGAAACTTGTACTTTTTTAGTTTCTTAGGGATCAGTATAAAATGTGAGATTCCATTTGCTATAATGCCTTCATTTTATTTATAATTTCTCAGAACTGTGTTATTACACTCCTTTATTATTCTGATAAAATGGAAATGATGTTTCATTCAGTGCTTTCTGCCTGAGAGTTGGACATTGGGAAGAGTTTTTCTTAGTAATTTTAGGGACTACCTTGTTGTTAGCCAACACCTTCCCAGGGGTGAAAGTTTGCAAATAGGACTTGTTCCTCCTTCCCCATCTCCTTCTTTGGGAGGTTGATTCCATGGGCTCTAGGGACACTTCAAACCTCTATAAATACTGTGACAAACTCTGTGTGTTACAGAGTGGATGAGATTATTTCTCAGTTTCAAACACTGGAAAACTGAGGATGGAACCTAGCCTTTCTTGGTTCAGACCTTTGCAATGCAAACAAATGCCCTGGCTATCCAATACCTGATGTTTACTTGAGCACACTGAAGGTCATCCACAGCATCTCTGAGATTCATCCCTTCCTCTAGCTTGGCAAACTTGGTGGCTTGTAGTCTTGTGACCTAAAAGGACAACTATACATCTATGATTTATAAATAAAAGAAAAACGTATTCCATTTATTTTAAAGTTGTGCTGAATAATTTCAGCATAACTTCAAAAATTAATGAACTACAGATGTAGAGTGAGCAGTTCTCTTGCTTATCCGGAACCTTGTTGAGTTCAACACATGGTGTGCTCTTTCTAAGATAACGAGTTTATACATAAAATGTTTATTGTATTTCACAAATGGAAAGTAAAGCAGTTTATTTTTGAGAATAATTGAACTTGAGTAAATATTTATTTTAAAATGCATTTTAAGGTGATCTCAGTATATTCAAGGGAAATAGCCTGTTAACTCCACTGACAGTTTCCCTCCCATAAGGAACTACTGAATTAGTCTGAATAATGTTCTCCTTAATAATAAGATTTTGTTCTATGTTCAGTATACATTTAGTTAAAATAGTACAACCGAACATTACAAAAAGATGGCTGTGATTTTGGATGCAAATAGGTAGCTTTCCATTCTTATCACAGTGCTACATTTTATGAAAATTAAGCCTCAACTTGCTTGCATACCAGCACATATATTTTAGCAATGACATATCTGGAAAGTGGTGTCAGCTTCATACAGCTCCTGTTTAATTCTCCAGGTGAATGTCTACAAGATGGTTCACCTAGCTATAAACAAGGACTCTTTCATGAAGCCCAGTGAATGTGCATCTATTTCTCTTACATTTTGCTTGGTGTTTTGGGCAGGGACCTAATACGTAATAGGAGAGAGACATCTACTGAACATTATTACCTGAATCTGTATGACATATGGACAATTTAATTCAGTTATGTGGCCCATGGTTGATGTGCAACTTTAAAGGAATGATCATATAGAACAAGTCAAAATGTCTCCCAAATTTATCTTAAATAAATTAATCATTAATAATTCATTGATAAGAATGCTTAATGATGTGAGTGTATAAAGTTTCCACAACCTCTGTGTACCAAGAGCTTTCTCTGTGTTTACACTCAAGCACACACTGTTGTGTAGCAACTCTTGTGTAGCTGCCTATAGGGTTTTATAATTTGTGCTGATGTCTATTCACTGATGGGTTTATATTTCAATGTTAAACTTACGCAAAGGAGAAATAAAAGCACACTAGTCAACAGCTTATTGACTTGATATCATGAGAGTCATCACATTTTACAACTAAAAGTACCATTTTAGCAATTCTCCAAGTTTAGAGAAGAGGAAACTGAGAAAGTCGCATGAAAAATTATCCTGATTGTAGTCACAAAGTTATTAGAGATATAATGTAGGCCAGAGGCCAAGTGTTCTCATTAAACCACTTTTAAAGGCAAAACACCCTGTGATTCTCAATAAGTTTTTCTGTAGAGAATGCAGCAGTGCTATGAATCTCTTTAGGTTTACTTATGTCTTTGCTAATATATTTGACTATAAATGTAGATGTTTTTACAATTTTATCCTGGACTCCAGGGCTTATGTAAAATTTAAAAATTAAAACTTACTGGTTTTAATGAGAATTCACAATTCTTTCTCCTATGCAAGGTGGCAACTGATGACGCACATTAAACAGAGCTAAAGCAGCTTTGCTTAGCATAGGCTCAAAAAGGCAACTAAGAGCACTTTAAATTTAACAGACTAGTAAGAACCGTCATAAGTTCTTCTCATAATACCACTTAGCCTATCTTCACCAGAAAATATTCTATTTGAAAACAAAGATCCTCAGTTTTATTAATGACAAGTATTCAATATTCTTACTGAAGTAATCATTTACTTTCTTCATCAAAACTGATGACCCTCTTCGGCTTCTAGGTTTCTATGTTGTACTTACTTATCCTAAACATACACTGGCACACTGTTTTCACTTTCTTCCCAGTGAAAATTTCTAGAAAATTTCATAGCGTGAGACTTTTTTGTTCGTTTTTGGGATTTTTTTTTTTTTTTTTTTTTGCTTATTTATGGAGTAGATTAGAAACGTGCATAGGCATCCTATATAAAAATGTATAATTTACTAATCTCAGTGGCTGTCAGCTCTGGTTTAGCAATGGTATCGAATGGATTCGAGTCCTCAACCTCGTGATTGGTGACAGGGATGGGATGACCATTGTGTAGGAATTGCACCCAAGTTTGTTTACATGGAAGATGCAAACAGCCAGGCTTTTAGACTATGCCAGGGTTCCTCATTCATTTGTTTACCACTGCTCTATAGAAAGAGTAAGAGTCATTTCTGTGAATCTGTAGTAAGTTTCCTCTAATTTTTTTTAAACCCTTAAACTCTTGTGTAAAGCACAGTCGGTGTCGTGCACATTGCACAGTGCTTTATTTAGCATCAGTTAGTGCGAGAAATCACATACAAGGAGAGCCGAGCTGAAACCTCTAAAACTAATCTTAATTATCACTTCTGGTGAATTAATGTTTTAAGAGAGGAAGAAAGGCTTATTTTCAGGAATTTAGTGATGTTTGTATTGAGCTGTAATGCTGTGTACAAACAACAGAACCATTAAGGCCTCTGACGTACTGTTCCTCTCAATCTTTTTCCCTTTGAGCATATTTATTATTTATGAATCCATAACTTGCAATTAAAGATTGTATCTATTTCCAGTCTTCTATATCAGCACTGTGATCGAGCGTATCGAGCGTAAGATTTTAGGGGAGATTTTCTACATCAGGTTTTGTTTTTCTTTTAACCTACATAAATTTTTTTTCCTTCTTTCAGATGCGTCTACATCCATACATTACGGTGTTTGGCTGAATTCCACTCTATTATGATGCTCCATTTTGCACCATACTCTGTGATCACCTTGCTACTTCGACACCTGCTGGAGCCTGCCCTTGGCCGTGGGGTATCAGCCAATCACTGTTTGTTCCACATGTGCATTTTATTTTCAGAATCTTTCTTCCCTATTTAAGGAAAATGAATAGTTTGAAAGCAAGTTCAGTTCCAAACAGGCAGTATTAATACAGCCATGTATTACTCACAGATGTCTACCGTTCTGTATTTAAGGAGGTGGTTAGCAACGGTTAACACCTGATAGGAAAATCATTAGAAAGAAAAAAAAAACATATTTCACCCAAAATAACTCTAAGCCTTTGGCTTTGTGTGAATAAAAAGAAATACAATTTCTTACACCTTTGTCTACAGTACACTAAATACTGTTTCCAAATAAAACCCTAAACAGACCAGTGTTTCCTGTGTCATGTAATCACAGCTTCTTCCAGCTAGGAAGACAGTTCTGAGAAAGAACAGGCTCTTGCCCAGTCTGTGTTGCAGTTTTGAATGTCACCATGTTTGTGTTTTTATCCACACGTAAATATCAAAGACTTCAGGTACTTTTAGAAAAACGTGTTGTCTGTGACTTTCTGTGTGTGTCACAGACACTGCAGAGAGTTAAGTTTGCCTTGATCTTGAAATAAGCAATGAAAGAACCTATAGAACTTTTATGAGTATTTTTTTATTGTTGATGTTGAATTTATTAAGAATTAAAAAAAACGTTTAAGTTAGATTTACCAAATCCACTGTAGGCAAATCCAGAAGGGATCCCTCCAGTCTGGGGGGCTGTATTCATGGACAGGCTCTGAAGTCTGATGACATGGTATATAAACTCATAGTCCCAGGATTCGAGGACGTTCCGATAGTTGAGGCCTTTAATGGGTAGTTTTAGTTGTAGGAGTGATGGTAAGCTGTCATCCTCTGGACAACCCTTCTGCCTCCTCATGCTTGTGTATCTGTGCATCTGTCTGTCATACTGTATGTTTATTGTTGTGCATAATCTGATTCGTCTACAGTATATTTATTGCACCCTTTACCCTGCTTTATTACGATTTTCTTCAAGCTCCAAAGTACTGGATAAGAGTTCCACATTCCCAAGGTTTTGTTTTGTTTTATTTCATTCTATTTCATCTTGTGTATGTGTGTGTTTGTGTAAATAATTGTCAGAATAATAGATTCTTAACAAATTACCAGGAATATTAGAACAACATGGAAGCCTAAAATGGTGGGAACTGCTGTAGCTCACGCAAATCATTAATGTTCACGTGAAGGTTTCTATGCCATTAGTTGTTTATTTGATCTCGCAAAAGGGCCCATTTTCTGAAGTATGGTTGAGACAACAGTGAAATTCCTGAATAAAAAAATATTAATTATCCTTTGCCTCTTATTTTGTTTTGAAGACAAAGCCCTGGGTAAGCATCTGGAGGGGCCCAGACTCCATTCTGCTTCTCTCAAATGCCCATTTCTTCATCGCAAAGAGAATGCTCATTCCAGTAGACTAAAAATGTGGATTTTGTAATAAACCACATCAACTCACGAACAATCAAGTGATAGAACAAAGTCTTTAGGAGTTGGAACGAGTAGATTGTGCAGTAGATGCCTTCGGGTGGCATTTCTGAAACCTCTTACAAAGAAGACCCCTCAAAGTCGGCATGGTAAACCCAGTCTCTGGCATACTCTTGAGGAATGGTTTGATATGGTTTGGTCTAATTTCTACCACAAAACAGAAAGTTATGACAGAGTACTAAGGCTAGCAAGTACAGGCACTGAGTTCAATACCCAATGTTCTCTATGTTTTAGTTGTAGCTGTGTCCACATGAGCATTCTCGGTTTTGGATCCCGGATAAAGAGTGTGTCTTAGTGTGAGAAAGAGTTAAAGAGTCACACTTTATCATGCTATGCACTATTAAGTGGGCATTCACAGCTGTTCCTTGATATCATCAAAAATATTTAATAAAACCAACGTAAAAACTCACCATCATGCTGCAGATTTTTAGGTTCCGTCATCCAAATGGGAATGACCAACGGTGTGCTTCCTGCTGCAACATTTAATGACAAGACACACCCATTCCTTGGATTTTTGCTGCTTTTGCCTGTTTCAGTCTTCAACATTTGTGTGTGACTCAAACTTCCTGGTCCCAAATATTATCGACTTTGGGATACTTTCTTAGACTTTGTTGTAATTACTAGAATTTGCAGTTAAAGAGATGTCCATACACTGTTGGAGATAAACCGGCCACCCATTAGTCTGTATATCTTAGTGTTTGGTACTTTATTTCAAATTAAAAGACGTAATTAATTCTCTTTTACAAAATTCAAGGAGGATCGTAGTTATGCCAGCACCTGATTTATTTAATGTGTTCATTTCAAAAAGCTATTTTTTTAATATATGTAATATTACTACCAGCCCAGAGTATGGAGCATAATAAGCAATAAGCCCCTAACTTCATGAAATTAGTATAAAGATTGCAGGACACAGTAAAGATGAGAGTTTATATTTCCATCATGCCTTTAATTTTCAAAACAGTAGATACATGTTTGCTCATTTGTACTTTAGAAAGAACTGTAAAAAAGTTAAAAAAAAAAAAAGGGCCTTCATTATTTCTCAGATGAAGCTAATGAAGCAACCAGCAACCTTTTCACAAATGATGGAACTGAGCTAAAGAACTTTACAAAATTCATGACAAAATATCCTATCTGGACTCAAGATACTGAAACCATCTGTGTGAAATTGCAAAATTCGTGTTTGTTTGTTTGTTTGTTTTTCGTTGGTGTTGTTTGCTTGGTTGGATATTAGTTACATTGAAACAAGGTTTCGCAGGATAGCCTGGGCAAGCTCTCAATTAACTGCTCGATCCCTGTGTTGCTAGGATTAGGGGCCCATGCCATCATAATTGTCCAAAATTGTGTTTTTAGATAAAGTTTATTTTTAGACTTCAGAGCTAAAGTCTTGCCCCAGACAGTCAGAATTCTAAACTCCAGAAAACCTGGGAGAGAAGTTTGCATGTTTTATTTTATGAGAATAAAATATATTTCTGAAATCCTAACATGCTATGGTTCAAAAATCACTGTCACGGATTAAAAGTTTTTAGTCTTAGACTTGAAGATCTCAGTATTTAGTGTCATAGTTAATGTAGGATTGCATGTTATTAACATAATGTATAAAATCAAACCTTCAAAAATTAATTTTACCTCTGACTATATTTTTGAATGTATGTCTGAAAGTGGCCCCAAGATCCTTCTACAGTCCTGACTAAGTGAGTCCCCCATCTGCCTGCCTTTCAGGAAACAACACTTTGCAAAAATCTACAATTTTGTATTAAACTTCTCTTTCATATGTGCTATTTTTGAAATCTGTGTTGTCTGTGTTACCTAGAGCAAGGCCTGCCATGGAGATAAAATGAGAACTAAATCAAGGCCATTACTTTCCATGGAGAAGAATGGAAGCATGCTACACCTTAGGCAGGGATTCATTGTGTTTAGAGAAATTATCCCTACCTCTGTGTTTCTCTACAATGACACTTTTTCCTAGTCCAGGGAGCAGTCCTAACTTAAAGGAGACATATATATATATATATATATATATATATATATATATATATATATATA
>NW_026596051.1:39792603-39834047 GCF_907164565.1 Psammomys obesus
ATATATATATATATATATATATATATATATATATATATATATATATACACTATATACACTCATGTATACGTTTGTTGAACAGAGTACTCAGGCTTTGTGCAGTTAGCCTTCAAATCCATCCACACGTTCTCTGGAAAATTATAGGATAACTTTAATATCACCTTCTAAGATGTTCTGAGTGCTTGCCTGTCCTTGTTTCCAGAGGGATGGGGTTCTCTGAGACACAGGCCCCCTACCGTGTTGGTTGGCAGCTGGGAGTGCTGCTGGTGGTATCTGTCTTCCTCTCCACTGGGCCCTGGGTTTTATGACCTTGGCTTCAGTATCAAATGAGCAATTCTGCTTTCCTTGCCTTCACTCTTGGTTGTGTTGTAAACCCCACACACATTAGTAAGATGAGCCAATACAAATGTTTAAGATGAGCATTTCTGTAGCAGAAAACAGATTTTTTTTTCTGACATATTTTGAGAGATGGGTTGATGTGTTGGCTAATTTATTTTTCTTTTCTTTATTTTTTCTTTTTCTTTTCTTTTTTTTTTTTTTTTTTTTTTTGAACTGAACCCAACTTAGAGTCATCTGGAAAGACACAATCTAAAACTGAGAAAATGCTTTTTTCATATTTGCCTGTAGGCAAGCCTCTGGGGGCCTTGTATTTAATAATGGCTGGTGGAGACTGGATAGTGGGCAGCTGAGCCCACTGTGGGTAGGACCAACAGGGGCCACTGGTGTATGAAAAAGCAAGTTGAACTAGCCTTGGAAGAAAAAGTAGTAAACATCATTCCTCCAAGATCTCTATTTCAGTTCCTGCCTAGAGTTCATGCCTTGGCTTCACTTTATGCTGGACTGACTTTAAGCTCAAGTAGAATAAACTCTTTCTTTCCTTCCCCAAGTTGTTTGTTTGTTTGTTTGTTTTGTTTTGTTTTTTTTTTGTTTTTTTTGCTGTTGTCCTTTTAGAGACTTTTATTTTTTTATGATCCCTTGATTCTCTTCCTCTCCAAGACTACACTATATATCAGCTCATAATTTTTCAGGAATAGTAACTTCAAAATAGTAAATAACACAGAAAAATAATACAAAATCACATATTTGGTAAGATATATGAGAAAGCAGTTATAAAATATCATGTGGGCTATTTATGTACCCCTGCTTGCAAGATTCCAAATGACCTACCTCCTTTTTTTAATTAAATTTTTATTTTTTATATTACTTACAGTTTATTCACTTTGTATCCCAGCTGTAGCCCCCTCTCTCATTCCCTCCCAATCACACCCTCCCTCCCTCATTTCCTCCCATGTCCCTCTCCAAGTCCACTGATAGGGGAGGTCCATGCATGGTCCTTGGTTGGAGTATCAGTCTCAGAAAAGACTCCTGTGTCCAGAGTTTTTGGTTCTGTTGCTCTCCTTGTGGAGCTCCTGTTCTCTCCAGGTTTTACTATCTTCCCCTTCTTTCATAAGATTTCCTGCACTCCACCCAAAGTTTGGTTATGAGTCTCAGCATCTGCTTTGATACACTTCTGGGTAGAGTCTTTCAGAGGCTCTCTGTGGTAGGCTCCTGTCCTGTTCCCTGTTTTCTCCTTCTTCCAATGTCCATCCAGTTTGTCTTTCTGAGTGAGGATTGATCATCTTGTTATGTCACTTAATCGCAGCAATAGAAAGCAATCAAGAAAAGGAAGAGGGCTCAAAGAACCATGCATAAGGGTTGTCAGCATTTTTCTGGAACTCCTTATCTGGAGCAAAAACAGATATATGTACTTCCCAAAACAGACATGGATGGATTTCTGTATCTGTCAGTTTGTATATTTCTGCAGATATTATTCATTTTCTGTGCCAACTCAGACTCACAACTTTCTCAAACACACAAGTTTCAGTCTTCACCCTACTTCGTAGCATGCAGTCGTTTTAAAAGGTGAAGTGCTGGCATATCTGGGAAGAGAAATGAGGGTGTAATGAATCTACAGAGAAAAGAGGTCTAGAAATGGCAATACAGCAGGAGTTGAAGGAGCTCAGTGGTGTGATGAAAGCAGAAAACTTTGTGCAATTCCAAATCTCCCTTTTGGATTTTGGAATGCCCTGAAGAGTTCCCTTTTTAAAATGTAAATGACCTCTGCTGGAGTTGGGTTGGGCTTTTAGCACACCTGGGTGTAAATTGCTTTAAGCAGACAACTAGGTCAGCACATCCCAAAGATCAATAGTCCTTAAGAAATGGAAAGTATGATTAGGGCCTCAGGGAAGAGTCGTAGGCTTCTGGAGCCTCTCAGGGTGCCACTCACTTAAAGCACCCAGTGTCTGCAGCTTTAACTAGAGTCCCTCTGGGGGGAGTGTGTGTGTGTGTGTGTGTGTGTGTGTGTGTGTGTGTGTGTTCAGATTTTATCAGAAGGAGGTTCTGATCTAGGCTTTGAGTTTTGGCAGAGGGATGCCACTCAATGACATTTCCTTTTTCTCTCTCTACAGCATCCAGTTTAACTATTCTATTCAATTTATTTTCTGCTACCTATTTTGAGGGAGAAAGAGAAGAACAATGGGGAGGGGTAGAAAAGAAAAAAACAAAAGAGCTTCCTGCAAATGCTCCCACATTTTCCCTCCCATTATTAATCTGCTAGCACAGTAAAACAGTTGCCACTTATTGAGACTTTGTAATCATGCGGTTGTTTCTCATCCTCGTTTTAACCTGGGGAAGCTGGGATTAAAAGATGACAATAGCAGTTTTTTGCAGTTGGAAGAAACTTCAAAGGGAGTTCTTTTGACAAAGGTCTGTGGGTTGTTTGGAGCAGGCTGAATACACAGAACTCCAGCTGCCTCCACTTTGGTGGAGTGGTCTAAATACTTCAAGATTTGAGAGACAGAAAAGTTGCAGTATTTTAGTAAAATAAGGAAAATAAGGGGAAGTACATACTTTTAATAAAGAGTTACTGTGGTGATTCTGTAATTCTGGCAAGCCTGTGTTGACTGAACATAAACATTGTGGCTTTTTATAATTACAGATATAAATTAGGATATGTTTTTCATTCATAGAAACTTGATTCTAGCATGTTACTTATGAAACCTAAAAACTTTATCTATCTTCCTATCTGTCTGTCTATCTTATTTATTGAGTTTGCCTTTTTGCTTTTTGCCAGCATCTTTTGCCTGCTAGCCACATGTGTCCTTTATCATGGGTTCCTGTCTCTAGACAAGCGACTGACTCCGCAGCCATGCTTAACTTTTTTCTCAGTTCTGATTGAAAATGAAAAGCTTGCCTACAAAATTCTAGGTTAGAACCTCTGAATACAAGTTCACTCATAGTCTCTGGAACATGAAATTTGAACTGGTTGAGGCCATGTGAAAGTCTACCCTCCAGTTGTCCCTCACAGGCATAGCCACAGAAACGCTTCTGTCATTGCTAGCCCCTGTTCTGATTACACAGCGGGGTGTACGGGGCGACAGGGAGCATTTGGGACATTCCTATGCACCTCCATGAAGGAAGGCACTATTTCTAGTTTCCCAGGAGCTCTTCTGGTCCCTTCTGAAGGTAACTTGACACTTTGTTGGGGGTGGGGAGGCTTTCATTACACTTACAAACTGATTACAGAATATTTGTCCTCATCAACTTGAACCTCTGTTTGTTTGTTCCCATTTTCCTTTCCAATTGACTCGGCTGACAGACAGCTGGATGCGGCCCTTACACAGGCAAGCAGGTACACGCTGCTGTCAGAAAGACATCAAGGATGTCCGTCTCTGGTAAAGAAGGAGGTGTGATGGCTGTAATAGGAGGAGTCTTGGGCTAGTTTGATTATATGCTTGTGACACTGTCTTAATTCCACCCTTTCTTAAAATCTGTCCTCTCTTCTTGATTGCAGTCTTGCTGGGAACTTTCCTTTCACTTTCATGTCCAGCATCTAAAATTAACAGCTGGTACATACTGAACTAGTGAGTGCTAAGCACCTTGCTGGGTGCTGTGAGTTAGGTATCTGCCTGCCACACAGGAGCAAGGGAGCAAGCCGCATCCTCTCCCACCCACCACCTTCTCTTAGAACCCCTCAGAGCCCATCCCCAGAGTCTGGCTCTCTCCATATCTGAAGGCCTGTGCTGTTAGGGCAACGCTGGCAAACTTCAGTTTGCAAAGGAGCTTCTTTAGACCCTGCTATGTATTCTCAACAGTGGCCGCTGTGCCTGTGTGTAGGGATCTGTGTGTACACATGTACATGTCTGTACATATCCAACTGTGGGAGTACGCATACGGAAGGTAGAGAACAACCGCCCACGTCTTTCCACAGGGACAGTCTCCCCTCACCCCTTTTTCTGGTGTTGGCCAAGAGTGTCAAGAGACATATCTGCCTGTCTCTGAATCGCTAGTGATGGGATTACAAACCTGTCCCTACAATGACATTTTTTTTCTTATTTTGGTTCCGGAAATTGAATTCAGGTCCTCATATTTTCAGCACATGTATTTCCTGACTGAACTATCTCCCCAGGCCTCTCAACAGTCTTAATAATAATCCCTACAAGTCTTGCCAGGCTGCCATAACAAAATACCGCAATCTAGGCACCCTTAGCATGAGAAGTTACTTTCTGTCTCTCTCTCTCTTTGAAAGCTTAGATCAAGGTGCTAGGCAATCTGGTTTCCGGAGGAGCCTCTCACTTGGCCTGCAGATAGCTGCTTTCTTGTTACGTCCTCACATGGCCTTCCTTCTGTGCATGCACAGACAAACAGCTCGATAAGCCCTCTGAGAAAATCACTAGCCTTTATCAGATGAGAACTATAACTTTCAGACCCCATTTCACCTTAAAGCCCTGTCTGGAAGTACAGACATGCCAGGGATTGTGACATCAAAAGACAAATTTGAGAATACACAGTTCTGTCCATAGCAACATCTCTTCTTGGTCTGCACTAGAACACACCAAGCTGGACCATCAGGTTTCACATGTTTGTCCCTCATTCTGTACAGTCTTTATATACAGGGGAACACACACTTTCCACTTTTCCTGTCAAGTTGAACTTCAAATCCTCTTTGCAGTTATGAAAGATGCGTATACTTGCTTTATGTTTGTGAAAAATATGTAAATCCATCATATGTGTGCATGCACATACATTTTAAGTCCATTTTTTAGTTTCCCTACATTGAACATTTCATGCATATCATTGACTATTTCAGCAGTCTCTAGTTCATGAAGAAATGATTTAGGTAACATTTTAGTTTTGCTAACAAGTATATGTAGGTATACTAATTAATGAAGGGAGTGTCTAAACAAAGCAATGCACAAATGTAAATTACTTTAATAGCAATATTCATGCTTACAAGTAAACACCTAGTTCTTAATCATTAAAATTCTAATGAAGAGCCGGAGTTATAGCTCCTTCTGTCAGTATTCCTCGGCAAGAAAACAAAACAGCTGAGTATACTTTTCCAAAGAAGTACTTTCTGAGCCTCTAAGGCTGGTTTTACATTTGACCCTCAACATTTAACTATGGAAAATTTAATATTCCTTTATTCAGCAAAGTGGCCACAAACAGTGCATGAACGGAAGTATGTGTGCAAAGTTGCATTTAAAAGTGCTTTTCAGTATGTTCAACTGTTGATCACAGGGACCAAGATCAAGGGACCAAGTTCCAAAGGTACCATTTCTGGTGTCAGGAATGAATCATGGCAATGTCTGTGTCTTCCAAACCAATATATCAAGCGGTCAAAAACAATGAAATTTACTCCCCTAATTTTATTGGCTTTTCCTTTAATGTTTTGTTTGTAGCATGAAATACATGTATATGTGTATGCAATGTATATTTACGAATGTATATTTATGAATTCAAGAATACAACACCTATACAGCCACAAAGATAATAGAGTTAACATTTCAGAAAGAAAAAATTAATAAATGATATCATGCCATTTATGTTTTAATGTTCTGGGTAGCATTATAGCCACTGGGTAAAGAGAAATTACAGAAAGAGAAAAAAAAATATTCCTCCAGAGCATCATTGGAACACTATATAAATCAGCTAAGCTTAGATTGCATGTTCTGTTCTGAGCATTGGGCAACATATCTTGCATGTATGAAATCATCAGTTGGAAACAGCAGCTACGAAGTCTCATTGATAGGTATCTTTATATTGAAGGCATGGGGAGTGGTGAGTAGTGGAGGTACTGCCTTACTCAGTCACATAATTTGCAAAGTGCAGAGCTGCAGTTCAAGTACAGACAATTTAGCTACAAAGGCCACATTCCCAACTACTGTGAACTACAGAAAACAGCTCTGCATTATAGACAACTAGTTCTGTGAGAATGAAATTGGATTCAGTCCCTTCCCGGCAAGGCTTCAGTGATATTCTAACCTTGCAATTTTGATACCTTTTATTATGTTCTTGAAATTAGGTCAGCCAGTCCACTTAAAAAAATAGTACCACCTTAAACCTCAATCAAAGTGCAAATTAGAAGATGGAACTTGTGCATTAGACATGGATGTATTCTCTTTTTCTTTTCCTTTAAGTCACTCTTAAATTTCTCAGAAATACCCCATCACATACTTTTGTTATTTTAATATTCTCCAATTCATTCTGTATTCACAACATGTTCTGCATATCATTATGCAAGTAGAAGAAACAAATTCATTAATCTTCTGCGAATTGCCATTTGATACAAGACAAGAAATGCCTTTTAATGAAGAATACAAAAATTGACAAAATTTTGTTAGTCAGCACTTTATAAAAATAAAAAATGTATATTTTTTTCTCCTGAGTTTTCAAAAGCATATGTGAGAGAAAGTAAAGGGAAAGTGAATTCCTTACAAAAGATTTGTAAGAGTTTATTCTTGTGTTCCTTCAAGTAAGTGCTGATTATTAAACATGTCATGAAAATAGAACTTATGTATCCGCAGGGGATATGTTCAAACTCCCCAGTGGCTTCCTCTCCCATACTGTATGTATATTATAGCTTGTCCCACACATACTGATATGGTTTGAATATTCTCTCCTCTATCAAAAGAACAATCTATCAAAATTGTGGACCTGAAGCCGTGTGCACAAGTGAATTGATCATTAAGAGTCTAAATTTAGAAAAGGATAATTCCACTGTTGGATAGGATGCATAATTTGAAGTCCAAATTGGGAGGTAGCTTGACCTATACAGTGAGTGGATTGAGGTGACGAGGGGCAACTACTTGGTTTCTAGCATCTTTCTCCCTCTTGTCTTTGCCTCTCATCATGGATGAGGTAAGGTGTTCGGTATCATACCATATACTCTGTCACAATATTCTGCCTCACTAGACAGCTCCATAGACAATGGAACCATGTGACCATCTAGTAAGACCTCAGAATTTAGAAGTCCAAACAAATCTTTGTCACAATGCTACACAAGTGATTAACATACTTAGTTACTATAACAAAATATAATTTTTAATTACTTGTAGTTACTAATGGTGATATAAAAGAATTATAAAAATATACTGTAATGAAACTCATTTAAAACTACAAACTCTTTTGGGAATTTTCTATGTCATATTATCTAACTGTATTTGACTATGACTAACTGAATCTACAAGTAAGTGTTGGTAATGCTATCCTTTTTATAGTTTAAAAATTCATCAGTTTTCTAAATTTAAAATTTATATCAATTTGTATAAAACAGCTAAAATGCAAATCAACAGCACTTAAGACTATATCTTAGTGATTTCTTCCAAATAAAATAATGTTCTAAGTTTTGGCATGGCTAGTTTGTTAAAAAAAAGAAAAACATGTCAATGATACTTTCCATTATTGGATATTTTCTTTTGAACTGAGAATCTTTTCTAAAATATCCATATGTAATATCAATGGACTCTCTTGTACACTGTCTCTACTTACTCTGAATTTATCTTTGCACTGTGAGAAAGATGTAATTAAAATATAATTTATTGTGTGTGTATGTGTGTGTGTTTATGAGATTTTTTAACACCGTGTGTATTCAAACATCAAACCTTCTTTTTAACCACCTACCTCTGGTGAGGTGGCCTGAGAAAGAGAAAGAGGATCCAGACAGTCATTATGAGACCTGATAGGCTCCGGTCAGATAATAGGGGAGGAGGACCTCCCCTATCAGTAGACTAAGGGAGGGATATAGGGGTGGAAGAAGGAGGGAAGGTGGGACTGGAGGAGATGGGGGAGGGGCTACAGCTGGGATACAAAGTGAACAAACTGTAATAAATTTAAAGTACATTTGAATATGTGTATTCAAATGAATGTGGATATATTCATTTAATATATTATATAGTGAATAAATACATTAAAACATACATTAAATAAAAATTTCTCATCTAAAAAAGTAATAGAGGGTTATGAGCCTCTATTTAGTTTCTGGAAACTAAATCTAAATCCTCTGCAAGAGCAGCAAGCCCTTTTAACCATTATCCACATTTGAAGCCTCCAGCTTACAACTTTAAGCATTGAAATCAATAAACCAAGATTCAGAGGCTATTTTTTCCTCACTTAATTTTCTTCTCCTTAGTAGATGGTCTCATAGTTAGACAATTGTTGTGAAGATACATTATGACCAAGGAAACGTTTAGAATAAAGCATTTAATTGGAGGCCTGCTTACAGCTTCAGAGCATCAGCCATGACCATCCTGGTGAGCCCATGGTGGTGGTCAGACAGGCATGGTGCTGGACTATAGCTGAGAGGTCACATCCTGATCCACAAGCAGGAGGCAGAAAGAGAGCAAGACTGAGGCTACAGTGGACTTTTGAAACCCCAGAGCCCAGTCTCAGTGACCCCCCCCCATTCTAACAAGGCCAAACCTACTGTAACAAAGCGACACCTCTTAATCCTTTCAAACAGTTTCAGAGCAAGCATTCAAACATGTGGTCACATGGCGGCCCTTCTTATTTAAAGCACCACAGATGTTAAAACATTTCCACCATTGCTGCTATTTTCTACTAAAACAAGGGAAGAACAACAAACTGGCAGGGGCCACTTGAATTCTCATGGCATACACACACCAACTCATTTTCCTTCTTCTGTGGCTGCTCTTCAGCCACAGAGAAATTCAAGGCACTCAGCACCAGAACTGCATTACAGTTTGAAATTGGAGAACTAAGTGGAGACATCATAAATTCATTATGTAATCACTACCAGTAGGATATAAACAAAGTAGGATCTGGAGCCATTTTATTTGAGTAGGAAAGCTTGTTTGAATTTGTTATCTAGAAGAGGACAATTAGTTATGAAGTCATAAGAAATAGATATACTTGATGGGAGTAAAAGAATAGAAAAAGCTGAAGTCCTAGTGTGCGCTGTGTGCTTAATTTGTGTATTCTTGGTGAAATTCATCATTTCTTCTCTGTGCATCAACTTCCCAGGGGCTTCTTGGGTATGTGTTGATGTGGGGGTTTTTGTTGATTGTTTTTTTGTGGTAATATTTGTCAATACCTAGTAATAGGTAGGATAAACACTCATTTTACATAGTGAGCAGGAAATGAATGCATATGCTTGCAGGTTCTTGACAAGTCTTAGCTACTAACATTAAGTTCTTTGTTCTCTTGTAAGAACAATTGTCACCAAAGCACGAGGCAGGTATTGTTGCCGGGTGGCAAGCAAGCATGCCACTGCTGTTTAGCCTTTGATCACATTCATTGTTCACTTATGATGTCTTCCGACATCCATAAATATTATGGCATGTGTGCTCGTGTGTGCAAGCACATATACACTCACTAAATAAATAGTTGTAATAAATAATAACAAAAAAAGAAGTGCTCTGTTCTACAGTTTAGGCAGATAGACACTACACAGAGAAAGTCAGAATGATTTATGTGACGCTTAATAAAAGGAACCCAGAAGGAGTTCTTGTCTTTAGCTATTATGGCATGCGGATCCTGGCACTTACCTTGTGTTAAGACCTGATGGCATGGTGCTTTATAAATTTCCTTTGCTTCATAAGGACTGAACGTGCTGATATATGAACTGGGAAGTTAGTTTTGATGCTGTTTAGTGTCAGAAGAAAATTATTTGCCACATACTGCCTTGCACAGAGAAGATATTGAAATTCAGAAATTTCTAACTGTTTAATTCATCTTGCAATATGCCTTTGTTTTACTGAGTGCAGGCCTAACCGGGAGGCAGATGCAGGGCTTTTGAGATTCATTTTAGTTTTTATCTCTGATGCTGAAAAAGTGACTTAGCTGTTCTCTATCCCTTTTCCCTTTGTTCATCATTGAAAAATCTATCCTGTTCATCACTGAACAGTTTTAGCAAGATAGGAGAAACTGCATGAGTCCAACTGTGAAAACTGTGGGTACTAATGAAAAGGATTCCTATTACATATTATACTAAAGATTTTTGATAAAGATAAATGGAAATTCAAGATGAAGTCATGATTTCAAGTCCAAGTATTTCCTAGAAAAATTAGATTTATAAAAAAGAATATTTTGTTACCAAAAATAGCAGAGTTGTCACCTTCAATTCCTGGCACTCAACTGTGGAGGAGATTTGAAGACACATTATTTTATCACTCAGAGAAATTGCTGAAATGTCTTATTGAAGAAAGAAAAATATGCTTCAGAGCTAGTGTGCAAAGTCTCAATTTACAAAAATGAAAAAAAAAAATCAAGGATTTTGCTCAAGGGCCCAAAAAAATGTTTGGCTTATTTCTTTTTCATCACTTAAGCCCATTTTTGTTGGGTCTTTTTATTGAATAATTGAAAAAATGGGTAAAGGAGGAATTTTTTCATCAAAGGCAAAAGGTGGTGAGAAATAAAAGTACTGAGGGAATAGAGATAGGAAGTTGTATCTTTCTGTACTTTCATGATTGCCTACATTTTTTCCTAAACTTGTAGTTGAAAAGGTCTGGGGGAAAAAAAAATTCAGCCCTGAGGAAAAAGCTAGAGAATAAAACTTGCCATTCTGTGCTCCTTCACCCTGCCAGCCCTTCTCACTCCACTCTATTCGCCCAATTCTCTCTTACACACAAAAACGCACATCACCACAAAAGCCATCATCACAGCTATGAGCAAGTACATCCAAATTTGCAAGTTCAAACTATTTTGCTTTTAAATAATAAGCACTTAAATTTGCAAGCTTAATTAAAAGCAAGGGTCCATTTGATGAGCATGAGTATTTGGCGGGGGTGGGGGGGTATTGGAAATTTTTGGAACCTGTTTTAAGAAAGACTTACAGCAACTCTCCCTTGGTGTCAAGCTGTGGAGGAAAGAGGCTACAATGATGCGGTTGGCAAGTTCGAAGCCTGGTTCCCCACCGTTGCTGCCAGGCACTGGACTGTGGGGAGCTGTGTTCCCTTTGCTTCTCTGCCTGCCCTGAAGCACCAGATCATCTACGATGCTGTTCTTTTCTTCCCCCGGCGGCAGCTGGTCAACTTTTGCACTACTTCTGTCTTCCTTCTGGCACCACGCCATCTGTTTTCTCACAGCTCAAAGGGAGTCAGAGGTCAGGATGCAGCAGCCAAGAGATAAGAATATTTTAAACATTGGTGTCTTTTCAACATCAGTATGCACGCTGCATTGAAGCAATATAGATTAGTGAACAAAGATTTTTATTTTTACCAGAAAATTCCCAACACTTCTTGATCATATAACTAAAAGTCAGTGAAATATGGGCAGGGCTCAGTTTAACTAAATTGTGCCCCTGGCAACTTTTATAATTGTAATTAACCTTAAATTAGATTCTAATGATATTTCCAAAATGTAATGTCTAAATGAATGTTGTTCTCTCATTTTGTTTGATTTCTCATTATTGGTGGTGTCCTCTTACACCAAGACTCTAGTGCAGAAGCCAATAGTTTGGTAGGGTTGACCGCCTTATATGTCGTACACAGAAATGCTAATGTGGTATGAATGAGACTGTGCTGGGAGCCATACAAACCCTGGGGAAAGACTTGGCAGCTCCCAGCAGGGTGGGTGCTAGACAAGAAAGATGGCATTATAACTTTGGTTTCTTCCTTTTTGTTGACTTGCATGAATATTGCAATTCTGGCCTTGGGGCATCGACCATCCTCATTTAAACTGAATTAAAATGTTTTGTGCACACTCTCCTTTACAACTCAATGTGTTTGTTCTTATAGATTTCTAATGGCTTTCCTCCTTGGCCATTAATGTTTAGGAGCAGTGTGTGAGTAACAGCTTCACTCTATTTTACTTAGTCTGTGACTTTGAACCAAAACAGAACTTTTTTTTTTTTTTTCATTGTAATTCTTCACTCCAAATTCTTCACAGTTGACTTTTGGTTATTTTTAGATGTCAAAACACCTTCAGATGAGAACTATTATCAGTCACCGAAGAGACTGAAAGTAAATCAGGCTATGCTCTGACGTGATTTCCCATGGAGGACTTAAGCAGATGTGTGTAATGAGGGCAGCTTTACTGGCATGCGTGCCCCTTTCCTGGCCAACCTCTTTGGGGAATACACATCACCATCTGACACGTATTTTTTTCCTAAAAATAGCGATGTAATCTTACATTTTTACACCTTGCAGTTTTTAAAAAAGTGTAATGATTGTAGAGAGTGCTATAGACTTGGGATGCCTGAAGAAAAATCGTAAGGCTCACTTTTTAAACAACTTTTTGTTATTTTTAGCCGTCTTTCATTTTTTACTTTCTTTTTGGAGTTGAGCACCTGTCACGTGCTCTATTAACACGGTTGCTTGTTATCAACTGGCTTTTAGATAATCCCGCTTAAGTGGCAGACTGATGACAGCTTTTAAGTTACTGCCTCTCCAAGTTACATTTCACAGAGGGTTCTAGAAAAGCAGAGAGCCTCGGTGTGAGACTTTCATGAAGGAACTCAGAGAAGACATGCCGAATGCAAAGGGAAGTACTTGGAGGCCAAAAGCCAACTCTGGTTGACTTTTCTACCATTCTTCTTAGTCTCTTGGTTCAGACTATTAAATTATAATTGACAATAGACTCCAGGATTTGTGTCCAGCTGAATTAGACATTTTTTGTATACTACTGATGTCATTATCAACTTTCTCAGTTCAGCAAATACATGTGTATAAATGTTATGTTGTATATATATATATATATCATATATACACGTATATATATACACACACATATATATACATGTCTGTGTTTATTATATATTTATAGGAATACTTATGCACATGTATACTTTATATATACATATATAGTGGGTATATAATATATACATACATATATGACAAAATAATAGTGCTAGGGTAATTAAACATCCAGAAACCCCTCTCTTCCAGGATATAATGCAGGTCAATAGTGCTGGCTTAGTCAATACCAAAAAAGATAACACAAGATTACATTACAATCACTTCTAAAAACTATTAAAAGGAGTAAAAGGAAGAATAACATTTTAAAATGGTCCTCGTCGGGCCGCAGGATAAAAGTGGAGAGTGGACATCTCCAAAGGAAGCTCCTCATGTAACAAATGGCCAGGTTCATTCCCAGAGATTTCACTTGAAGCCTAACACTCTGCAACATGGAGCGAGAGCGAAGGAGCCGCAGTTCAGAAGTATCCCAGTGTGCCTGTCTGCCTCAGTTGCAACTCTCCCCTTAATATTTTGGCACTTTAGATTCCTGGCGTTTTCATCCTGTGAACTTTTCCCGTCTCCTGGGGCCCTGTTTTCAGTAACTCTTCATGAAATTTGCCTCACTTATTTTCAGCCCAACTTTGCAGAATTGTTTTCTGATTCTTGCAGGGCAGTGGTTTGAGCTAATATATTTAAATGTAGCTAATAATTTCAAGAGTAGAATTATAGTGGTACATATTAGTGGCTTAATAATCTCAAATGACTAGTGACTATTTGCTGGAATTGGGAATTGACTCGATTCAAAAGATGCCTCTAACAATGGTTATTTTAAATAAATCAGCATAAAAAGTACTTATTTCCCTCCTTCCTTCACTGCTTCATTTACTATTGCTCTTTTTTCTTTTTCACTTTTCGGTTTTTGTAGTCTAATCAGCCATATACAGATGTCAGTGTACTGTGCTGTTTCCACGTGCGGTCCTGTGATCTGGGTCATTTATATCTGTAGTGTAATGACGAATGAATCCAAAGAGAGCAATGGAATTAGTTATTTAAAACAAATATGATGTGCCTGCATATTTTACAGGTTGTATTGGAATTTTCAATTATTTGCATTTACATTAAATTTTTCAAGATGCTGACAAAAGCAGGCTTTGTAACCCTAAACTGTTTTAGTATCTTTTCTACAGACAATATTGAGTTTAATTTAAGGAAATGTGGGCACAATCAGGAGAGTAAGTCACTTCCTGTGTGAGGTTGGCTAGTGCCTATTACCACTTTCCCAGTGTTTACAGGCTTTGCTTTTCTCTTTTACACCCCCCAGATCCTTCTCTCATACAACTCCTAATTGTTAAAAGTTAGAAATGGGTTTCACATGGTTAAAATCACTGCGTTGGCTGGGTTGTATTTCTTTCTGGTGGGTAAAGAAACACTATTTTCTTGAAATTTTCAGCCCTTAAGAACTGCCTGCATTTCGTGACTCTCAGCTGGCGTTCATATTCAGAGCTATCATTAGCTAGTCTTCACATTTTGTTCTAACCCTCACTGTGCTGTCGCTGTCTCCCTCTTATGTATTTGAGACATTATAATTATATTGAGTCCACATGGGTCATGAAAAAAATTATTTAGTTGATTGTGGATTTTAACTTTTCTGTACTCTTTTGTTCACAATTTTAAATACGCTTATCTCATTTTTGACTCTGTACTTCTTCGTGAGGGGGAGGAGGTAAGCTCATTGGCAGGTGCTCTCAGGGACAGAGGAGGAAATAGGATCCCGTGCAGCTACAGTTACCGGCAGTTGTGAGCTGTCCAGTGTATTCTGGGAACTAAACTCTGGTCCTCTGCAAGAGCAGTATGCGTTATTAATGGCTAAGCCATATCTCAGGCCTTCTACTTAAAACAGTAATGCTTCTCTGCTCTGTGAGGTATATATGTAGGTTCTCTGAATTATGAAAGAAGCATCTTTGGGGATCCACCTTTTTTGTCTACCTTAGGTCTAGTACATAAACTCCAATAATTGAATAACCTACTCTATAAACCAAATGGTATCATTTTGTAAGTGTTTAAAAAGTAATAATTTTTCATTTTATGACAGAGTGGAAATGGGTACATATTCAGATATTTTTCTTGTATGATGAAAAGTTTATTTTCATATAGAAAACATTAATCTATTTTGAGATGTAGACCCCGAGTTCGGTTACTAGGTTAGTGACTTTACTCTTTTATAGGATAAAAAGACTGAGAATTTTTATTATTTCTTATCAAGGCTGAACTATCTACAAAGATATGGTGCTCACTTAGTGTGATCTGGCTGAACTTCACTCAGAGAGAGTAATAAGCATGCTAACCTTGAGTGAGAGCAGTTATTATTCTACATCTTTTGGTTTCCCTGTTGGGATTTTTCAGCTGAGTTGAACAGTATGTTCTCAGCTAGATGTTGTAGGTGGACACACGAGTGTGTGTTATTCCCTAGAATGGCACAAGAAAATGGCATCACTGAACAAACTTCACGGTGTACATTTTCAGGGCCATCTTGAAGGCAAGAGGGTGCAAATAGAGCTGACACCAAGTAAAATTTCTCCCTTTTAACTTCCTTTACTGTGATTTGTTATTACAGAAAGCCACAATAACCATTTTTGGAGTACTACTTATCAATTAGAGAAAGGTTTAATTTGTTTTTTTAGAAAATACCATTCAGTGACAGAGAAGTGTGAATTCTGCTTGTTTCTCCATATATGCATTTTGTTTGGAGATAATGAATCTGAGATGCTGTCATTTTCAAGAACAAACAAACAAACAAAAACCAAAACCCACCGTCCACCCCAGCATCCACATGCTAATGATAATTTGTTTCTTAAAGTCCGGTAGTGGTTTGTGTCCCCTTTCCTGAAAGAGCACATTTCAGCAGGTTTGTGTTTTTTACTTACTCACAGAGGTAGGCTGAAAGTGGGTGAAGGAAAAGTCAGTCTTTGCAACTTTGAAATGCATTAAGCTTCTCTCTTGATTTAACACAAAATGATCAAATACATGTACATGCCTGGAGTTATTCCATTTTTCTATTGTAATCCTGGTGGGCTTTTTTGTAGAAGTGGTTCAGAATACATTATCTTTGAAGTGGATTCCAATTGTCAATAAAACATGCCTGTAACATTATTCTTCTACAGAGAAGCAAAAGAGAAAATAGATAAGTGACTATATCATTCTTGTTTAATAAAATGCCCACAAAACTCTATGACTTTTGTATTTCATCGCAACCCACTAGCCCTGCTGAAGAAATTAAGGCATCAACAAAAATAGTAACATGGAGTCATTCAGCAAAATAAAGTCCTCTATAGTAAAGGCAATACAATGGGAATTAGACTATGACTTGGGTTTTTAAAAGACTATGTACACCTTCCTCTGTAAAATTTTAGTGTAGAAATATAAGATTGTTATTTGGGGTTTCATTTTTTCTTGTTTGTTAAAGTGATTCTAATAATAAATATCTGAAGAGATTTGGAGCTCAGGTGAGACTAAATAGGTGAAAGTAATTTATAAATTGTAAATTGCTATACAAAGTCTATCTATATTTAGGGTACAGATGCTAAGGATGTCGCTAATATCCTACAAGTCACAAGGTAACAACCCATGACACAAATTTATTCTACAGCTGATGTTACCAATGCCATGGTAACACCAAAGTGAGACTTTGTCTGGTTGTGAGTAATATCCATTCTAGCTGAAAGTGCCAGAGCAGGCACAACTGAGAAAGGAGAAGCTTTTAGAAAGAGCTGTCTAAAGGGACCCTGGATGTGTGGAGTTGGGGGAAAAAATCCTAACCTTTCTTCTTTTCCCTTTATCCAAATATTTGTTTATTTTTATTTTATGAGTATGAATGATTTCCTGCACTTGATGCACGCCCTTTGCCCTTGAGGCCAGAAAAGGGAGGTGGATCTTCTAAAACTGGTGTAACAGATGGTTGTAAGCACTGTGTGTGTGTCTTGGGAATGAAACCTGGGTCCAGCGCATGTTCTTAATCACTGAGCTCTCTCACCAGGCTTCTTCTATTTATTTAATTTTTAAATTTAGGCAAAGGGTTTCTCACTGTGAAAACACAGCTATAAGCCAAAGAACGTAGAGCTTTTGAACATTTCTCATGTTTGGTTTCCTTAGTATTGAACTAGATCACACTGGGAATGGAGCCAGGGGGTAGCATGGGTGTGTGCTATGGGTGAGAAATAGGAGATAACTAACCCCCAAATTTTTAAAATTGATTTAGAATTTTGAGTTCACAAAAAAGGTCTCTGGAAAAGATCACCTATTTGCTTGAAGAGAAGTCAACCCTAGATAATAATCTGGAAAGGAGAATTTTCAGAAACGCGTGTGTACATTTAAGTTTTTAATGCTATGTGCCTGGGTGTTAGTCTCCACGGATGTGTATGCACCATGTCAATATCTGGTGACCAAGGATGCCAGACGAGAGCCTTGAATCCTATGGAACTGGAGTTACAGACAGTTGTGAGCCACCACGTGAGTGCAGGCAATCAAATCCAGGTTCCCTGTAAGAGCAGTCAGTACTGTTAGCCACCGAGTCACCTTTCTAGCTCTTACTCTTTTGTGTGTACATGTGTAAACATTCATGTATGTGAATGTTGGAGTGCATGTCTGTGTAGCATCAGAGCACAGCTTCATGTGTCAGTCCTTGGCTTTCACCTGCTTTGGGGCAGGGTCTCTTCGGCATGTTTTTTCCCTATGTACTCCAGACCTATCGACCCAGTAACTTCCGAAGATGCATCTGTCTCCCTCTCTCATCTCTCCATGGGTATTCTGTTATCACAGATGCTGGATTGTGCTATGGTGTGCCTTTGATTTTTCTGTGGTTCTGGGAGTCACACTGATGTCTTTTCACTATTATATCAAGCACTTTTACTTGCCAAGCCTCTTCCCTAATCCTGTGTATTCTTACCTTGAGATATTTTATGTTCACTTACTATAGGAAAACAGAAGGCATCTGGTTAAAAATCATCTTTCTTCATTTATTAACAGACATACTAAGCTCCTAAAATCACGTCACCTGCCAGGTACTAGTTGAGAGACAGGGTATGGGACAAAATTGAAAAGCAACTCATGCGCATGCTTGAAGTTAGTATTAGAAGTGAAAACTACTTCAATAACCACAGCATCGATATGTAAAGCTGTGGTGTACAGAGAAGTAGGGAGTAAAGACTCACTTTTCTTTGGTTTGTTAAAGCTCTTTCAGAGGGGGTAACAGTCATTATGTCCTTAGAACAAATCTGTGCTTTCTGACATAGGAAACAGGAAGAGTTATAGCAATACTCAGAGAGACCCTGTGGGTTGAGATGGGATTGGTAGGCAATGGGGCTGTAATGTACACCAGTTTCAGTTTACAAGGATTCTGTGTGTTGTGTTAAGAGATTAGAACTTTAAAGAATTAAACAGTTATTGAGTAAATGATGCTATGAATGTACAAAATGAGCTAATTTTAAGGAAATTGTTCTGACCCTTGAGTGGTATGAGTCATTCAGGATTTTGTCTTTAAATTAAAATCCTTCAGAATAATATCTTACCATTGATTCTTCACCAATTCAATTATTTCTGAGTGAGCCTCATTTCCTGAAGATTTTTCTAAGACATTTTGATCTTCAGAAGCGATAGCACTTAATCCATACCCTTTGCAAGGCTATTCTGATTAGAGTACTGGAGGATCAAAGACACCAGACATATTTTGAGGATAACGGTCTTAAATCTTTTTTTTTCAACTATAAACATTCCTTAAATCCTCACACACAGTGGAAAATATTTCCTGCATCACTGGTATATAAAGTTAGAAGACAGTTATAATTTAAGAGCTTATTTTTTTTAATGTGCTGACTGTATAACTGAGTTTCTAGGAATGTATGCATGCTCCTAACTTTGAAACTATATAAACATGACAACATATGTAGTTGTTTATCTTAGTCTTTACAATTTATTGATCATTATATTTTCTCCTAAACAGAGTTTCTTGCTTTGTATATGTTCAATACTGCTTTAGATTTACCATATGGACCTCCTTTTGGCTGAACAATTTTCCTCTCTCTCTCTCTTTTTCTCTTTCTCTCAACAGGGTCTCTTTATGTAGCCCTGACTGTCTTGGAACTCACTGTGTAGATAGACTAGGGTGGCGTCACAAACACATAAAGATCGACCATTACGTCCTGAGTGCTGGTATTAAAAGCATGCACTACCACACCCGGGTGAAAAACTTGATTTTGATAGAACTTTAGAACAGTAAATACCTTTACACAAAGCTATGGCTTTTTCTGTTCACATGATAATTAACTTCTATATTTCTAATAATATAAAAAAGTATTTTCAAGGCAGATTATTTTGACTACATATTTTCCCTCTTGCTCACAATCATTTTAAAAAAGTAAATTCCCCACATATTTATTTAGAAGTTAAGAAAATCAATAATATTTAGTTGTCAGTGTTTTGAGGGTCAGATACAATTATTTTTTTTCCTAATTCATATTAAAATCACATCATGTACTTATTTTTAGGAAACAAAATCTGACTGAGTAGCCCTCTCTGGTCTATCTCTCTCTTCTTTCCATGCTTTTTATTTTTATTTTTTCTTTCCTGTTGGCTTCCTTGGTCTAGCAGAGGAGGATCTTTGATGCGTTTTTTCAGCTTACTTCTAAGTAAGGAATTGAGCAAAAAGGCAATGCGGCAGTGACAGCCCCAATGTCTTCCTACTTTTCCATTCTGACCATAAAACTCCAAGGAAAATTTCATTGTAATTATAATTTTTAGCATTAGTATTTCTACTTCTGAAATTAATAAATGCTAAATTTTCCTTTATCTTAGTGTAAGGAAAGTTCACACCTAGTCAGTGCTAGAAAATGTGCATTCTTGCTTTGCACATTTGCTGAATTGTTTTCAAAAACATGGAAGGTTGGAGTTCATCACTTAATGTGACTAACTCAGTGACAGGAATGAAGGGTCTCCTTCAGATCTCCAGCCACAGCCCACAGTTATTTTGTCTCTGTAACATTGACCATCAGTCAAGAAAGTTCCCACAGGCTTCCTCACCAGCAGATTTCTTCGAGACATTTTCTACCAGACATACCCTCTTCTCAAATGACTCTAGCTTGTGTCAGTTTGACACAAACGTAGGCAGCCCAAGGAGAAAATAGATGGCATGCTACTGCAACCCAACAACAGGTTTAGAAAGAGAGCATTCGAACTTCCTGTCACACATTTTGAAAGGCAGAAGAAGTTCAGTTTCCAGAAACCTCTGATTAGAAGTATTAATGAAAATGGAAGAGTTCTAACTTGGCTCATACGGGAATCCATGTACCATAAATGTCAGCACCATGCCTTAGTGGCTGTTTAAGTCATTATGGACAATAATGGGCTATAAAAGACAAGGTCAGCCCATTTCTCTTAACTCATCCACACAGGACTCTCTTTATTTCAGTACCTATCTTATTTGCCTTCAAGTATCTCTAACTGTAAAATGAGAGATAGCCTTTATAACTCTCTTTTCCTGTTAAGGAAACAAAATGAAAGGACTTTAGTACACATATGGATACTGTAATCTAAGAACAGCATATTTTTCCAAAAGTTATTATGGTTTAAATGGCAAAGAACATATGAAGAGTATGTTTTTACATAAAGTTCAGATATTGCTGAGTTGAAATATGAATGTTCATACTTGGCAATATTGAATTTATTCATTTTTAAAAATTTTATTTATTTAGTATTTATTACAATTCATTCACTTTGTATCCTGTCTGTAGCCCCCTTCCTTGTCTCTTCCCAGAACCACTCTCCCTCCTTCTTTCTTCCTATGCCCCTCCCCTAGTCCACTGATAGGGTCGGTCCTCTTCCACTACTATCTGACCCTAGACTATTAGATCTCATCAGGACTCGGAGCATCACCTTCCTTTGTGGCCTGGCAAGGCTGCACCCACCAGGGTGAGGTGATCAAAAAGCCAGCCAGTGAGTTCATGTCAGAGACAGCCCTTGCTCCCCTTAGTAGGGAACCCACTTGGAGACTGAACTGCCTATGGGCTACATCTGAGCACAAGCTCTAAGGACCTTCAACAACCCTATATTTGACAGAGGGCTAATATCCAGAATATATAAAGAACTCAAGAAGTTAAACACCAGCAAACCAAGTAATCCAACTAAAAAATGGCATACAGAGCTAAACAAAGAATTCTCATAAGAGGAATATCAAATGACAGAGAAACACTTAAAGAAATGCTCAATGCCCTTAGTCACCAGGGAAATGCAAATCAAAAGGACCCTGAGATTTCACCTTACACCTATCAGAATGGCTGAGATAAAAAACTCAAGTAAGGACATATGCTGGAGAGGATGTGGAGAAAGGGGAACTCTCCTCCATTGCTGGTAGGAATGTGAACTTGTACAACAACTTTGGAAGTCAGTCTGGCACTTTCTCAGCAAATTAGGAATAGCACTATCTTATGATACAGCTATACCAGTCTTAGGTATATATCTGAGTTTATTTCTTAGGAAAACATTTTGAATTAGGAGAGATGCTGGGCAGCCATTCTGCAAGACAGTATCGTGTATGCTGTGCCCTGTGCCCTGCCTCAGCTGACACACAGCTCACAGTGGAGTGAGGTGGGCTTTGACAAGAACATTTCCCAGGCTCTGTTAGAGAATTAGTGGCCTCTTCTATCATTCATTATTTATTCCTTAATAAATGTTCTTCATATTGGTTCTGTTTCTGTTCTCGAGAAGCTTACATTCTAGTGCAGAATGGTGAAACACATTTTTAATGTCCGTGTTGAAGTTGAGAACTGTGCTAAAGGGCTGTAGATGCTCAGTTGGGAAAGTGTTTGCCTCCTTTACCAGGACTCAATGCCTGAAGCACTTGAGTTCAAATGCCAGCACTGTACAAACTGGGTATGGTGGTGCAGGTTTGTAATCCAGCTCTTGGGAGGTAGAGGCACCATAATGGGAAGATCAAGGCCAACCTCAGTTTTGGGCTTTATGGGAACCTGTCTTAGCAAACAAACAAAAGAATCAAATGGAGGAGCTGGAGAGATGGCTCAGATGTTAAGAGCACTGGCTGCTCATCCAGAGGTCCTGAGTTCAATTCCAGCAACCACATGGTGGCTCACAACCATCTATAATAAGATCTGGTGTCCTTTTCTGGTGTTCAGGTGTACATGCAGACAGCATTGTATATATAATAAATAAATCTTTAAAAAAAAAGAATCAAATGGAGCCTTTTTTCAAGTATCCCCTCTTTTAGGTGTTGTCCTAGTTACTGTTCTATGGCTGTGATGAAACATTAGAACCAAAGCAACTTATAAGAGAAAGCATTTAAATGGGGACTTGCTTACAGTTTCAGAGGGTAAATTCCTGGTATGTATGTATGGAGAGAGACAAAGACACATACACATAGAGAGACTGGGTCTAGTCTGGGCTTTATTTTAAAACTACTTATTTGTATTTTATAGACATTGGTGTTTTGCCTACATGTGTGTCTGTGAGGGTGTCAGATCCCCTGGAACAGGATTTACAGACAGCTGTGAGCTCTCATGTGGGTGCTGGGAATTGAACCTGGATCCTCTGAAAGGATAGTCAGTGCTCTTAACCGCTAAGCCATCTCTCCAGCCCCTAGTCTGGGCTTTTCAACCTCAGAGTCTGCTCTCAATGACACACTTCCAGCAAGACCATATTTCTCCAATAAGGCTACATACCTTCTAATCCTTCCTAAACAGTTTCAAGCATGCAAACATATGAGCCTATTGGGGCTATTCTTATTCATAGCAGCACTTGTAGTTACAAGTAATTTCTGAGTTCACTGAACTCAAAAATAAGAATGATATTAAAAGAGTTGATTCCATATCTAACTTTAAATAATACTTGATATCTGTTTTTTATATTTGATATTATTTGTTTTATTATTTTTTATTATTATGAGCTTTACTGATAAAAATCTCAACGTCACCCAAAAGTACTAATGATTAGAGAAACTATCAAAGTAAAACACCATCCGCTTTTAGAGTGTTTTGTTAATGTGTCTCATCGATACCTGCACACAGACTCAAAATGGCATCAGGGTGAGCAATCTGTGTCCACTTACATTAAACTGAGCTGGAAGCAGTTGCTGCTTTCATGTCTGTTTGCAGCGGCAAAGCTTTGCTGCAAACACTGGGATTTTTCTGGAGGGAGGAGGCAGTCGTAGCAAGGTTGCTGTTAACCCTCACCATGACCCATTAGAATGTGTCCTGAAAGAAGTTTAGCTCCCATGGAGCAAGCAGCGGAACATTCCCAAGCCATTTGTCAGGTGAGGAGGAAGACAGTTGTCCTAGTCCTGCAGCCAGGCGATGTGAGCAGAAATGTGCCACTGTATCATGCTTCTGTTCTTCAGCAGAAAACATGATGCACTGATTTATTTTAGATTGTTTAGGGTCTAAGGTGCTTTATGCTTACAGAAGTTATGAATTAAAGGTCTTAAATTGTAAGGTGCTAATGTGAATCAAATTCACACTTAATACAGGGAATATTAGTTGGGAACAATAAATCTTGTCCTGCTCAAGGTACTTTTATTGCTGTTAAAAATGAAGGTCACACAATAATACCATTCAGGGAAGTATGCAAGACATTTAAAGAGATTCATCATTTTCATATGACATACAAGTATCCTTTTAAAGGATTCTGGTATTTTTTTTATCTTCAATTCAATTTGGAATTTAAATATTTTAAGGCACCCCTTCAGAAGCCCATATGTATTATTTTTTGACATAGTCTGGTTATGTGGTTTAACACATAAATGGCTGGCTAAAATTTTTGAGCAGTGCACATGATTTTTAGGCAATTTTTATGTGGGTTTATTCTGGTTTAATGTGTGTGGGGATGGATTTTTTCCTTTTTAAGCTTTAAAAATGCCCCTTTCCTAAAGTGAAGAAATTGAGACTTGCAGTTTAATATTAGTCAAAGATCATGCATTATAAAATGGAGATCCGAGGCTACCACTGTTTCTATCAACATCAGCCACAGCCGCCCCCCAGCATCTCTCAGGGTTTGTGTTCATCTGAGGCACTAATGAGGGATTGAAATTCATATGTTGTTGATCTGAGGAATGTAGACAATTCAACTATTTAAAATAACTAATTAAAAAAAAATAAGTGGGCCTTCTCTTTTCCTGCTGTCCTCATCTGTGTGTGGTTGCCCCCAAGAACTGGCGAAATGTTAGCATTCTCTTAAGCTGTTTGTGTTTTTGTTTTTTGTTATTTGTTTTGTTGTTGTTCTGGAGAGGTTTCTTTGTGAGAGCCTGGTACTCATGTCTTACTGTCTTCATTTTTCTTTTGGCTGTGGGTTTGCTGCAGTCTGCCTGCTTCTATATCTGTTCTCACACCTCATGTCTCAGGCAGCTCTCTCTGCCTTTCTGGACACTGTCTGAAGCTAAACTCCCAGGGCTTACAGGAACAGCTGACACTCTAACCTGTGTGTGCTCTGCCTCTGACCAGTTCTCCGTTGTTATAGCCCCAAAGCTTCTATGAGGATTATGTTCCTTATTTTAGTAGTTGCCACCTACCAGAGAGTGACAGTAGTGGAGACAATTGTTTTATGAATTTGAATAATCTCTCAAGTTTCCATAGGTGTAAAACTGAACTTATCCTGCTGTTGCTGCAGACTCTGCTTGCTCCTCGGAGGGTCTCCATCTGCCCACCACCTATATCACGACTTAAAATTACTGCAAAATGTAGGTTTGCATTCCAGATCACCCATATTACCCACTTAGGACCCAAATGCAGGGTGGAGTGAAGATTATGGAACGGTACAAAGAGGCCTTGAGCAGGTTGCGTTTCCCACTAGTTTCTGACCCTCTCTGGCTAACCACAGGGAGCCATTTGCTCTTCGCCCAATAAGACTCTCCCTTTGCCAGCAACTTGCCTTTGTGCATTTCTTTGTCTCTGTGTGAAATGTTTCTAGATCCTACCTCAGGCTTCAGACACACACTCATGTTTCATGAGTCAGCTCAAATGTCACTTCCTATCAATGCATTCCCTGCCTCCTCCCACGCTCAGTGAGTTGCTCTCCTTCCTTGAGTCTTTATTTCACTCCCTCACACTGTGCAGTGCAGTTACACTTCAACACCTCTATTCCCACAATGCCATGACCATTTCAAGGAAAAACAAACAACAAACAAAAACAAAATCCACCACATTTACTTTATCACTGAGTTCTTAATTCTGAAGCCATGGTATAGTTTCAGTAAAAGTCGGTGGAATGGTTGGAGTCACTGATGAGTGATATAAACAAAAAGGCCCTGTCCGGACAGGGCAGCTCTGAAGACACAACAAAAAGCAGCACTGTTAAAAAAGTAAACAAGAAATGTCAGTGATCACGTACAGCTTACGTGGTAGTGGGCAGATTCACACAATGACTGATGACGATAATCAAAGAGAAGATTTAGATGATGACACATACCATGAAAGACATGTAGATACAAGGGATAGAAAGGACGAAGCATGCATTAAATGTGGCTTTATAGATAACTCAGTGAGGGCCCAGAGAAGAGGATGGCTGATGAAGATCTAATGTGTAGGTGGGAGGAAAACTTAGGGTCTGCAGGCAAACAACAGCAAGCAGGAGGTTAGAGACAGGCATGATGTACTAGAAACATCATCCTTGGCACCAAGGTACCACTGAGGAGGGGCAGGCAGCATGTGGGAGAGGTCTAGAGTGTAGACTGCCTTGGGACCCGTCCCTCATTTTTCCTTTGTGTGTCTGTGTCGTGTGTGTGTGTGTGTGTGTGTGTGTGTGTACATGCTTTGTTTCCTGTGCATGTGTGGGCACACATGTTGGTTGCAAGTATGTGAGTATGCATGCAGAGACTGAGGCTGATGTTAGGATTTATCCTCCAAAGCTCTCCCACCTTGTCTACTGAGTCAGTGTCTCTAAGAATTCCCTGTTTGGGGCTAGTTTTGCTCTAACTAGCTTTCTTTGAGGATCCCTTAGATAGAAAATGAAATTACAGGCAGGTCCAGAAGCCCCACAGCATTTATTTACATGGCTTCTGTTCCTTACATTTGTGCTGTAAGTATCATAGTCCCTGACAATCACCCTAATCCTATGGCACCCTGGCTCAGATGCTTCTGGTAAATTTGTGATGTTGGCTTTGAAAAATGTGTGTAGGTTTATGACACTATGGTTTATTTCCCTCTACATATGCATGTGAAGCTAGCCAAAACAAAACACAAACACAGGCCACAACTCTTGCAATAGAGTGGCTGTTACGTGAACACTGAAGGCAGACAGTGGAAGTTATTCATGCCTGTCCACAGACAGGAAGAAGAGAAAACAAAGCTTGAGGGTGTGTGGCATTGTGTTTGTTTCCCTGAGCAACTGGGGCAACGCAATGATCTTTTGTAAACAGAGAAATGAGCAAATGCTCTATGAGGAATTGCTGGTGTAAAGAAAGCACATTCAGATGGATTTGTAAGACAGTAACAGCAGTAAGAACAATTCTTCACTTTGCCTATGTGTGTCTCTCCATTTGCTTTCTTTGGGACGGGCTTGCAAAGTGCGCAGAACATTGCCTCTATCTGTCCAGAAAACAGAGTGCAGTACAGACATACCTTGAGGTCAAACACTTTTCTTGTAAGAAGATGATAACTGGGTTTTCAGAACTAGATGGGTTGACTTTTAGCACATTTTGAAAGCAAAGGACTTTTGAAAGACAAAAGGAAGATAATGAAACAGCCAGCCTCATGCCAATTTTATAAAAAAAGATAACATTCCTCATTTCCAAGAAGAGAGAAGAGATGTAAATTGAATACTAAGCTGTCAGGTGTAAAACATTTTACCTTTATGTAAAAAGAAAAATCAATTGTAATTTTCTCTATCTTAGTTAATATTTTATTTTGATATTAATAAATTAATATACCATAGAATTGTATCCACACATCCATAGATACGTAATAATTTTTGAAAGATTTTTGAGAATTGTGTGATTTAGCTTAAGTGAAAAATTTTTAGGAATAGATTAATAATGAGTAAATATATTAAGAAAATATATATGCATACATATGTACATATATATCATATTTGATATACAGAAATGTTCATAATTATATATCTATATAGTGATATCCAATGTGGCTGGAAAGGGTAGCCTTTTCTTCCTCTTTATTTTTTTTCTAATTCTTTATAATGAAACATAGGTGATGGTTTTACTAAATCTGACCTCAAAGCACTGACTGACATCAACCCTGTGCACTGGAAAGGACTGAGTGCAGTGTGCAGGGTACACATAGCGGACAGGATAACAAAACATTTTAAAAATTCAGTACATGTGATATTTGAACTTCAACACGTTTGCTTCTCAAGATCAGTATTTCCACTCAGGGGACTTTTACGGGGCTATAGATCTCACCCTCACAGTAATTTCCAAGACAATGTCTGTGAGTTGATGATGGGGTGAAACATGAAAAAGGAAGGCGAGGGAATGGAGGAAAGGGGGTATTCACCCCGACAGCGTCCACTCTCTGTAGCTGCTCTTCTGTGAAGTCATTCAGTCTTCTAGCCCAGCCTCCTTGAGCTGCGACTTTCCCTCTCTTCTGCCATTGCACATCAGTTCTCCGTGGACCTTAGAAAGTGGTAGAAGACTTCAGACGGTGTCAAAAAGAATCAACTGTTTCTCTTTCAACCAGTGAATATTAATTTTGTTGAGGATTGACAGTTCTGATAGGAATTTGACATTAATGTAAATGTTAATGGTCTTTTAAAGAATTAACTTGTAGGAAAAAGTAGCTGATGTGTGTAGTTTTTCCAACTTTAGAGTTTTTACTTATAAGTTTTTATTTGATTTTTTTGTCTTTTGTCACTTTACTGGCTCTGTCAACTGTTAGAATAAATTAACAGCGTTTTCTTCTTTATAACATCGCTGTGAAAGTTGAATAGACTGCATAGTGGGTCCACCTGTCTCTGGAGTCTCAAGTAGGATAAACATACTAAAATCTATCAGCCTACAGAAGTTTAACAGCAAGGAGGACCCGAGGGAAGAGGCTTAATCTTCATTCAGAAGGGCAAACAGGATAGACAAGTAGGAAAAGACAGGGAACAGGACAGGAAGCCTTCCACAGGGGTCCTCCGAAAGATTCTACCCACTTCCACCCATTAGAATATTGAAGCAGATGCTGAGACTCATAGCTAAACTTTGGGCAGAGTGCAGGGAATTTTATGGAAGAGGATGGAGAAAGAAAGACTTGAAAGGGATAGGAACTCCACAAGGAGACCAACACAGCCAAAACAGCTGGACTCTGCGGGCCCTGCAGAGACTGATAAATTAACCAAGGACCATGCATGGAGAGGCTCTAGACCCCCTGTTTAGATGTATCCCATGGGCAGCTCAATTTCCAAGTGGGTTCTCTAGTAAGGGGAGTAGGGGCTGTCTCTGACACGGACTCAGTAGCTGGCTCTTTGATTACCTCCCCTTGGCGAGGTGGCTTAACTAGGCCACAGAAAAAGAGACAGACAGTCCTGATGAGCCCTGATAGACTAAGGTCAGAGGAGGATCTTTCCTATCAGGGGGCTAGGGGAGGGACACAAGTGGAGAAAAGGGAGGGTAGATGGGACAAGGAGGAGATGAGGGATAAGAAGTGAACAAATTGTAATAAATAATAATAATAAAGAAAAGATGTAAAAGAAAGTTGAATAGACATGCATGCTTCTTGGGACTTTCTGCTGCTCAATTTTAATGTACAAAATTTTCTGTATTCAAAACTAATTTATTTTTAATTAAATTTCTTAAGTGATTAAATTACTTACTGAGCTACATGATTTTGCTCAAAGGCTCTATGATACTGCTGAGCCTTTCTAGCTAAGCACATGTGAAAACTACCATGTAACCAAGGGATCATTTTGTCTGGAATGCTTGTGGTAGAATTAAGCTATATGTCTTACACTGAGATATATCCAGGTGGACAGTGTCCTGTGAGTTCATAAAAACATGCCTTCCTCCCAGTCATCCTTGAAATTCTGTTTGCAGCATACGTTAAACAAGATGCGTATGCTTTGGTTCTATTTGAAAAGGAGACATATGTAGGTTTTCCTAAACCTCGAGGTTGACCATAGGGTTTAGTGTTGGCCCGGAGAAACTACCCTGTGTTCAGTAGGCACCGCGTACATGCGTGGCAGCACATTTTCATTAGACATTAGGTGGCAATCACTTAATCCCTCAGCAATTTTTGGTAGTGGGTCCAGAAGAGACTGACTTCTTGGCAAAACTTAATACATGAAGCCTTAGGGAAACAGTTTTTAATTTTTTTTTTTTTCTAGAAGAGATTCACTAAGGGAGATTTAAGGAAGTAACATTCTGCTCTGCATATCTCAGTAGGGGCCAGGCACCTGCTCTTCCAAAAAGCATGTTGGGTCCTGTTCATGGAAACACACTTTAAAGCAGCAATGTAGTACATTTATAATGAAAACCATACCTATTATAATTTTTTAAAAAATATAGCGGCCACTTTAGCATAATAAGAAGAGGCAAAATGGATTTTTAATATTATACCTCACATTAACCACAAATATGTACTATATTTAAAGTTAGTTGATATGAAATTATAAACTAGGTGCTATAGAGATGGCTCAGTGTGGTTTGTAACACTGGGTGCTTTCCAGATGGCCCTAGTTTGATTATCAGCACCTACATCATACTTTACTGCCATTTGCAACTCCAGCACAGTAGAGCCAGTGCTCTTTGGCCCCTTAAGGCATGAAATCCAGATGTGGTATAATACATGCATGTGGAAAAATACCTATACACATGAAACAATATGACTAAAAGAACTATAAATGAAGCATCTATATTAAAATCTCTTTATATGTACACATATATGTATATATGTACATGTATGTATTTATGTATATATGTATATATACTTATATGCCTATATATCATAATCAGAGGATATTCTTTAAACTTCACCTAGCGTCATTGCAAGTGCTCACTGATTATCTGGAACAAGTGACCATTGTGTCACTCACCACAGTTTGAGACAACTATTTTCAAATCTAGTAAATAAGTTTGCAATGTGGGAAGGGCCAAATTCAATTACCCAACTCTGTTTAAATAAGAATATGCTTAATACTATGATGAATCCTTGATACTATACAAAGCTCATAAAATACATCATCTTATAAAATCCATTCAACAGGAATATGAAGTAGATAGGCTGTCTTATCTATTTGTAAGAGGAAACGCTTTTAGCATCTCCTTTGCCTACAAGTCACAGAGCACATTAGGGCAAGAAGCAGCTTGATATAATTTTGAGGCACACTTCCTAACCACCCTGGAGGATCATCTTCAACACTGTGCTTAATTCTTGGGCAACTATGTGAATCCATGCTTCCTTCTGATGTGAAAGCACCATTGATGGTCAGGGGACTGTGATTGTGTAATGTAAGAACTTTCTAAAGTATCTGCCAAAGTAGTTTGCTTCTGTATTAATCTTTCAGGAGTCTTGATCTCCCAGGATCTTTGAAATGTGATGATTGGACAACGGGATATTAAAGCCATTCATAAAAATATTAAAACTAATAGGATCTATCTTATAAACTTTGCATTTCTTAAAAATAGTGGTTATTTTCTGAGGCAATAAGAAACTTTACAATTAACATAAAAGCTGTTGACTGACTATTAATCACTGTCTAATCTATATGGAAGATTTCATAATAACTGATGCAATATACACTAAAACCATGGGGCCTAAAGCCTTTTAAGGGCCTAACTCTTTGCATGTAATTACTTGGTTTGAGAAGGTTATGTGTTTAAAGCCATTTAGTCTTATTGTCCTTGCCTCCTGAACTCCTGGTATGAATGTCTCCATTTATTTTATTTGTAACCCATTTGACTAAGAAAAGACTCCTTTTGCTTTTAAAATTGTCAAATATTTGAAGATCAATGGCAGCTATTAAATTAAAATAGTTTACCCCTTGAGGATATTCAAAGACCAAAGAAAGCATTTTTTTTTTCCAGATGGAAAACTTTCTATAATTGATGTTTTGTAATAGATCTTTAGATTAAAGCAGCAAATCTTTTGAATTTTTTAAGGTAGTTGTAAAATCTAGAATTAATAAAAGCACAAAATCAAGCAACCAGGTTTTTTCTCTTAGTTATTATAAGCAGAACCAACTAACTGATTCTTATTTATCTATCATTAGAGTGAACCTACATATAATCAGAATGTTCCTAACTTGATTACAATCCCTGACAAGAAAGGTGTTGATAAATGATTTAAATACACTATGATTTAAATGACATTAATGTCTTAAATATAGTACAGCTGGATTAAATTGTCTGCATCATTTTTGAAGCATTTATTAATGTGTGTGTGTGTGTGTGTGCGTGTGTGTACCTGTGAGTATATATGTGTGCTTGTGTGTCAGAATGGCAGCATTCAGGAGTTGGTTTTCTCCTTTCACCATTTGGGCTTCATAGATAGCACTTAGGTCATAAGTCTTGGTGTCAGAGACCTTTATCTGCACAGCCATCTCAGCAGCACAAACAGGATTAACGTTAAATCTTTATTTTCTAGTCCTGGGAGTATACAGATTAGTCAGTGAGGACTACTCCTTACACGTATACCCATAGCAGAATCCAAACTGGAGTCATAGTACTTTACAGATGATTTCTCATAAAGCTCTTCAAACAATTCAGGGTAAACACATTTGAATATCAAGAACTCTCTTCAGCTGCTTCCAGGAAATTGTCTATGACTGTAGCAGTTAAACATGAAAGCCGAGGGAGAAGCTTCTCTCAATGTAGAGGGTGCATTCATTAAAGAGCCAGAAAGTCAGTGTTTTAGCAAGTACCGCTGGTTCTCCTGGGGATAGCTGTCTAGTCAGAAGCAGGAAATGAAATCCCATGCGGCTCTGTTAGCCTGGGACTTCAGGATCATCTCTGTTTTTGATCTCTGTTATTCCTCAAATCCCTTCTCATTAATGATGAAATAGGGTCTCAATAACCTAAAATACCATTTGGAAAGAGAAACTGAAAATTATTCTGTTCACTTGTAGTTGTTTGGTATCTGTCATCCTGAAGCTTTATTTTCATGTCTTCTCTTGCATTTTGGTACATAGGCACATTTCAACCTTAATTCAACACACAACTACTATTTGGAATGAAATTAAACTCAAACATAAGGGGCAAATAAGCACACAGAGTGGGAATTTTCACACAATTCACCAACATCTAGTTTCTCACCTAGAATCTATTTATTGTTATTTAATTCATTACGGTAACAAACAGTTTACATACATTGAAAGCCGTCAGTTAGTACCAGAAATATATGGTATGTTGAAGGCAGCTATATTCTATTTTCAGTAGCAATAGAATACATGAAAAACATACAGGCATAAGGATCTTGGTATTGTTCCTAAGTCAAAAGCATTGAATTCAGATGACATTAACTCACTGTTCATAATTGTTTGATATTTAGAAACCATTAAACTATGGATCTTTGTCCACCTGTGTTTTATAATTCAGGTTACTGAGAAAGATATTTTAGAAAATATTCATGCGAAACTTTTAAATATTTTAGAAAATATTCATGCGAAACTATTAAAACTAATAAGTATGATAGAATGTATCTGGAACTCTTGTGGGCAGGAAGGTCTCTCCTTATATCTAATTTTAAGAAGTGATTCAAGAATATAGTGTTACAAAGTGTTCACACTTCATAATTTACCCTGACTAGATTAACTATGCAATAGAACATAGTCAGTTCTTGACAGCAGATTTTATTTTTCAAAGACAGAGAAGTAAATATTACCGGAAAAATCTTCATATGCCATTGAATGGAATGAACTTCATGAATGAAACTGGTTAGCTTTGAGATACCAGCCTTGAGGGTCTCTAATAGGAGATGAACATGGAAGCGAAGTTCTACCCAGTGTGATGATGGACTCAACGAATGTTCATTCTTCTGTCTCACCTGTATTGCATGTATAGTTTACATAAGAAACATCCACTGCAAATGAAATAGCTTAGAGGAAGGCAGATTTTTAGGATTTGGGACACTTAGCATGTGTCATGGTGGTTTTGTTTATGTGTGAAAATAATGACCCGTGATAATCAGGATATCTCATTATCTGAACATTTTCTTCATTTTTCTAGATAGACTTTAGAAGTCTATCTAGAATAATAAATTTAAGGATATGATTTCAGAGAACTCTCGTGAATAATCCCTACTGTCTCCATTCGCAAATCTCATTTTGTTACCTCAAATCAAAGAATGCCTCTTCCTGACAGTTGATGTCTTTATGTGTACTGTTCTAGCTTTCTGTCCTGTAATAGTGGCTTAAATTGTTAACACATAGATTTCTAAAATGCATGTTTTTTTAAAAAAAATTTTGCCTTTGTTTGTTTTAGCTCTAGTACCTTTGAGTATCTTTAGACCCCCACACAAAGGTGTTGTCCTAATGACTTTGTTCATGGTTTTAAGGTAGTACTTATAGTGGAGATATCATAGTACAGGCTATTCTGTGGGCCACAGAAATATTTTTTCCTTAACTCATATTTCTAATTGTGTTTTCAACTATTTAAACTTGAGAATCTACATGGGAAATCTCAGTTATAAAAAATAAAATAAAATAAAATAAAATAAAATAAAATAAAATAAAATAAAAGTATGTATGAGTTCCATATACTTAATTTTAAGTTCTACATGGTAAACATTTTACCTTGTTTTCTAATGAGAGCATGACGGCTGCAGGTGGGTGACAGCAGTGGCTGTTTTAATAGTTGAGAGAGTTGAAAAAGGTACCAAAGGATTTGAAGTAATAATGACTTCAGATATTCAGGCTGATTAATTAGACTCCCTCCCCACCCATTGCGAGTGCTTTACTGGAAGGCTGTCTCTTCAGCTCAGGCAATGCGTCAGTCAAAGGGGTGGGCCAATTATCTAAACTGCATATTTATAATTGGGAGGGAGTGGAAAGATTCAAATTGCCTTGAGACCCAAAAAGGAACCAAATGACGCCTGTTTAGAGGCACTACTAGGCTTTGATAAGACGTCACAGGAAGGAGTGGTTGGGGGATATAGTCTCAGAGGAATCTTTCCTTTTCTAAGTTCCTTATTTAATTGTAAAATAACACTGTGAAAAATAAGATAATTTTCAACTATAACACATTTAAGCAAAATATTTCTATATTATTTTGAAATATACAAAAAATTCAAGATAATTAATATAAAATAATTAATATTTTCACTCTTTCCTAAGTTTTCATTTGCAAAAGAAATGGTCTAAGGTTTGTGATATGTTATAAAGGCGGAGACACCAGGTTTAGAATTTACGATATCTCTTTTACTGCATAGAAAGAAAACAGGGTTTCGAGTCTCCTCGATGCGAATGTCTTTGTAAATGTATATATAGTGATTTTATCTGAAGAGATACTGTAATGTGTAAATAAACAGAGGACATATATATGGTACATGTCTCTAAAGAAATTTTATTTAGGGAATAAAATGAGAAGAAAATTTCTTCTCTAGTGAAGAAACAGTTAATAACTTTCTCCTATTACTTCTTTCTTTTTTGTCATGCTGCAATCAAAGAGCTTTGATTGTCAAGCTTTGAGAGTCAAGCACTCTTCCACTGCCTTACATCCCTAGCCATACAGGATTTTTTTTTAAATAATTTATTTAATTTTATATGCATTAGTGTGAAGGTATCAGATCCCTTAGAAATGGGAGGTATAGACAGTTGTGAGCTGCCATGTGGGTACTGGGAATTGAACCCAGGTCCTTTGGAAGAGCAGATGGTGCTCTTAACCACTGAGCCATCACTCCAGCCCCCACCATACAGGAATTTTAACTACAGTTTTAGGTTTGTGAGACAAGTATGTATAAAAATGCTGAGTTGTGCCAAATATTCTGTTAAGTTAAATTTAAAATACCTGTTTGCAACTTTTACCTGCAAAAGATGGTCATTGCTGTCAGTCTATACTGTACTCTTTCTTGTAATTCAGTATTAAGTTTTAAAATTAGTACTGGGCTGTAAATAGTTTTCTCATTAGGAATCCTGTAGTAATAGCATGTGGCCACTGAAGCCTATGCGCCCCTTCCCCCAATTGCTAAACTCAGCACGGTCGCACGCTTAATGGTACAACATGAAGTCATGGGTCATTAACAAGAAAGACAAACCCCATTTCGTGAGACTATAGCCTTTGTTTCATATGTTGTCAGGTAAGAATTACCGTTCGGCAGTCATCCACTTCAAACTATGATCTAATCGGAACTGGAGAGCTAAATCAGAACCCTGGTGATTAGCTCCTAGTTAGCAGCAAGCCCCAGGGGAAAACTTCAGTGCACAGGAAGTGATGCTAATGATTCATCCAGCTGTGGCTGCAGGGCACAGGGCGGTGCGGAAAGGATCTTCTGACCCAAAGGTTCTCACTGTCTCCAGTGCTGTGACCCTTTAATACAGACCCTCATGTTGTGGTGACCCACAACCATAAAATTAATGTTGTTGCTACTTTATAACTGTAATTTTGCTACTGTTATGAACCATAATGTCAATATCTGAATTTTTTTCCTTTGCGCTTAAATGATCCTTGTGAAAATGTCGGATTTTTTTCCCCAAAGGGCTGTGACCCACAGGTATAGAACTTCTGCTCTAACTTTCCTAAATCTTGCCAGCCCCTATTGGAGGTACATTTTTAAAAACAGAGCAGAGGTAGGAAAAAAAAAAATAACAAACAAACAAAAACCTGTGAGGATGGCATGTTCATATAAATTCAGTCTCTGACAAAAAAAAAAAAAAAAAAAAAAAAAAAAAAGGCTGGGAAAAAAAACCCTTTGTCTCCTCCAAGGTCCTAAGTGGAAAGAGTTTTAGAAATAAGGTGAAACATTAAAATCAGAACGTAATAGTAAGGCTGTAGGGTCTTCCTTGTAATTTAGAATGCTGACCTGGAAGCTTGACTTTCTAGAAAAAGCTTCCCTGGAAGCTTGACTTTCTAGAAAATGCTTCCCCCCATTCTAGAGTAAACATTCTGAGGAAAGATGTAAGTGATCCTAAATTAAAATCGTCAGAGCAGCAGGCAGAACTCCAGCTCTGATTGCCTCATTGGCCTTCGTGACTGTGCTTTATTTGTTGAAAACTGCCTCCTCTACTTTTCCATTGGTCTGATTCCGTAGTCTTCTCATACTCTTTGTTTGTGAATAAGGTGACACTTGAAGCACTGTGGCATCCCCAAACTAGGAGGTGTCGGGTAGAGAGACATCTCTTCTCCAGTAGAGAAGAGCACATCATGTTCTCAGGGAGGATTGACCTTAGCTTCCCAGCACCCACACCATGACTATCTGACTTCAGCTGTAAGGAATCTGACCTCCACTGCACTCACCGTGCATATTGCCACACATAACACATGCGTACCTGTAATAAACCGAAAAGCAAATCTTAAAACTTAAAAGGAAATCTTAGAGAGGGGTGTTTTAAGATGTATTTTTCACTCTAGTTTTGAATATCTTATTCTTCATCCATATAATGTCTGTGGTTGCCCACTACACTGGATGACTTACTAGGTACTTATTCCAGCCCTTACGTCACTGTTATGTATCAATTGGATGTGCTAAGTTTATTGGCTCTTGCAGTTATTATGCTTGTATCTGCACTTTTCGTTTGGTTATCACTCTGGATGTCAAAGTTTTGTAAAATGGGTGAAATGTCACCAAAAGAAGACAGGTGGATGGCTTCTGCTGTGAGTCCTTTGATGTCAGCTTCCCCAGGAAGGCCCATTTGCAAAGAGGGTAAAACAGAGAGACCTCTGATGGCTGGGTGTCTGAGGTTTGCTCCCAGCAATTCCAACCCTATTCCACCAAGAAACCAGGGTGAGTCAATACTGTGGCTGAGTTTCAAAGAGGAGATTTTAAAGTGAAATTTCTTGAAAACTACACTTTTTCTTTTCACATTGACAGTGGATTTATTTAAGAAGGGTCTAGTGGGTAGAAATGCCATCTATTTTACCCACAATTTCCTTTTCAATTTCTGTCCTTCTGCTATTTTCCATGTACTTTAAGATCTACTGACTACACAGAGGCCCTGTATTTAGAAACATAAATTGAACAAAATCTTTGGGGAAACAACTCGGAGTGAAGCAACATTGTGGCCAATCAAAGTTAACGTCAAATTTTCCAGGTAGAGATATGGATGTGATAGTTAGTGTTAGCTTTACGAAATGCACCTTTATTTTTTTAAAATAGGGGATCAATTTAATATTGATTTTCAATGATTGCGATTCTACTTCCGTACATTATTTAAAATAATTGAACCTAGTGAGGCACAAAGATCAGGGTCAAATAAATGTTGGCCTAGCCTTTATTCACAAAGGTTTTTGTTTGTTTTTTACTAATGGTGCTGAAAGTAGAAGTCTGGTTTGCTCCTTATAGAGCATAGAGAAGAGCAGTTGGGAGTTCCTATGTATTTTTGGGCAACCACTTGCAGAGTTGCAGGCTAGGCCCAGGGACTTCGACACTTGGCACATCTGCCTCCAGACTTGCTGACTTGGCTCCGCGCAGGCCCCCTTAGGCCCTGCTGCCAGATCAGGTGTGGAGACACTGCAGAGCTGTCACTCCGCATGGTTTCCTGCAAGTCAGCGATCTCCTTCCCATCTGTGTTGACATTCTTTCATTGCTGTTTTCCCCCTGCTTGTCTGGCATGCATATATTTGTCTGATAAGTCTCAATTTGCCTCCAAGGCTTGCCTTCCCAGGTTTCAAGCAAAAGGCAATTTCTCCAAGCATGTATCTGTCTTTGAATTGTGCTTGCCACTGTGATAAAATTCCCAACTTTGGGGTATTTTATGTTATCCAGTGTATATTCGCATCATTTTATATGCTCCTTTTAGTATTGAGAATTTCATTCCATTAAAATCCAAAAACCTGCACATTTTATTCACTTCAAAGTTTAAATAATGTACTGTGGAATTACCTATAGAGTAGCTCTTTCAATTTCACAACTTTCTCCTAAGCTAAACAGTCATCGTTCCTCTCTTTTTACTTTTCAGTAGGACTTTTACAGTTTTCTTGTCGGCATTCAGAAGAGTTATCTTGCAAAGGGCTACATTTCATAGGTGTTATTTTAAATGCATAACAGTTTTTACATAGCAAAAGCTTGATTATTTTCTGCCTTGCACCATTAATTGGTGTTTTCAGCTATATTCTTGATTATGCAGCAAAAATTTTGCTTGAAGTGTCCAACCCCGCAGGCTTGTACTTACAAAACACCCCTTGAGTTTATTAAGAGTGCTGTATTCACAATGGCCGATGAGGAGGGCTCAGTGGGTATCCTGAGTTGGAAAATGTAAGGGCGGATGATTCAAGTGCCGCCATGCTCTGATTAACAGGCCATGAGTAGCTTCTGTATCGTGCAGATTAACGTCATTCCATGCTCTGTTTTCAAACAAGGAATATCTGTTCTAAAAGCAGATCCTACAGATCTTGCTTATGCACTGCGTTCCAGTGGCCCTGGTCTGAAATAATCCATCAGTTTTCCCTTCCTGCAGAGAGTAAATCACTATTACCTTCAAGTGTTTTGGCAGGTTTCCTTAGTTATGGGAATGTGGTTTAAATGGTTTATGACTTCCTGCTTCTAAACAATAAAAAAATATCTTGGCCTTATTGTGAGAGCATTTGTTATGGAAACTGTTTAGGGTGAAGTAGGTGGAAAGACAAATATGACACTCAGGTGGAATAATGTGGTTCAGGAGTTCAAACATCCTTCTTCATGGATTCATTCACTCCAGTAGTGCTCCTTGAGTGCCTGAATCTTAAAAAAATACTTTTAAGTCACAGAAAGAAACTTGAAAATTACAGTAAATTAATGTTAAAATCTGTGTTTCAGAAGATTATGAATTAACCCACTGGTTGTGCATATCAGATATTTTCCATGTCACATATTTATACGACTTTTCATGAAAGTAGCAAAACTACGGTCATGAAGTAGCAACAAAATAATTTTATGGCTGAGGTTCTCCATGACACAAAGGACTGAATTAAATGTGGCAGCAGTAGGAAGATTGAGAACCACTGAACCTGATACTCCTCAAACTTCCTGCAATAAGTTCCTTGCGAGTGAAATGCACCTTCCTCCTTGAAAAGTTGGAAAATCGAACAAAAAAAATGTCATTAAACAATTCTAATATATCATGACCTGCCCCTGAAGTTTTAGAGTGAACCAAATTTTGAGAAGAAAATTTACATTTTGTCTTTGTCTTTACTATAACAAAACAATACAAAACTGTATGTTATGGTTCATGACTAGAGTAATTCTAGTTCTTCAGGAGGCTCAGGCTGGAGGACAGATGTAAATTCCTGGCCAGGGCCAGGTGCGTAGTTTAACCCTGTCTCAGTAAATAATAAACAAATGAGTAAATACAAATAGCTAGAAATTCTGTAATCTACAATATTACTAGTAAACAGGTTATAGAAGAGATAGGCTTGTTTATATCTATATATAAGGTATCTTTTTCCTTATGACAAATACAAGTGAGTAAATGGCTTAGGTCAAAGCTGAGGCATCTTAAAGTATAAACATTAAACTGCATTTTTCCAGGTTTGAGGAGGTCACATGTAAAAGCAAAAACAGAATATTTATTTATTCTTGACTGTTAATATTGTATTTCAGATACCTTTTTAAAAATAATTTTTATTTTTTTATATTAATCATGGATTATTTACTTTGTATCCCAGCCATAGCCCCCTTCTTCAATCCCTCCCAATCCCCCCTTCCCTTCTTCATCTCCTCCCTGTCCCTTTCCAAGTCCACTGATAGGGGAGGTCCTCCTCCCTTTCCATCTCACCCTAGCTTATTAGGTATCTTCAGGACTGACTGCAAAGTCCTCCTCTGTGGCCTAGCAAGGCTGCTCCTCCCTCACAGGAAAGGGAGGTAAAGAAGCCAGTCATTGAGTTCATTTCAAAAATAGTTCCTGTTCCCCCTATTAAGTAGCCCATTTACTGAGCTACCATGGGCTATATCCGAGCAGGGGTTCTAGGATATATCCATATATGGTCCTTGGTTGGAGAAACAGTCTCTGAAAAGACCTCTGTGTCCAGATATATATTTGTCCTTGTGTTTCTCCTGTCTTCTCCAGGTCATACTAACTTCCCTTTCTTTCATATGATTCCCTGCACTCTGCCAAAGGTTTGGTTATGAGTCTCAGCATCTGCTTTGATACACTGCTGAGTAGAGTCTTTCAGAAGCCCTCTGTGGTAGTCTCCTGTCCTGTTACTTGTTTTCTCCATAGTGCTTCCTCAAGATCCAGCTATACCACTCCTAGGCATATATCCAAAAGATGCTCAAGTACACAACAAGGACATTTGCTCAACCATGTTTGTAGTAGCTTTATTCCTAATAGCCAGAACCTGGAAACAACCCAGAAGTCCATCAACGGAGGAATGGATACAAAAACTGTGGTATTTTTACACAATGGAATACTATTCAGCAATCAAAAAGGAGGAAATCATGAAATTTGCAGGCAAATGGTGGGATCTAGAAAAGATCATCCTGAGTGAGGTATCCTAGAAGCAGAAAGACACACATGGTATATACTCACTTATAAGTGGTTACTAGACCTACAAGATAGGATAAACATTCTAAAATCTGTACACCTAAAGAAGATAAACAAGAAAGAGGACCTGGGCTAAGATGATCAATCCCCACTTAGAAAGACAAATAGGACAAACAGAATATTTAATTTCAATATTTAATTGTTCTAAACAGAAGGTATGTGCTATTTGGTCTATTTTCACTATATGGAAATAATCTCTTAAATTTTTGCATGTAATCATTACTAATTATCTTGAAAAAGGATTATAATTTTGCTCTAAGTACAGAGAGTTCACCATATTTAAGCTGTCTTAGCTCTGAAAAATGGCTTTTGTTAAATTAGGGTTATGGAAAAACCTCAGAAGTTTTTCTTCATCAACAAAACAAAACAAGACCTTACACACATGCTTGCGTCTGGGACACCATCCAAAAGTGTTCAGCAGTTGGCTGCAGCAACCTTTGGAAAACCCATAATTTTCTTCTACTGTCTGGACATTGGGAGGCAGTCAGAGTGTCAGAGCTCACAGAAAAAATCTAATAGTTGCTCAGTTGTATTTCTCTGACATAAGATTTATGTTTTCTTTCTCAGGCTTCTTGTTAGAGAACATAAAAATGGAAAAATCATACACAAAATAAATACAATTGTCCCTTGGTTTTGTTTTACAAGAAGACTTTCAACTAAGTTTTTTTAATGTTGTGACACCTCAGGATTAAAGCTAATTGCACGTTTCACAAATGTTTACAGACACAAGGAATCATAAATCAATAAGAATCTCTTACATTTTAACTTTTGTATCTCTTTTTCTTTCAAAATGATTTATAAACTTTTTCAAAATATCATAGAGCTACCAATGCCATAAATGGAAAAGGGAACATGGGTGATGTTCCTTCCTTCCTTCCTTCCTTTTGTCTTTTT
>NW_026596051.1:39834057-39897404 GCF_907164565.1 Psammomys obesus
CTTTCTTTCTTTCTTTCTTTCTTTCTTTCTTTCTTTCTTTCTTTCTTCCTTCCTTCCTTCCTTTCTTCCTTTCTTCCTTTTTGCTTAACCATATTTGTAGTAACTTTATTCGTAAAAGCCAGAACCTGGAAACAACCTAGATATCCATCAACGGAGGAATGGATACAGAAACTGTGGTACTCTTACACAATGGAATACTACTCAGCAATTACAAACAAGGAAATCATGAAATTTGCAGGCAAATGGTGGGATCTAGAAAAGATCATCCTGAGTGAGGTAGCGCAGGAGCAGAAAGACACGCACAGTATATACTCACTTATAAGTGGGTACTAGATCTATAAGATAAGATAAACATTCTAAAATCTGTATACCTAAAGAAGATAAAGAAGAAAGAGGACCCGGGGTAAGATGATCAATACTCACTTAGAAAGACAAATGGGATGGACATTGGAAGTAGGAGAAAAAAAGAAAAAGGACAGGAGCCTACCACAGAGGGCCTTTGAAAGACTCTAAATAGCAATGTATCAAAGCAGATGCTGAGACTCATAACCAAACCTTCAGCAGAGTGCAGAGAATCACATGAAAGAAGAGGGAGTTGGTATGACCTGGAGAGGACAGGAGCTCCACAAGTACCAAATATATCTGGGCACAGGGTTCTTTTATGAGACTGATTCTCCAACCAAGGACCATGGATATAACCTAGAACCGTTGCTCAGATGTAGCCCATGGTAGCTCAGTATCTAAGTGGGTACCCTAGTAAGGGGAACAGCGACTATTTCTGACATGAACACAATGGCTGGCTCTTTGACCTCCCCTCTTCCTCCCGAGGGAGGAGCAGCTCTGCTAGGCCACAGAGGAGGACATTGCAGCCAGTCCTGAAGATACCTGATAAGCTAGGGTGAGATGGAAGGGGAGGAGGACCTCCCCTGTCAGTGGACTTGGAAAGGGGCAGGGAGGACATGAGGAAGGGAGGTTGGGATTGGGAGGGAACAAGGGAGGGGGCTATGACTAAGATACAAAGTAAATAATCTATGATTAATATAAAAATTAAAAATTATTTGACAAAACGAAATATAGTTACTCTGCATAGCCATGGCTCTTTCTCCAACTCACTTTGTAGACAAGGCTGACCTCAAACGCATAGATATCTGCCTGCCTCTGCTTCCAGACTTCTCAGGATAATGGTGTCCAGAATCACGTAATCATATTTTTGAAACAAAAATTTGCCTGTGCAATGCATATCTGACTTACCTTCAGGTATAGGAGCATATGTTTATGTATGTATCCTGAAAGTAACCTTTAGTTAAGAATGTTGAGGAACACTTTATGTCATCATGATCAAGCCTTTCCAAAGCATATTTATTGCTACATATGGAAGTTGCCTGATAACAAAAAGTCTTGTTAGTTCTCACGCCAGCCATCCTTATATTATTACTTTGAAGTTAGCATCTAACTTCACAACCACAGGACATGAGTTGTGACATTCCAAAGTCCAACCATAAGTTTGTAGACCTATGGAAAAACCATAGGTTGGTGATTTGTTGTTGTTGTGGTTGTTGCCTTCTGGGGCATAGAATATTCACAAGTTACTTTATGATGGGTGCTGTAAGCTTGAACTGAGGAAAGATAACCACAGTCATCTTTCCCACCAGATTTTCTTATTTTTAATGCAACAACCTTTTATACATTGAAAATAATATTTTGATTATATGATAATTGCTTAGAAACTTCACTGAGCCACTTCCAAGTGTATCTCTCAATGTAATCAGAAGTGCATGTAATTCTTGGGCATTATCCAATCCATCACAGCCATCTTTCAATATTTCCACATGTTGGTCCAAGTTCCCACTCTTGCCTAGGATCCTGACCTGCAAAGAGGAATAGAAGGCATTTTAAAATGTATTTTTGTTCTGTTTTCTATCCATAAGTGTTTTACTTAAGCAGATTTTCTAGGAAATGACAGCATTGAAAAATTGGACATAGGAGCTATTTGAAACATTTCAGTTCTAAGCAATCTAAATAGTATAGAAGGAAAAATGAAATATCACTGTGTTTTCAAGATGACAGTTTTGTCAAAGATCCTCTTTCACTCCTCTTCTTTAAACAAATGAAGTAAATCAAGACCGTATGTGTTCAAAATGTGCATTCATCCTCACCAAGAGAGCTATTCTTCCTAGGGGCATCTGTTTAGATGCAGGGGATACTGTCTCTCTTTGGCTTAATTTTTGGTTTGGTCGATCTTGAGGTCTTGGGATTTCATAAGAATAGAACATCCTTGAGAGGAGAGGAAAGCCTGTTGGACTTACAACTCTAAATATTTATTTATGTGCATAAATTGTTTAATATTCAGAAATATAAATATTAATTTAATATGAAGTGTGTGTATTAATGAAAGGGAAATGGAGAAGAAGACGGTAAGAGTGAAAGATCCTATCTGAACCAAGAAGATCACGAGTTTGGATCCAGGGGAAAATGCTGAGAATATGTATAAAACAAAGCAAGACAGAAACAAACAAACAGACAAAACAAAAGAACCAATATTAGCAGCCTCAAAAGGCCCAAGGTTAGATGCTAGACTGTTCACGGACAGACTGAAAATATGGATCTTTAAAAAAATTTTTCGAGTTGGGAAGGAATGGCAAGTGTGAGGATACTGGCCTTCAAGTGAATCTTCATCAGTGACGGGGGAGCAGTGTTGTGGAGAGTGTTTTAGAGTACAGAGAGTAGAGGAGGCTTCCTGGGCTTAAAATTCCATGCTGCAATGCTTTGGGTCTGTGATTTGGCCAAGTCATTTTCTCATCCTGGAGACCTTCCTTTGTTCCGCGTGATTGCTGATGGTATCTGTTTCTTACTGACCTGTGTGTTAGCCTGATGTCCTGTGAACACCCAGCAGAATGTTAGTTATTGTCACTAACTGAAAACTCTTTACATGTGAGGAGGCCAAGAATGGCAACATCCACTTCGAGAATTAATTCAGAGGAGGGAAATACGTGTTGAAAAATGTTTCAGAGGTTCTGTCACACTGTTTCAGGTAAATAATAAGTGAGTGTTCGCCAATATCATCATTCTTCTAATAGAAGAGTCATTGTCGATTACAATTGAACATAGAATGAATTTTGGAGATTCTACTAGAAGGAAATCAATAGGAAATTCTAGCTTCAGATTCCACAGGCAATTAATGGACTAATCTAAAGTTCATAGGTTATTCTCCAATTTCCTTGTTTCTGTTAAAGTGTCCCACAAACACATATATTTTAATTTTCGTTTCTTCCTGTTCACAGTTAGAACAGTGTTATGTTTCTGATATTAACTTTTTGAATTGTCTTTCGTGTAATTCTTTGTACAATTGTGGGCACAATTTGCCTTTTATTAAGGAGGTACCAATAGTGTAACTTTATCTGCATTATAATTTAATGTTGTCCACGAAAAAGATTGATTTATCATAGTATGCACTAAAAGCATCTTCACATGTGATTTATTTTTACATTTTACTTCATTTGAGAGCCCCTCAGCTTTTCCTATTAATAGGATTCTCATTTTTTTATATATGGATGGGTTCGTGGTATAATTTGGCTTTGAGCCATAATGTTATCTATCCTTTTAACTCTTTGGAAACGTTGACTCATCTTCAATGCTTTAGAGCAGGCTCAATTTTGTTCCAAGTTCAAGATGACAAAGGTCACTTCATTAGACCCCTGAATAGCCTTACTTCCCTGCAGTCTTCAACTATTTTATACAAAGTATCATAAAAAAAAAATGTTCTGCTTCCATTAACAAAAAGTGAGCAGGGAAGAAAAAGCCAATTATTTGCAGCACATAAAATCCTTATGATAATTTGGTAGACTTTAATTAAACTAATACATCACAGTGCACTTATAAAGACAAAGGAGAAAAAAAAAGGAAACACATAATCTTTTTTTTTTCTGTTGAGAAACCCCATATTGCTTTGTGATTAAGTGCTTTAAGCATTGTGACCTATTTTAAAATCTAAGATTTGCAGTCCTTTTCATACAATATTAAACATATTAAAAATTCGATGCAATATTGATTAGAACCATGCCCTCCACAAAAGCTTGAAATTAAGCTATATTAAAGTTTGGCTTAAAAGTAATTTGTATTAATTTCTTATGATTTTTAAACTCTTCAAAATAAAAATCCTAAAACATCATCCAACACAGATGATGCATTTTTATCACAAAAGATCTTGCTTTGCTATTTTACATTTATTTTATACTTTGCTTACAGTATGTTGACAAAGAATACTGGTATTATTAACATAAGTCCACTGTAAATTACAAGAATTCTTTTTGTCACAACTAGGGTTATTGGGACAAGAGACATTTGGTTTTTGTTTAAACAGTCTTATTCTGAAGTCTTCAACCTTCCTGAGCCGTCCTTTTATACCTTAGGTGGAAATAAGCACCGACTGGGAGTACGGTTGGGAATAAAGAAGATTATTTTTTTAATGTGTTTGTGAGTGTATGTTGTGTCTCTCTAGGGTCTGTGTTCATGGGCAGGGGTGCACATGCAAAGCCCAGACAGTCCTGCTCTCTCACTCTAACAGGGTCTCAGGCTGAACCCAGAGATTGTGGTGGCCAACAGTAATCCTCCTGCCTCCCCTCCCACCCTCCCACCAAGCTGGGCTGTATACACAGGCACAGGCATCCCTGGATTGTCACATACATTTGGGAATGTGAGCTCAGGTCACGCTTGTGCAGCACTCATTTTTACCCACTTAGGCACCTCTCAGACTTTTAATTTTATTCCTAACTCGTCAGCATTTTATTGAGTTGGCTTTGCCACCTATGGACTTCAGAAACTGTCACTGGTAAACTGTGTAATGTCATAGAGGAAAAACGCAGCCTCTTCATCTCTGAAATTACATTTTTTCTATATGTTATTTATTAATACAGTGTATCTTTGTATATTAAAAGTTCTGCTTAAACCCATGCACACCAACCCTTGAATCAATCTATAAGAAATTAGCAAAGAATTTATGAAAAAGTCTAGTAATTTTTAATGGTGATAAAGCATAGAGTTTTTGAGATTGGTAATCCACAAATTACATTAAAATGGAATCAAATTCAATGTTCACCAACCAAGCAGACCACAGAACCTGTGTGACAGACTTTACATTACCCGCCTACTTTTCCTGTAAGCTGGAAGCTGTCTGGATAGATGTTTCCCTTCTGAGAATACAAATGTTTTCTAGCTACAGTTGTGTCCTGTTCTGTTGATTTTGGTTGTTACTGGTTAGACTGTGGTTGTTCTGAGCTCCCCACATGTCTCACCATTTTCCAGACATGTGCAGCTTCATTTGTATTTGAGGACATCAGAGCTTCTTCTTCCTATTTTTTGCAGGCAGATTATTGCTGCTTTAGCACATAAACTGTATCTGGTGCTGCTGTTGTGTTCAGGGGTAGTCTGTACTGTGCTCTGAAGATAATGATGATAGTTTAAGAGTGTATCATCTTATCTTTTCACTGTGAGCTTTAAGAACACAAAGGTATTATTGTCTTTATTCAAGTTTGGTCTTGTATGGATGCAACTGCAAAACTATGATCCTTTTTATCTTTTTTAGTTACATAGTGCATAGATGGCTGTGTTGGGGTTTATCTCTATTACTCCTGTATTCACAAAAAAGTTCTCTGAAATAGTTATTTGCAATTGAAATTCAAAACAAAATGAACTAAATGAGAAAGAATTGTTTTAATATGTATAAAAAAAAACAGAAGAGAAACTTGTAAATGTATCATTACCTTAGCTGTTTCTTAGTGAATATTTTAGCTCCATGCTTTATCTCTAAAGTTATTGACATGTTGTCTACATACAATAGTCAGCAGTATGGATTTGGTTTCTCCTATCAAACTGGGTGATATTATGACTAAGTATATTTGAGCTAAGGGGAGGAAGTTGAGGAGTTGTTCAAGACACACTTAAGAAGAAATCTCCAGAGTACACAGAGATTTCTCGCTGCTTCTGATCTCATCTTATTTAACAAATGCATTTCTCCAATACAGTTATTTCTTTGTCCTTGGTCTCCTAGCTTAACCGTATTTAAAGTTAACCATCTAAAAAACCCCTTTTCAGCTACCCTCACCTGTCTTCCTCTGACTATGTGGATCTTTCACAATCTTAGCTTCTTGGTTTTTCCATCTTTGTCTTTCCTCAGTTGCCAAGTCATTTGTACTCATGTTGTAGACTTCTTTAAAACAGAAAAACAAAGCAAAACAAAAGACCAAAAAGGAAAAAACAAACAAAAACAGAAACAGAATTGGGCTAGTCTTTTGGGTTGCTATGCATTTCTTTCTATGCCACTGACTAAACTGGACTTTAAAACATTAGACATTATTGCTGACACTCAGATTCTTTGATTCTAGTAGGAAGCAAACTCAATCAATATTGATGTCCTGGCTATCCAACCCAAATAATTTTTTTTTATTAGGCTCCAAGTTATTCACACTCTGAAGTAAGAGCAAACCATTTAAGGTGACAAAGGAGTATAAATTACTATGACGTTTCCTTTCCTGGTTGATGGCTAAAAAGCTTCTGTTCTACCTGATAAGCTAAGGTCAAATGGAAGGGGAGGAGGACTTCCCCTAGCAGTGGACTTGGAAAGGGGCAGGGAGGAGATGAGGGAGGGAGGGTGGGATTGGGAGGGAATGAGGGAGAGGGGGATATGCTGGGATACAAAGTAAATAACCTGTGATTAATATAAATAAAAAATTAAAATTAAAAAAGGCTTCTGTTCTTTAGTAACATGTAAATAATATTGACAAATGTGATTATGTGTGTTTGTGTGAACACAACTCACAAATGTAAATGAGTTAGTTATGATTGAGTATGATACACACATAAGTTCTATAAAACAGCATAACATGTTCATTTATAATGGCTTAGGAAATGTTTAATTTAGCTTATTATTTCTTAAACCATGTCCCAAATGGAAGCACATATGATTTTTTGGATTTTTGTTTTGTTTATTTTATGTATATGAGAGCTCCATCTGAACTTACACTTGCATTCCAGAAGAGGAAGTCCGTTCACATTATAGGTGGTTGTGAGCCACCATGTGGGTTGCTGGGAATTGAACTCAAGACCTCTGGAAGAGCAGACAGTGCACGTAACCACTGAGCCTTTCTCATGCCCTACACCCATGACATTTTAATAAATCATCCTGTGAAGAAAAAATTCTTCCCTCACATCCTGGGAAGTTCAGAGAGAAAGGTATAGATGTGTTTTCAATATGTACTTTACACGATACAGGATCTTTCGTATGGAAATAAATCAAAGAAAGGGGAAGACATTTTTGTCACTGCATTTCATAAGAAGGGAGAACCACTGGGAAGGGGGTTGGGCCAGGGAGTGCAAAGCAACAGTCATGCACTGGCAGGAAGATAGCACGTCCTCTTCGTACACATTCGTGTGTGAGCCTGTGTTTTCAGTGATAAGGATAGCCTTTCCCTCCAGGTGTACACGCATTTCAGCTGCACAAGTCTTTCCAGTGATAATAGATAACCTGCTTCAGGGAGAAGGGCTAAAGGTGAGGAACCATCTGTTTCCTGTTGTTCAACTCTTCATGTGCCTTGTATTGAAGCCCTGGACGCTAGCTGTGTTAGCTCTGCATGGGTGTCATACTTATTAATAACCACAGTTTACAGATTTTGTGAATTATTTATGTATATCATAAAAAAGGGCAAATTGAGGATTACCTTTTTCATCATCGTTCAACTATCTAAATCCTACATTTACTATACTTCTCATTTTTCATTTAAAGTAAATATTAATATTCAAAAATAGGTTAAGCTTCTAAGTACTATCAAGGGTCTTTGCCTCTTCTTTACCACAATTTAAAATGACTTCCTTATTAGGCAGTGATGCTCTCAAATAGTGATAAAAACTTTAGTTTCTAGATTGAAAAATTAGTATGAATTTGTTCTCTGTATTATGGAATAAACTCTGCTTTTTATGAGACACCTTTCACTATTTCCTCGATTTGAACATCACTCAAGGAAAATAATGCATATTCATAGAGTTATTTTACATATTGCCAATTATATGCAAACACATTCAACAGACACGTGCACTTAATCTTCTCCAATTACATAGGTACATGATTGGAATTGAAGCATACCTAATGAAAATAAGTAGAAAAATACATACATATTCTTCCAAAGGATATATACTTTATTTTTTATGGTTTTGATTTTTTTAAAAATCATAGGTTAAAAAGCACATCTATTCCTATGCGAGAGAATTTTGTATCTTTTTTTTCAGTCTGAGTTCTTTCCCTATTCTCTGAGCAGTTCAATTTTCCTCTCCTAGCATTTGTCACTATTGATGTCCAGGGAGCACAAGAAAAGGGGAAGAGTCGTTTTTACAAGCCAACTGCTTTCTAATAACTTTTGTAAATTACTTTCCTAGATTAATTGGCCTTTTAGTTAGGAAATGAAAAATGATTGAGATGTGGTGATAGCCGCATAGGAAGAGTTTCAGCACGACTCAGCTTCAAGTGTGTGTGTGTGTGTGTGTGTGTGAGTGTGTGTGGATGTGTGTGTATGTGTGAGTGTACCTGTATATATGTGTGTGTGTGTGTGTTGTGTGAGTGTGTGTGGATGTGTGTTTGTGTGTGGGTGTACCTGTATATATGTGTGTGTGTGTGTGTGTGTGTGTGTGTGAGTGTGTGTGGATGTGTGTTTGTGTGTGAGTGTACGTGTATATATATGGGTGCACGCGAATGTATGTGTGTGTTTGCACGTGTGCATGTGTGTGATGTGTTGCCTGAGAGGTAGACATGAATTCAGAGGAAAGGTTGAACAGGAAAGACACAGACAGTATCTCTACAACTTCGACTGAATGGGACCCGACTGAGAAGTTGGTCAGGTCTGGTTTGTTGGATCCGATCTCCTTTGCAGTACTGAAAATTACTTCCAGGGCCATTTTAATTAGCTGCTTCATATCAAAACAATCACATCCTGGTAACACGCATTTCTGTTCTGACCCCCTCCCCAGCACAGTTCTCAGAATTGTGATTCCTAAGTGGTTCTTTATGAACTCAGTACATGATCTAAAGTATGCAGTTTTGTTTCTGAACATTAATCTTTAATGTTGAAGAAAGAACCCATCTTTCTTGACTCTAGTGACAGGCGAATATTAGTACACAGTTGTGTTTTCCATATGTCAAAACCAAAGCCACAAACACCTTTCCACGATTAGTTAATTGTGAAATAATTCTGAGTAACATTTTAATAGGAGAATTTCATTATCTTGCATGGCAGAATAGTGCATATATTATTTAAATGTGTTATATTTCTATTTATACATATATGTTATATATTCATATGTTGCAATTATAAGTCAGCTTTGAAAAATAGAACAATAAACATTTTGACTCTTCTGATTTTTATTTTTTAAATCTTTCATTTATTCATTGATCATATCATTAAAAAAATAAATCATTCTCACATGGAAAAATAAAAAGAAAGTTAATGATATTTTTATATTGTCAGACAAACTTAAGGAATAGAAAAATTAGAGACAATAATATGTTAGCAAAGCACATAGCACTTTCTGTCATTCAGAAGAGCTGTTTTCTAACATCAAAAGTCATATAACAAATAGTCTAAAGCAAGGATGTCCACACAATGTAAAAATTTCAAAACTGCATTTATGATATCTTGGAACAAGAGATAATTTGATTTACTTAGTTATCAGATGCCAAATACGCATTCATTCATTAACACAATGTCTTACCAACCAATCCTGTGCAGATTCTGTGAGAGAGTAGCTGGACTGTACAGGACCTTTAGCCTCAGGGATGGCACTGTGGCCTTGATTTGGTAGAAGAATTAAGTGAATAACTATGTAACAGTTAAATGTGTCAAAAGCACTATGCAAACATGTCATATATGGGGAGGGGCACAGATGAGGCAGATGTAATGTTTGTGTGCTTCATGTGATGGTTACACGTTGGTTTGCAAATAGAACATAAAATGAAAATTTTCAAGTATCTTGAGTAAAGCTGCTTGAATTTAACGGGCACTGATACATCTATGAAATGAGAAAAAGTATATTCAAATATAATTTTACGGTTTAGCTTATATATACTTGTGATATGATTATGCAATTGATCAAAACCATATTTATTAGCCTTCAGAGCTGTTAGAGAAAAATTTTTCTTGAAAGACATAATTTTAACATGTTAAAGCTGTTTAAACTAATGGATAACTCAGTGTCAAGAGATGAAATAAACTTTCCTTTTAAACACAATAAATTTTCAAATTACTCATTTTATTAAACTATTAACTTTATATATGCTACGTTGATAAGCAGTCAGGGGAAGATAGCTTCTACTTCTTTCCTAAGTTTGTATTTGTATATAAGTTATGTTGTGACCTTGGAAGTTAACCTAAAGATAGTCTCTCCTCATCTGATTCTTAAGCACTTTGAGCCATAATCTTCATTCACCATATTTATGCTCTGAAAATGACATTATCCTTCTGGCAATTTTCAAGATTACTAAAGATTTTACTATCATGATTTGTGACATCAAATTGAAAAAATGCTTTGTGTAGTTTTTAGCATAGAATGCAAAAATTGGCTTATTGATTGGTCTCGAGTTCAGAAAAACACTTAACACCATTAAAAGCTTACATTAACACCAAAATATTTTGAAGGCATATTATCATCACTTCTGTTTGTGCAAACTAGATACCAACACAGGCTGACAGCAGTCATGACTTTGAACCACAGCGTAATTGGTGTTTACCACAAATCCGTAGTCCATTTGTGCATCGCCTCTAAATTGCTAGGCTTCTATGAGGACAGAGTGAGCTACACCATGATTTCATCCAGAGACTAAAGCTACATGGAAGGTGTGAGCATTTAGATCTGGCTCACATCTCTGACACTTCAGGGATGCGTAAGTTAAGAAGCATCTGCAGCATAATTACCATCTCACTCTCTCCCGATTATAGAACATAGCCTCTGTTCTCTCCATCTTCCCTCCCCTTGACATTTCATAGCCTTGAAAAGCTTGAACCCTGAAACACAATTAACTCAAAGATTCTTATACCAAACAAACATTTCTTGTTAGAGACAGCGTCCTTGGGGTTAGCCAGCTGTATTGATTTAGTTGCCCCAAGGTTGTTAATTGTAGTGAGAACTGCTATGTCTCAGTGACTTCTGGGAAAGGTTGTGGCCACTGCAAATACATCTTTAAGAAAGAAAGAATGCCATTAGCCCAGATATGCAGTTCACGCTTTGCAACTAGGCTGGCAAAACCCTATTCACATGCCTGTAAAGCAGACATATATTTTTGTATTTTTTATAGGTGGACACAGTGCAGACCACGAACCCACCTGACCACATTGAGGAATCGTGTAAAATCAATGTATGTGCTCGTAAGTGAAACACATGCCAAGTTCCAACTCAATATGTTGGATCCTAATAGACCCAGATTTGTCTTGTGTAGAAAGAAATTGATTCCTAAAGGGCAAGATCACTAGCTCATTAAAGAGAAGCCCCAATTTTGAAGAACACTAAAACACTTCTGCAAAGAGAAATCAAACCGTATTTTGCAAACGAGTGAAAACAATGAGATTCTGAATATGGGCGTAAAGAGGGATGTGAAAGAGGTTTTGCCACCTTAATGATTACTGTGGAGTGCAAGCGAGTCAGATGTCACCAAATTCAGCAGTGTGAAAAGAAGTACAGGAAATTATTTCTTCACTTTGCAGTTGAATGGACGCAAGTAAGGAGTGGCCGCGTACATCTGCTCCTTATCAATGTGGAGATTACTCTAAACATGTTTTCATTTGCCTTGCTGGAACTCACTGGATGCATTACACAGACATCATCAGGGCCTTTGCTAGATGGACAAAGAAGTGGAAGTGTATACCTCAGGATGGAATTCTGAAAATTAGAAATCTAATGCTGTCTAATAAGGCTCTAAGGAAAAATACCAGTCTAAATCAGGGAAACAGAGGGACTGTGGACTTGGGAGGAAATACATATAGCTCATTCTGGAACCCACTGAACATGATTTATGATGCTGTAGAAATAGAAAATAGATCACAATGTATTTAAAATCCTTTTTCACAATTTCTGAATGAGTTTGGGATTAGCCACCCAGTATTCAAGGAATTCCTGGCTGTTACGTTACTAGGAAGCTGGCCATTTAAATTTGTGGTCCTATTCACTCATGTGTGTAGAGAATGGCCTTTGAATATATACTTAAAGAAGAAAAAATATTAACAAGGATGAACTGCATGCACGAATCTCCTTGCATTATTGTGTTAGTTACTCAATGGAAGACACTCTATAAACCTGCAGCCTAATTTTTGTATGAGTATGAATGTAGGTGTGTAAAATGGTATGCGTGTAAGGAGAAAATTTTAACTATTAGCATTTGCACTTTGGTCTGTTACCTAGAATGCAAAGAGGTCATGCCAACTGTCCTAAGCCATTTCTTCTGTTATTATTAATGATTATTATTCACAAAGCAAGCAATTCTAAAACAGGACGTCTACTGCAAAATTTCTCCAATTAAATATGATATTTGATGTGATTGAGCCATTTATATTAAGATGGCACTGATGTCTGATAATAATGAGTGCAGCTCATGTGAAATTAGTGTGCAGACAGTTGAAAATGCATATTATACGCTCTCAGCTTGTTTCCTCAGTGACAGGACCTGAATGAATCATGGATGCCGTTATAGAGGAACTAGGGAAATATTTGTGTTCTTAATTATAGCTTTTTTTTCTGTCAATAGGTTATGTGCATTTATCCCTTACCTTTGTTCAACCTAAAATAGGTAACAAGTAATCTTTTGTCAGTATAAATCAGGTACTATATATTTGAAACAGATGGACATATTTTTTGTAGTCACTATGTGCCATAAAATTTTTGAAACTACTGTCATTGGAATTTTTATTCATTTCTCCCTATCTTACTTATTAGTTTTAGAGTTGAATTTTTACCTCTTCTTTCTAAGTGACAATCAATTGCTGCTGATACTCTATCTATAATGTTACAGGGATTTTTGTCTTTATTTATGGTATTATAATAAATTGATAAGACAAAATGTATGATTCTATTGTATTGAATATTTTTGTGGCCAATATAATAAAAGAAAACTACTTTATAGGATGACTTTATTTCTTTTATCCATAGTTCTGTTAAGCACATTGATACATATATTCTCACTGGATTTTTTTTTTTTTTTTGAGAATAAAGAGTCCTGATGTTGAAGATTGACAATTTTAAAATATATTATTATTTTTTTAAAGATTTATTTGTTTATTTATGTATAGTGTTCTGTCTGCATGTACACCTGCACATCAGAAGAGGGCATCAGATTTAATTATAGATGGTTGTGAGCCACCATGTGGTTGCTGGGGATTGAACTCAGGACCTCTGGAAGAGCAGCTAGTACTCTTAGCCTCTGAGCCATCTCTCTTGCCTTCATCCCGTCTATATGCCCCTTGTCCTCTTCTCTCCATCCTTCCCACTTTCCTCCCACCCGTTTCCCTGTTTCCACGAGATTGTCCCTGTCCACCACAGCTTATCCACTGAGATGGCTATTGCTCAGGTCTTGTTTAGAAAGCCATTTCTAGGAGACAGAGTCTCATAGCAAACTTGCTGGTCCTTTAGGTTTTACAATATTTCCACCCTTTCTTGAGCTATGTTCCTTGAAGTACAGGAGTGGTTTTGAAGATGTATTTGTTTGGACTGGGTTCCAGGTAATCCATCTTTCAGTACAAGGAAACTGCTCTGAACATTTGCAAACTTGTGTTTGAGAGAAACTGTGCTTTAATGCTCAAGTTCAAGTAGGTTTTTGGTGCATATCATCAATAAAATTAATTTTAACTTTTAATTTCTAAGATTTGATAATTTACAAGTTCTATAAAATGAAACTTCCTAGTGACCTTATTACAAATTAATGACTTTAAGTATTAAGAGAATCATATGCCATTTTCCACTTTAATTGTCCCAAAGCACAATCCACACTTCAAGACAAAATTCACAGTTGTTGCGATTGTGCTCTTGATCTAACCGAAAGGACACATGGCATGATACACATGAACATGCTCTGGGATCACCAGTTTCCCTCCAAAGTTAATTGACACAAGCAACACCCAAGTACAAAATCATTCCGTTTACAACAGGGAAAACCATTTTGCTCTGCCTAGAGTTGAATACATACCCCGGCAAAATATAACAGGAAGAGAACCAGTTTTTCTTGCTTTTTACCCCCTAAGGATTGATCTACACATAAAGGTCTCCATGACTTCAAAGGCATTTCGGGACTTGGATCAGGCTGGTTGGGTTCAGAGCCGCAGACACTAGCCCCTGATGGTTACTGCTGTGGGCTCTTTCATCTAATGGTAATTCTTTGCTTAGAGGAAGCAACAGCCAGAGTAGTGTTGTGACTGTTAAAATTTCAAGATTAATGTTTACTTGCAAAAGCACCTCACACAGAAAACGGTGCTTTCATTTTACTTTCCTGCTACTACTCCAACTGTGGAATTTCCAGGCAACAGTCCGGAAGCAAATTTCTGTCTCCACAGATCCGAAATATATGTCATGTGCATTGTGTCATTGCAGCACCCTAACTTGTAAAGTTGTGCTGCTTTCATAGTTTAGAGTCGGTATGGCTGATGCCGTCTCTTCATTTCTTTCATAGAACTAGGCACATGAACATCTTTTTTACCATTTAGTTTAATTTCTAGTTGTTTGTACAATTGATCTGCATAACATAATTCAACCTGACCACATTAATTGATTTCACAAGATTATCAGTTGAGGTGGGAGTTTGGCACGTGTAATCCCCACCCCCACCTCCTAAGCTTCTCTTATGTCACTCTGTAAGAATATTATGTCTTTCCCTTAATCCCTCTATTTGCTCAAGGAAGATTGCTGTATGAGTGCTGAAACAGCTATGAATAAGGATCCTCTGGAAAGTTGCATGGAGAATGCATTGTCAGAGTCTCACATGAGTAAAAAGGTCACTAAAGTAAAATTAGAAAACGTAAGGGCTACAGTGATCACTTTCCAGTGCAGTTCTTTTTTATTTTTTAAATGCTGGATGTTTTGCTACTGTGCTTTCATAAATAAAATTAATTAAAAACAGGACTGATTTTGACACTTTTTAGATCACTTTTTAAACAGAGGTCACAAAAGCCAACTCCATTCTAGCAGGGCATTATTTAGTCTGCTTATTACTGCTAACCTCATGGTGAAGACGCTAGTTCTGTCATTATATGCATTGTACAGCTGGGAAAACAGGACAGGGTTTCAGTCACTCCACAGAGCTACACTACTAAACTAGCAGGAACCAGGGATGAGTGTGGATATTTACATTCTGATTCAGCTGGTCACACACGCAAGGTTTTGGGAACTGGTAATATTATAAAATCAGGATATGAGTGTTTTGAGTTGTGTTCAGAAATTGGGGAGCAGAAATGAATTCTTTTGTTTCTTAGCTCACAGAACTCTCAGCATGAGATGGAAACAGGCTGCTGGACTTGGATTTAAACGGTGTCCTGAAGTCCCAGCACACAGAAATATTGGTTAAAGATAGACTCTGGTATAAACAATCTGCTTTAAATACTGTAGACAGGAAAGAAGAAAAATTCTTTTCCAATTTACTTGCTTTGTGGGCTAAACATATGTTACTATAAATATGTAGTTTTACACTGAAAAAAATTTAAATGCAGATTTTTGTTTCCAGAATCTAGGAGGACTAAAGAAGATGACAACTGTATTCCTTAAGGAAGTGGAGTTCACAGTGCAATGGAGATTCAGTGTGCAGGCACTGACAGTGACATACACACTCAGGGTGGCTCAGAGGGCAGGGCTGCAGATTCACACTGGCTGGGTGTGAAACAGTGCTTACCAGCTGTTTGCACAAATGTGCCTCTCCGCTTCTAGTTACTTACATGCAGCCTTTGAAGTCAGCAGCAGCGCCTACGCCATGTGTTAACCCTAGCCAGGTAGGGAGACTGATGGGTGCAGCTTGTGGATGGCGTAGTACGAGCTGGTTCATGATTCCCAGTGGTTGATTTTCTTATTGGTGCTTTTGAAATTGATGTTGGAATGTACTGGAGTGGGTGTGGCAGATGCTCAGGAACCAAGATAGAGCTAATATCGTTGTCAAATAGTGAGATGACAACTCCTACAGCAATTCAGCAGAATCAGGCAGACACAAGCTTTCCAGGGAAATCTGTCAGTTTCTCGTGTGCTGAGACTCTGTGAGCTATGATTTTCTCAAGCAGACAAGAATGAACTGGGAAAACAGTGATCAAGTCTTTCCAAGCTGAAGATGAAACTTTTAAAGGGAGTGTTTGAAGACCATCTTACTGGCAGATGAAAGAATGTAGACTTTCCTCCTGCCATCACTATGGTAAAAATTTTAAATTAATAAAAGTATAATAAAAACTAATGGTAGTATATTTCAGTATATATTTAAGTATATTATAGTATATTTAAGAATAATAAAAACTAATGGTAGAGTAATTTACATAATCACTGGACAAAAGAGTTATCTGGGATAGTTTTGCGAATGTCAAAGAAGTCCTTTTATTTTGAGAATTGTTAAGTACCAAGGGTGCTGTGTTATTAGATGGCAGGGTTTGAATGCACAAAATAGAAACAAAATACATACCCAAGTCATTGAATTGGATAAAATTAACTATCTGGCAAATCAGTGACTTTGATCTTAAACTCTGTGATTGCTGAGCACTGGAGAGGATTAAACAAATAAAGGCCATGACCTTTATTTTCACTTAGTTAAAAGTCCTTTTTCAATAAGGTAAGATGATTAGTATCTGTACTTGGAAATGATCCCTCACACATACATTGTAGTAGTCTTTAAGCACATCACATCACTTGTGAAAAGTAGGAGAAAATTTTAATTTAAGTTCATATCCTAGATTAAGGTGGAGAATTTGAAAAGAGGTATTTATTCGACGGCAGTATCTATTTTGATTATCATGGTGAAACTTGCAGTCTAATAAAAAAAAATCTCTTTTCAAATTCTGTACTTTCAGAGCCAAAAAAATCTGAGCCTTTGGTACCATGCAGAGACTGATGCTCCAACCAAGGACCATGCATGAAGAGGATCTAAAACCCCAGCTCAGTTGTGGCCTTTGGCCACTCAGTCTACAAGTGGGTTCCCTGTAAGGGGAGCAGGGACTGTCTCTGACATGAATTCAGTAGCTGACTCTTTGATCACCTCTCCCTGTGGGGGGTGCAGCCTTGCCAGGCCGCAGAGGAAGACAATGCAGCCAGTCCTGATGAGACCTGATAGACTAGAGTCCAATGGAAGGGGAGGAGGACCTCCCCTATCAGTGGACTAGGGGAGGGACATAGGGAAAGGACTGGGAGGAGATGATGGAGGGGCTACAGTGGAGGATATAAAGTGAACAAAGTGCAATAAATAATAAATAAATTAAAAATTAAAAAGGACTGCAAGTTTCAGAAATTTTTACTATTTAAATGGCAGAGCTGGACCTTGTGTGTTTTATGGATAACAGCAGAACAACAACCAATTCTATGGGATGTTTTATTTGTTTGTTTGCTTTTGTAGATTTTTGATGGGGAATTAACATTATTGGGATTAAAAAAGAATCCCTTCCTACCTTTATCCTCAGATGTTAAGGGTAAATGAACATTTTGAGACACAAGCACTTTTATACGTACAGTTCAGCCTATTGTGTAATTGCTGCCGCCCAGTTGTGTTGGTGGAAAGTCTGTGCTGTTGGGATCTAACTTGGATCTAGATCTTTAATTTTTCTTCTTTTCTGTGTGTCTAGCCGTTAAAGGAGGGTCAGCAGGGACTTTTTTTCTCTCATGTGTGTCGTGCTTATGAAAGACACAGACATTCTGAATGTGTATTCTGGATACATCAAAAATTATATTCCCCCCTGATAAAACATTTCAAACGGCCTCAGTTAGGAAACAAACTTTCTGCTCACTTAAAACAATTTTATATTTATTAAATAAAATGTATACCATTTTTAAACTTAAAGTTGAAAGCTGATTGTGATAGTCATATTACTGAAACAATTGTGTGCAAAGAATAGTATTGAAAAGATTAAGAAGCTCCACAAGGACAAAATATATCAGGGCACGGGGGTCCTCTATGAGACTGTTTCTCCAACTAAGGACCATGAATGGATATAACCTAGAATCCCTGCTCAGATGTAGCCCATGATAGCTTAGTATCCAAGTGGGTTTCCTAGTAAGGGGAACAGGGACTATTTCTGACATGAACTCAATGACTGGCTCCTTTACCACCACTGGCCCCTGAGGGAGGAACAGCCTTGCTAGGCCACAGAGGAGGACATGGCAGCCAGTCCTGAAGATACCTGATAAGCTAGGGTGAGATGGAAAGGGAGGAGGATCTCCCCTATCAGTGGACTTGGAAAGGGGCAGGGAGGAGATGAGGGAGGGAGGTTAGGATTGGGAGGGAATGAAAGAAGGGGCTATGGCTGGGATACAAAGTAAATAACCTGTGATTAATATAAAAAATATAAACATTAATATAAAAAAGAAAAGATTAAGAAAGGATTCATCCAACAAGGGATGGAAGCAGATGATGAGACTCAAGGCCAATCTTTGGGTAGTACTCAGGGAGTCTTATGGAGGAAGAAAGGGGTGGGAATAGGGGGACATGGAGGATAGCAGCCCCACAAGGAGACTCACAAAACTGAAAGATCTGAGCCCAGGTGGTCCAGCAAAGACTGATGCACCAATCAAAGAAAGTGCATGGAGAGGATTTAGGCCCAGTGCTGAGATGTGGCCAATTGGCAGCTCAGTTTCCATGTGGATCTCTGAGTGAGGGGAGCAGGGGCTGCCTCTATCATGAACTCAGTTGACTCCTCTTTGATCACTGGCTTCTGGTGATGCAGCCTGGCCAGGCCAGGGAGGAAGAGAATCCTGCCTGTACTGATGAGACAGCTATGGGCAGATGGCAACAGTGGTGACCTCCCCCTTTTAGTGGACTAGAGGAAGAGGAAGAGGAGCAGATGGAGGGAGGGTGGAACTGAGGGGAGCTGAGGGAGGGAGCTTCAAACAGGATATATAATTAATAGATGGTGAAGAAAAAAATCAAAATTCAAAAAAGAGACACCCCCAAAAAAGAAAATATTAAGAAAAAATTCAAATGAATCACATGGGCCTTTTAATAAAAATCTTTTGCTGAAAAGTCACAGAAATGTCTTGCTTTTTACATTGAGAAGTTGCAACAGTTGTTTATTAGAAAAGCTGTCAATTATTCTTACATAAAGAGAAACTGTATTTAAATGAATATCAAGGTGTTTACAAACATTGGTCTTTCTTGTTCTCCAGCAAACCAATTTTAATGTAAAGAAGAAAAAAAATGCAGTCTGTGTCTTGCATGCAGGCGTTGTAATCATGGGCTGTTTTCACCTGAGTTTAACATTTGGATTAAAGAGAATGATTACAGGATTCCAAATTAGGGGTTGAAATGACACAAAAGTTAAGACAAAGTAATATAGCAATCTATTTTGTACAATGTATTTCTTCCACCATTTAATTAAGAGCTTAATTAGCATGATGTTTCATGTTGTGACCTAAGCCATTGTGCTCTCAAGAGGTTTAATGAAGACAATGAACAAAAAATTAATCGTAATTGTTGATGGATATGTCAGATGTCATCACAATTAAAAGCATTTTTTTTTTAAATAAGAGAATGGACACCACCCTTTTTCTTGAATCCAGAGCCAACATTTTCAAGGAGACATACAATGTGAAATAATTCTATGAAAAAGATATTTGAACTAACTGTGTGTACAATAATCAAAATGAGCCACATTTTAAATTCTAAGTGACCACAGACCAATGCCTGAAGGATTCTCTTAGATAAAAAGATTTAGCTCTCACTGTTCTGAGAGCAATCATGAAAGACAGGTAGAAAGATAATCAGGTTTTTGAATATATAATGTGATTCACAGGATTCTATTAAGAGCCACTGAAATAATTTACAAAAGGCAGCATTCTGGGAAGTCTAACAGAGCTCTGCCTTTGGATGGGCTTGAGGGAAGAATGTGACTTAGAAATAATTTACCATGTGTGACACATAAAAGGATCTTTTGTCCCCTCCTCCCTCCCCTGAGAGGGTGTGTTCAGATGGTGAGCATTTGTCTCCATTACATACGATGGATGAATCTGGTAAGCCAACTGCCATCTACCAGAAGAGCATCTGTGGCTTCTCACAGCAAACAGTGACCACGACACTTTCCTCTGAAGGTCTGAAACATGGTCTGAAAATATTAGGTAAGCGTTATACTTCTCATGACTGAAAACATGCAAAGAAATAAAATTTTTCATTTTTTTAATGAAATTCATTCTACAAGGAACTATTTTTTTTATAGGAGACTACTTTATTGGTAAAAATGATATGAAGAATAAGTCATTCAAGGTTTTCATTTTTCCCTCATTCCCTTCTCTTATTTGACCCATATACTCACATGACTCAATTTTTCTTAGTAGGAATTATTAAAGTTCATAATAATTATAGAAATATTATGGATCATTAACTGATGACATTCAGTCAACAAAAATTTCTATTTTCTAGAATGCAGATACACTAGATTGGTGATATGAAATTTGTACAGGAAACATCTGGGCTGGGATAAGCATAAAGATGTGTATATATATGAATACACACAAATATGAAACTGATTGAAAACAAATTCTTGTAATATTTCTCAGGTCTTCCTTTAACTGTTGCTACTAAGACCCTGCTTCATTGCCTGGGGACAAAGATTTGATTTCAGTTTTCAGTTTTCACAGTTTGAACTCACTTGTATGTTCTTGAAAAATTATGGTTCACAGAGCTGTAGAAACTGATCAAGACTCCCCAATTTCAGTAAGTTTCATGTTATTCATACATACAATCAAAAATGTGGTTTTTAATATACACATATAAATGTTTGTGAGTGTGTGTGTGTATGAGAGTGTTAGTGTGTGTGTTTGTATGTGTGTGAGAGAGAAAGAAAGAGAGAGAGAGAGATTGAGGGAGTGTATGTGTGCTTTTGTGAGACTGTAGCTCTGGCCTGGAACTCATCACAATTCTCTTGCCTCAGCCTCTTCAGTGCTGGGTTACAGAGGAAGTCATCAAGCACAGCTGTAACTTAAAGACATAATTGGTTCGGGGTGCCGCTCACTTGGCAGACTTTCTGGTTAGCATATCAAAGTTCTGGGCTGAATTCCTTAGCCCCTCATAAACCAAAGCAGTAGCATACAGGCCAGGAATCCGGGAGCCTCCAGAGGTTTGAACTGGAGTATGAGGAGATCAGTTTTATCCCAGGCTTCAGTCAGCTCCTGGAACACTTGTGCTATAGCCAATCCAGTCTCAAAACAAACAAGCAAGCAAACAAACAAATAAAAGTTAGAAGGACTCAATTTATAAATTGAACTAACAATGAAGAGTTTTGTCATTAATTATGGACAAATCTTTGAGCAACTTTGGCAAAATTATTCAGTTCCTCTTGTGTTAACATGAAGATGATAGCATACTCGTTGTGTTACGAAAATGCTTCTCTTATCATTTTCCTAACATTTTATATATGCTCATATATGATATAACCAGAACTGCCTGCCACATATTAAGCAACTAAAAAAAAAGCTGTTATTGAATAAAGGTTCAGCCAAAACCTACTTCCCATGATCCAAGTCTCTGAGGGGGTCTGAATGTAGTACATAATGTTGTCAGTCAAATAGTATGTACTTGTCAGCTCTTTCTTATATAAAACAAATACAATCACAGAAACATTAGCACATCTGTTTATCTGTCCTTCCATCTGTCTGTCTATCTATCTATCTATCCCTCTATATGTCATCTATCTGTCTATGTATCATCTAAACTACCTAACTAGCCGCTCACCCACCCATCTTTTGTTTTTGAGACAGTCTGTTTGCTGCCCAGGCTGGTATTAAACCAAAGAAATCCTCTGGCTTCAGACTTATGTATACTAGGATTATAAACATGAGTATCCAGTGCCAGGAGTATGTTTCAGAAAGGTCTTCCCTTAATCATAAAGTAGACTGAGCTTCCAGTAATAGATTATAACTAGGGTGAGAGGGGAAATCCTGGCTGTAGTGGTGGGCTTTGACATAGAAGTGTAAGCCGAATAAACCGTATCCTGCCCTAAGTTACTTTTCTCATGGTGTTTGTGACGGCAACAGCAAGAAAAGCAGAACATGGTGTGCCTAGCCTAACATACTTTCTTTAATGTAAGCAGGAATTGAAAGCTGATTTTAGAGCCATTTGTTGGCTTAGACTTTATAACCTTAATAAACAAGCTTGCTGTTTCACATCGCTTCAAAGGGGTGTTTTAGAAGTGTTTGGAGCATACAAATGTGTTTATAAAACATGGTAATTTTTGTAAATGAGAACATAATAAAAATGATGATCAATGTATTACTGTGAGCTGCTTCCACAAGGATTTCTGAGTTTAGAAACTATTCATTAAAACAAATACCGAGAAAATATGCAATAGTTTTACACTTTTTGTTATTTATTTTCTAATAGGCTGCAGAAGTGTAATTAGGTTAATTCATATCCTCATCTCCACTTTTCACTTTTTTTCTTTCTTTGTTTTATTATTTGGGATATATATCAAAGCTCTTAGGTTGTAAGTATTTATTTATTTATTTATCTATCTATTTATTTATTTATTTATTTATTTATTTATTTATTTATTACATTTTTAAAAAGGATCTTACTATGTAGACAATGGTGGCCACGTATTCCTCTATTTCCACGCTGTTTAACAGCATGTACCAGCACGCCAGGTCAGGATGTGACACACTTTTAAACAAGATATTCTTTCTTCAACCAGTGTATACTTGTTACTATTCAAGTTAATTGTGAGGATTAAATGTGAGGTTCAGGTGTAGATAGTTTTTAACATCTTCAAATTCGTCGTTGCAATTTTCCCTATTAACTTGTTTCTCAGATGGCTGGTGGATTTGAATTTTTAGTTTAACTGCATTTCCTTGTAGACAGTTGCAGGTAAACATTAAAAATCACTTTTACTTGCTGTTGAGTATGCATTTTAAGTTAATATACTCTAATAACTGTGGATAGATATTTTCTCAATCACTATGCAAACTGAGATGATTACATGAAAACATATTCAAAAAAGTTAAAGGTTTTATGTACTTAGTGGTATTGTTTGTAATTGATCAGGAGGATGAAATTAAATAGATTGTGTTAGTGGGAGAACTTAATTAAAATAATTTATTGCCGTGGACATTTGTTTTTGTCAATTCAGGTATTTTAAAAAAGCTCATCAATTCTGTTCTGTTCGTACACCCCAGATCTTTCAAGGATAAAAATGACTCTTTTCAGAAACACTTAGAGCTGGCTCATTTCTAATAAACCACAAATGTCTTAGTCTGGAGTCCTGTTGTTCTGGCTCTAATCTCCCTCTCACATCTGTACTTTCATAATTTCCGTAAGTCTATCTATGAGCTAGTATTTATGGTTATTTCCAAGGGTTTTCCCAAACTTCAGAGTTTGCTGACAGGTAATTCCACTTAAAAACAGAAGTTAAGATTTTATTATTGTAAGTGTGTGTGGGGGCACAAGTACACACATGATACAATGTGCATGAGGCTATGTTCCCGAATGAGGTGCGGGTGGAGACGGTGTACATCATTGACAAATCTGTAGTACCAGTTATGCCTTCCAGTTTTACATGGATTCAGGAGGCTGAACTCAAGTCGTCCATCAGGCTGATGAGCAGGTTCTTTTCCCGACTGCCTCGTTTCACGGGCCCCATGCCAGCTCATTCCAAACCATACTTCCATCTAACCCTGGAATTCTTTTTCTCTCCCACTAGTCAAAGTTATAAACCTCACCCTCTGTGATTCTTCTTTTATAAATTGTTAATCTTTAATTGTAAGCGTACTTATCTGTGTGGTTTTATGGTGCCTAATACTTTTAAGTTTTCATGATGTTGTATTTTTTTTCATGGACGTGTATGCATATTTTATTTAATTAACATATCTCATAACTAAGAAAGTACACATATGATTAATGTTTACTGTTTCTGTCAGTCTTAGTTGACCGCTTTGATTATAGAAGATGGCCACAAAACAGTGGTTGGATTCATCTGATCCTATAAATGTGACTGTGTGTGTGTTTTCTGGGATAGTCAACAGAGTGAATAATGTCAACCATCTAGCAAACTTTTACTGAATTGCTGTAGTATATTAGGTATTGCGAATATTCCATTACAAGGTAGTTTTGTAGTTTTAAGTTGTGCATAGCACACACATGGGCTGTTTGCTCACATCCCGTGATATTCAGGATCTACTATTTGCAGAAATTCAGGTGGAAAAAATAAGTGAATGTTACCTCCAGGTAGTCAAAACAGATGAGAAGACGGAACGAGACGGTGGACATGCCAGCAGGTATGAAGGCATAAAGGGGACTGGAAAGCAGACAAAAAAGAGTTAAGACATTATATTCTGTGTTAAGGTGGTTCTACTTGATTAGGGGAGAAATAAAGTTGAAGTCAGTCAACTGTAGTCTCTAAACATAAAAAAGGTAGGAATCTTAGGTTGTTGGAGAAGCAATGTCCATGGCATAAGAGAGAAAGAACTATGGATGAAGGAGACAAACAACACATAAGAGATTTAGTTGAAATGCATAGCTGAAACATATTTCCTTTTACAATCTTGATTTTAGTTGCCATCCTTTATTTAAGGTAAGTAATGGATGCAAACTGGAGCCATCTGTATACACCAATGCAGTGCAGTTCTCTGGAGATTTATCTCATGACTAGAAGAATAACTATAGTTGAGAGCAACAAACCAGCAAAATTGCACGTACTTGGGGTTCAAAAATATACAGAGACACATCCATCCTTTTAACAGAGTTAACCTATGTGGCTGTTGGGCACATAGAAAACATGATTATATTGTAAAAATCTCCACAGTCTAAAATTCAGCAAATCCAAGATATCCCATCTCTACTGTAGTCTAGTTAAGTGGTTCTCAACTTGTGGGTGTTGACCTCTTTGGGAGTCCAAGGAGCCTTTCACAGGGTCGCATATCAGATATCCTGCATAGCTGATATTTACGTTACAAATCATTATATAATTATAGTTTTGAAGTAGCAATGAAGCTAATTTAATGGTTGGAGAGTCACCACAATGTGAAGAACTGTAATAAAGGGCCACAGCGTTAGGAAGGTGGAGATCTACTGTCCTAGATTTACTGTTCAGCCTATAAACTGATGCATTTTTTTTGTTGTTGTTTTGTTTTGTTTGCTTATCTCCAGATGAACATTTCTTTGATTTTTATTTTGTGTCATGTTACTAAATTATTTCTTTGTAATTTATGGTTAAATTTTTCGTTAATAGCCAAAGAACTTCTTCAGCAAATAATGCAGATATGATTTTCATTCTGTGCTTTGTTTGTTTGTTTGTTTGTTTGTTTTGATTCAAGGTCTTACTCTGTCACGTAAGCTGGCCTTTAATTCACTACATGTTTCAGACAAGTCTCAAACTCAAAAGGACCCTCACTGACTCCTCAGTCTTAAGCTTGTGAGGGTTTGGATTAATGGCATGTGCTGCTATACATGGTTTGGATATAATTTTCACAGTTCTGCATTTTATAGAAAGTGTTTTTTCATTTAAAACAGAACAAAACAAATTAACAAAACAACAACATCAAAAAAAATAACAGTTCATACTATCTTCTTTGCAGAAAGACAGGAAAGGCCAGTCAGTGACAGGGGTTTTAAGGATTGTCAGTGTGGAGGGCACAGATTGGACAGTTACTTCATTTTTTTTTCTTTTTCTTCTCTGTTGTATGTAATTACATTTAAAAGATATTCTACTGAGAGGTCCACTAGAGAAAAAAAGAAAAAGATGGCGTGTAGTAAGTAAAAACTGGGAAGACAGGTAGTGAAGAAGGTGAGAACACTTGGGGAAAAGGTTTAATAATATAAAAAGCTTCTGAATTGAACCTTGTAATAAAATAAATTTCCTCATAAAAAGCTAGAAGGAGCAGACATTTTATCTCAACAAGAAACCATGAGCAAAGTCTCCATGTTTACCATTTGTTAACCAGGAAGTACGTAATCTGTACAGTACAGGAAGTGCGAGCTGAGACAGTATGGACTGGATAATGAGGCAATTCAACTCAAGAAGAGCTTCACTTTCATACCCAGCAGTTCAGTTTTATCCTATAAGCATTGAAAGAAGCTCTAAGCTTTATAGCAGGCCGCCTTAGAGTAAGTGTTTTAAGAACATGGCTCCCCTCATAGAGTACAAGGCAGTTCATAGCAAGATCACTGAAGGTAGTCGTTGTTTTCAGGGAACCAGAGAATCAGATGGAATCTGATCACATACTCAGATGGCGTGCACACTCACACTGACCTTGGATATTGATCATGAAGTTCATAGATGGATGGCTATGTTATATTGTATAGATGACAATATTGCAGAAGAAACAGAGACCAGTGGAAATGAAGTTTGCGTCAGGTTTTAGTAAGTCTAAGGAAAATTTTTAAAGAAGGTGAAATTTAAAATGTAGGAGATAATGATTTGGAAGGAAAATTGCAGGTTCATCTGTGTTTAGGGACATATGAGAAAGCTGGAAAGAGAGAATATAAGAACACAATGACACAAGAAAGCACACAGAAAGGACAAGCACTGATTTTGATGAACCACGAAAGGATGGCATAAGTAAATTTAGAGTGGTAGGACAGAGCACAGTGACCAGAAAAACGAAGGAAGTCATTTCATTGCAAATTGATTTACTAATAATACTAATAAATATATCAACTATTATAGCAAAAGTCAGTAACCCTGACTAGCTGTCAAATAAAAACTGTTGTAAAAATTATCTCATTTAATTATATTATAGTGGTACATTTAAAGCAATGAAAATCAAACTCATAACTTAAAATGATAAAATGAAGTCTTCTTTGAGAGGCATTTTTCTTAGTCAGGGTTACTATTGCTGTGATAAAATACTATGAAGACAAGGGTAACAAAGGGGCTCATTTGTTTTGTACTTCTATATCACTGTTCATCATTAAAGCAAGACAGGACAGGAACTCAGACAGGAAAGGTGGAAGCCTGGAAGCAGGAGCTGATACATGGACTATGGAGAAGTACTTGGTAACTTGTTCCTCCTAACTTTCTCAGCCTGATTTTTCATAGAACCTAGGGATGAGAGCTGAGCTCTCTCCCATCAATCACTAATTAAGAAAATTACTCACTAATTTAGAAAAGGCCCTACACAGGCCATGGAGAGTTTGACAATGCTCCCCTGAGTATATAGATAACAAAAGGTGGATGGGGTTTTTGTTTGTTTCTTTCTTTGTTTCTCTTTTTCTTTTCTACTTCTTTGGGGGAATGCCACAAAGTGGGACAAACATGGAAGGACTGAGAAGGGATTGTGATCAGGGTGTATGATGTGAAAATCACAGAGAATCAATAAAAATGTTATGTGGCAAAAAACAAAACAAAACAAAACAAAAAAAACAAAAAAACAAAAAAAAAACGATTGAGGTTCCCTCCTTTTAGATGGCTTTAGTTTGTGTCACCTTTGTATAGAACTATCCAGCACAGCCATGAAGTGAAATTCACCAGGTAGAGCTTGACATGATATGCCCGGGAAAGCGAAAGATTTGTTCCACTTAAGAAGGTGCAATACATATGGAGTAATGCTTTCAAACACCACTGCTTGGATTACTGAAATCTAGATGTGTCAATTTAGGTCATAACTATGATCTTTATACAGAGAATATGGAATATTCTTACTGCTAGCTTTTTAAAAAAATGATACATTGAATGATAGACCTGTAAGACTAAAGTCATAGGTAAAATGCAATTTTCTCAAAGAAAACCACTGTGCCCTTATCAGAAAAAGGTAGAACACAAGATCTCAATGTAAAAGAGATCTAGGCATCTCCAACTTCAGTGTGAGGGAACTATGTCTTGGAATGTTAAATAACTTGCCAGAATTCAATTTGGGTGGTAAATGAATCTACTGGAGAGCCCAATCCCAACACTAGTTATAGAAACTTGAAGAATGAGAAAATGACTTTTTTAAGGATAGGATTTTTAAGAGTTTCATCAATGCTATTACCAGGTAAGATGATGGATAACACCAGGAAGGAATATATAAAGGGATGCCACCAAGATCTGATGGCCAAAAAAATCAAGCTTCTTCTGTCATGCACAACAAGGTGTAGATGAGCAAAGATTCATATATATATTCATATTCATATGTTCATATGAATATATATTAATATATACACATATGTAGAAAGAGAGGCAGAAAAGAGACAGGGTGGGCTTCATACCTGATGGCCTAAAGGTTTTCAGTGGTAATAGAAGGACTCCTGTGTGGGTGGTGAATGCTGTTGAGGATGTGGGTGAGCACCCAAGGAGGGTGTGGCAGGAGCAGCTGCTCTGTGGAATGGTAAGACCTGCCAAGTAGGAATGAGTAACCCAGCTGCCCAGCAGCTCTGGCTTCAGCTGACATGGGAAATCATAAAATTGTAGCAGAGTCAATCAGCGTGGTTATTCAATTTTCTCAGGAACTCTTGGCAGCTCAGGAGGGAGAAGAGAGCACACAGATGGCAGGACTGATTTGGTAATAGGATTGGAAAAGCAGCTGTGAGAGAAGGTCAAAGACTGGAAGAAATCAATTGCACCCATGAAAGTGTGTGGAAAATGGTTATGGTGAGGGTGAAAATGGGAGGAAGATTGAAGTCATGCAAGGGAAGATCGGAGACAGCTAAATCCTGGAGGGCAAAGCTGTGGAGGCCATTAGCTTCTGCTGCTTAAGAAGTTGTGTGGGTCAGTGGTGCAGGTGATGTGAGGGGGAATACCACCACTTCAGATGTTACGGAAGAGCACAGGTTTATGCCAATGAGTGTGAAGTGTCAAAGTTCAATAAACATAGACATGCTTGAAAAATAGGGGAGAAAGAATTTTGAAAATAAAAGGAGAAACAAAGCATCCAAGTCACCCAAGAGTCAGAGAGGAGAAAATAACAAACCTGCTGTCAAAATATTCAAGTGAGGCAAAGATGGATGACACATGGCAAGCTTTAGGAGGGCACTGGAGAGTTTGAAAAATTCCGGAGGATGCCCGCTTACCTCTTCACACTGATGGCTTATTACCTATTATATCATATCATGCATGTGAGTGAACCTAAACATTTTCCAAATGTGGAATCTCAGTTTGTTGTTGATCCGTGGTCTGTACTAGTCAGTGAATTCCTTCCTGTATATTGGGCTATGCCAATTTACAACAAAATCTAAAGTACCACAGCTTATTTTAAACCACAGGGATCTCTGACCTCCTCCAGGAATCACCCTGTGTTTCCCATGTCCTCTGTCAATGCTTAGCAAGTGTTGTTCTCGTAGTTGTTCTCCATATACTTACATCTTACAGTCTCCCAAATCTATTCGCATGGGATTTTTGTCCTTGCTTTGCTGCTGACAAGAGTCTTAGGAAAGACACCAATTCTCCATTTCCCAAAGCCAGTGATCAACTTGGTTTCCTAGTCCCAATACTATTTGAATGTCTGTTCACTTTTTTCCTCTAAATATTCTGTGTTATCATGTTCCTTTGGCTTTCCTATGTTGGCAGCTAAACCCTATTACTCTTCTTTGCTGGTTCTATTGGAGGCTTATGTCATGATATGATGCCAAGATTTTGATTTTATGCATTATCTGCAGTGCTTCTCTTCTGCATTCTGCCCTTCATAAGTTATCTACTTGGCTTCTCTGGCAGTTGGGATGTTTCTGGTCTCAGATTCTCTCTGGTTTTGTCAACCATTATTTCCTGGACTAGGGTTAGTTAATGAAACTTTGGCACTTTAATTTTCTTATCTCTAAGTTTAGGACAATAATAGCAAGTATTTCAGGATGCTTTGTAGTGGGATTAAGTTAGTGAAGTCATGGACATGTTTAGAAATGTGCTTGGTACATTCAATAACTAATATTATTCATATTATCACAAACAGCAGGACAAAAGCAGACACACTGATAATTTCCTCAAATCCCCTCTTATGTTTGAAGTTCCTACCAAAATGTACATTGAAAGGTAATAACTTTTGTACAGTAATGAGTGTGGACATTTTATCCCCAAAGTCATATGCTTATAGTATTTGAAAATGAGCCTTTGGGAGATAATTAGAGCTAAATGAGGTTTGAGTTTGGGTACCTATGATTGGCTTCGTAATAAAGGAAAGATGCCCAAGCTAGCTGGCTTGCTCTGTCTTCCTGTGTAATGCTTCTCACCATGCAATGATGCAGCAAGAAGGCCCTCTTCAGATATAGTCTATTGATATTGAAGCATCAGACCTATAAATTGAGTAAATCTATATTCTTTAAAATTATGTGGTCTGTGGCATTCAATTTTAACAATGGAAAATAGGCTGAGACTTGCCTTTGGCTCTTCTCAGAAGCCTATTTCATATGTGTGAATATTTACCCAGTTTGTACAAAATAAGAGCACAGAGACCATCATAATATAAACTCAAGTCTCTATTATACTACCCCAATGCACCAGCAATTTGTGTTAATATCAAAAATCTGTACCAAGTCTGACCACTTTTTATACCCCCTCTTGTAATTTAATATTGCTCCTATATTCCCCACAACACATTCCCCACGGAGTGTGTTGCTAAAGTGTAAGTGAAAATGTACTCTTTCACTCTTTAAATTTTCTGGTGGTGTTGAGAGAGAATAAAGTCCAGTCCCCTAAAGTATATCTACAGCATGTATTGATTGGGTAGCAGCCTGTCTCTGTAACCTCCACTCCTTTGATTGCAATATTATTCATAAAATCAAAGCTATCCTGACAACTTTCTGTGTGTGTCACTCAAAATGCCACCAGCTTTTCCATGTCAAAGCCTCTGAACTTGTTATTCTCTCTTCATGGAACACTCTTCCCCCTCAGGTCTTCAATTGGCCTCTTCTCCATCATGTAAACCTCATGCTTAGTGCCAGGTCCTCACAGCAGCTTCCAGGCTGCTCCATCAAGGTGATCTACTTTTTATTTCTGTAGCATTCATTAGTATGTGCAGCCTCTGCCCCTACCTGGCTTTTCCCACACCAACCACTTCTAAACTTAGAAGATAAAAAGACCTGTAATGTTAAAGAGTTTCAGTTATTTTACCCTTTTACATTCCATTAGGTTACCGTATTTCTGAACATTTTTTTCTGTACTTGGGCAGATGGTTGGACATTGGGTGATTCATTAATCTCTGATAAATAATTGGGCATTGTGTTATGGTAAGCATGTTCAAATACTCTTCACATGTGCAAAAACTGATATGAATGATAGAGTGTTTGCTTTGGTCTTACACTTCTCATGAATGATTATATTTTTTGAAAAGTTATTTTTTTCACATAATTAAGAGATCTAAAGTAACCTAAAATGATATGAAGATTGCCTTTAAGTGCAAAAATACTTCAACTGAACCATTGTCTAATAAGATTAATTAAGTAGAAAATTCTAATTGTGTCAATAGTTCCCAAAGGTATAAGCAATGAGACACAAGCAAGTGTAAGACACTACTTTTTTGGACTTGTTTTCATTTTGCTCATCGAAATGCAAAGCCTGTTTCTCACTTAATGCTGAAGCAATGATACAGATGCATCTGTACATCCTCATGTGCTAATAAATGTCACTTGTCTTGTGATTGATGACATTGATCATAGAGGCACTTTACTGTGTAAAATAATGGCAACATGAGGTTAAAGGCAAAAGTAAAAATGAACATTAATCATAAAGTTTCTTCCACAAAGTAGGCTAGAAACTTCAATGTAAAGATGAGCTGCTTGCATTCACCCCATTACCTCTCTGCAGTCTCTAAAGATTTGAATATGAAATGTGTCTTCTGTGCATAGCCCCAAACCACAACTATCCATTTCTGGATTTTGCATGCTATTTTAAAGATCTGTAGGACGCAGTGGTCAGATAATATTGCACCAGCAGAGCGAAGTCATCACATGGTGTCACTATAGACACCTATTTGTAAAATTGAAAGTTTGTACTTCCGGTACACCTTCAAATTTCAGTTGATAGAAAGGGACACGACAATGTTTTTCTGCTCTTAAATATTTCGTGTACCCCAAATTAAGATACTTGAGAAGAGTTTTGTAATCAGGGAAACTGCAACAAGAGTGCTCTCAGCCCAGTCCTTTTATTGCCAAGGAATAAAGGACTCTCTGGGGAGTCAGGGGTGACTTTTTAAAAATCTTAAGAAGTGAGAGGTGGGCATTTAGGCACATCTTTATTGATTTGCAGATGACTAGGACTAAGCTACTTCCTGAGGCTACAGCACAGATTCCAGACTGTTTACCATGTAGTGAACAAACATCCCGAAAATGAGAAAAACACAGGAATCCATAAATGGTCTGGGAAGATAATAACTGGCAAACCTCAAGAGCATGGACAGCCAACTGTAACACATTTTCTGGGCTAATATATACAGTAGTTTTTCTTGTGTACTTGCTAAGATGGTTGGAAAAAAAAAAGTAATTCCAAAAGCTAAAACATGTTTTTGGGGTCACTTGCTCAGATAGCTCCCTCTATCTTTTTTTCTGTTTTTTTTTTTTTTTTTTTTTTTTTTTTTTTTTTTTTTTTTTTTTTTTCAGTATAGCAGAAACAATTGCTAAAAGAACACCATTTGGCCAATTTCCATCTGGCATCCTTTCCCTCTCATTTTCACTGGAAAGTGTGGAGTCTACTCTCTAATGCTATTTTTGAGTAAACCCTGCTATCAGTTCAACACCCTTCTTCCTCATTTCTCATATAAGCAGTTACCTCCTGGCAGCAAGGGTAGGTGATAAATATAACTGCAGGCTCTGACTATGTTGAATTAGATAAAAACAAACCATAGAAATATGGGCTCGCTAGTTTCTAGTTATCTTTTGGGTGCTTTAGCATACAAATGTGCCATGTGGAAAGTTCAGTCTGTGCAGAAGAATCTAGTATTTTATACACAGATAATTAGAAAATTGTCAAGACATATGTTGCTTTTATAAACGTTTTTGTATTTATTGCTTCGTAGATGATATCAAAAATTATCATTGTGCTGAATTATGAAAAACCTCTTGACTTAGAAGTCTTTATCAATGACTAATTGCTGCTATTTGTAACCCACTTTATAAGCAAATAAAGCCCCCATCTGGTAATTTTATTAACATCTCTATAATAAAATGATGATTGAAACCTCTAAAAGAAAATATGTAATTATGAAATATTCATATTTGTATCCTTATTGCAAAGCTTTCAAATGGATCTGACAAAACAAAGTTTATCATTCCTGTTTTCATTCTTTAGTAAGCTTAAAACCTTTCAAAGATTCAAATTAGATTAATGATGTAATGCGACATCTATATGTATTGCACAAAACAGGAAATTAAGGCCATTGTTTGAATAAATCAAGGCAACCCCCTCATAACTAGTTAGTGGGATAGCATTAGCAAATTCTTTTCCTTCACCTCCGTTTTCAGTGTTGTCCACAGCAAAAATTTTAGGACAGCTTAAACTATGCAGCTTCATATGCTGAGAGAGATAAGGGAAACAGTTTCTAAGGCACTCTTCAACCTTGTTTTGAAATGGTTTCCATTTCCTCCCTCCCCTTCTCCCTTCTTTTCTTCTTTTCTTCCCTCCCTCCCTCCCTCCCTCCCTCCTTCCTTCCTTTTTTTTTTTTTTTTTTTCAGTGAGAAACAGTCTTATATAGCCCAGTCTGGCTGAGACCTGCTCTTTGTTTTGTTTTGTTTTGTTCTACCTCAGTCACACAAATGCTGGGTTTACAGATGTTAGTCATCCGCCATACCTAGCTTATTTTGAAACTTTGCAAACTGAACAAAACTCACCATCATCCTAGGAGTCAGTGTCCAAACTGGCCAAGTGTGAGAAGTTTCTATCTAGTCTTGAAGCACTTCTGTGAAGAGTTAAAAGAATTGAAGACTGTGAAATAATTTGTGAAAGCTAAGTGGTTCTGGGAATTCAGACATAACTATCATCACACAGACTTGGGAAGTAGAAAAACACTATCTGCTCATCTGAACACCCCAAGAAAAAGCAACACATAGACCCGCCTCCTCCTTCCTGCTGAACCGAGGCTGTGGAAGGCTGGTGAAGAGTCACTAACCACCTACTTGTGCAAAGGACGTAGAGGGTAGACCTCTCTTGTCCTGCTTGCTTGCTTGCGTTCACACCCTAGAGGGCCACTGGCAGAAAAGGTTTTCCTGGTAGACATTTGATTTGAAAGTGTCTGTGCCCGTCCTTGCTGTCCCTACCCCTCTCCTAATTTGTGGGTGAAATCTCGCTCCTCTTGCTGATGTTTCCAATGTAAACTCTCCTTTCTTTCCTCTTGCTGTTTCCCTTTTTCTTCAGTGTGCAGCTGAACCAGGTTTGCTTCAGATTGCAGGTGATCTACTGTAATTTTTTTCATGCTTACGTTCCGTCTAACATTCCCCCTTTACACCTTTTTATAATTAAAAACGCCATTTAAGGACTTTGTTTACAAAAACCTGAAGTACATTACTTTAGACTCAAGTCATAAGTAAGATCTACTTTCATTATTTCCTAACAGAATGGTTCATTTATCTTGATAGTTATTCAGGTCTGAAATAACCAATGTTGTATATATCTATTTTACAAAGGTAGGCTGAGAAGATCTGCACACCATATTTCTTAAACTGCTCTGATATTCATAATAGGCGCTTTTTACGTGCCAGCTGAATGAATGGATCTGTCAATACGTTTTACATGTCGAACTATTTTAACTTTTTTAAAAAATTGCTGCATAAAATTAGCTGAAAGAAGTGACCTTAAAAGGTGAAAAATTAAGTTTGCAAATGATTTTGTTCCATGGTCACCAGCCTCTATTGCTTTTAGGACTGTGGCCAAGCAGAACCGTGATGGAAAGGCAGGCAGGGGAAAGTGGCAGCCAGAGAGGAGCGAAAGCCAGAGAGAAAGGTGTGAGACACATGATATACTCTCGAAGGCACACACATCACAGTTCGCTCACTAAGACCTCAATATTGCATTAACCCGTTGATGAAGTGAGTTTCCTCCTGAGTCAATCACCTCTCAATAATGTCACCAAGTGGGCTCCAAACCTTTAATGCCCTTCTGTGGTGAGTATTTCAGAAAAAAAATAACAGGTACAATATTAACTTTACCTAATAGCTATTGAATATACATTTGTATAACACCCTGCTCAGAAGTCATTGGTTTACATTATGCTTTTATATCCATTGTCACAAATGATAAAGAGAAAATTTCATCATGTTAAAATTTAGTAATTACAATAAAAATGATAGACTCTTAAAATTATTTCTTAAAAGAAAGGGTATTTATCTTCTCATATTCTTTTTTTTTCTTTTTCTTTTTGTTCTTTCCTCCCCCTTCTCCTGCCTCCTCTTTTCCTTGCATTCACTTTCTTGAGTGCATGCCATTATCACTGACATAGGGTGAACGCCATTTCTTGGTTACACTATTTACAACACTTTATTCTTGCTTGAAGGGTGCACCTTATTTTTAACAGTGAAAATATAAGTTCTATGGCAGTATAAGTAACACAGGTCATAAAATCTAATGAACCTGTGTAATGGGGCAGTATTATGGAGCCTTTGCAACAGTTAATCACTTTCATATCAAAATGAGATTCAGACATCTGGAAATATTTAAGCAAAAAGAGACACTTCAAATCTTCCCCTCACGTAGATGGATGCTATATCCTAGACTGTAAGATTGCTTCCTCTGGAATGTCCAGTCCTCAGCATCTCGTTCGAGTTGGGCAAAAATAAGTACAGTTTTCTTCAGTTCATTCCAATAACATTTGTTACATACCAAATTTTTCATGAGTCTCTGTATGGAGAAAAGTAAATAGGCCTTGGCCTCTTCTTGTAGGCTTTTATAACAAATATAGGAAGGGAAATTACCATCAATTATCCATGAAAGCAGTAAAATGGATTAGGGCTAGCTGTTTACCTGGCATTGTACTAGATACAGATGCAATAAAACACTACGAGCATTACTGACTAGTCCTTGGCATGGGAGGGTGACCTAAGGGCAAAACAGCCTTTCCAGTGGGCAGAGACATTAGAGACTCTTCAGACAGATGATAGTTTTTGGACATTGTTTTCTTGTTAGATTAGAATTTAAAGCAATACCATTTTGAGCAAAGTAGGTATGGTATGTACAGGCTATAAGCTCATCCTTGTAGGAAATACATGTAAAATGTATTTTATAGTGTTTTTGATGACTGAAATGTCTCAAAAAGGGAAGACAGCCAAAGGCCTATATGAGTTGCTATATGGTTCTGATTGGGAGGTGGAGGCTGGAAGAACGTGAGTAAAAGGTTTAGAGAACCTGAGCTGTGGCTGGAATGACTGACATTTTTCTAGGAAAAGAATGACAAGTGATAGAGCAGCCAAAACTAAGGTCTTGATTTGTGGAACTGATGGAGTAGAGTACTTCAAAATGCCTGAAACAGAATCTGCAGGAAAGGCTTTCAGCTCAGTGGGCAAAGACCACAGGATGAAATGATGTTACCTCATCAGAGATACATTCCTTTTCCTGCAAGAATGTAAAGCAAGAAGCTGTTGCTGAATTCTTAAAGTTTCTTCTTATCCTCTCTCTTTCTTCATGTTTACAGTGCATGTGCCTGAGGGTTCAGGGGTATGTGGACAGGCTTAGATTGGGGGTCTTTGATTGCTCTGCATTTTATCCTCTGAGGCAAGATCTCTCACCCAGAGCTCATAGATTAGGTTACTCTAGCTCTGGGATCACCTGTGCATTGGCATTAGCATTTCTGCCCTTACCCATGAGGCATTTATCTGGGATACCCCTGTGGAATCAGGACTCTGGTTTTTGCTCGGGAAGTGCTTTAACTGTAGAAATATCTTCCCAACCCCTGAGTTCTCAACATCCTTTAGCAATTTATTTATTTATTTATTTATTCATTTATTTGTTTGTTTATTTATTTATTTATTACAATTTATTCACTTTGTATCCCGGCTGTTAGCCCCCTTTCCTCCCATTTCTACCTCTACTCCCTCTTCTCCCCTTTTTAAGAAATAACGTTTTATGACTGAAATGCCTTAATTGAAAATGAGAAACAAGATTATATCAGATATGACATCAATATTTTGGTCTTCACAGTATATTTTGGGGTCGCATACGAAGCTCTGTGTTTGGGGACTTTTTAATCACTGTAACCTTCACCTATTAATTATTGAGAGTTTATGACATTTCATTGTTAATATTTCGTTGTTCTTTGTACATTTTGTCTTTTCTGTGTTTGAGATCAAATTTAGAGTCTGATTTTGGTAAGGAAATGTTGTACAGTTGAATTTCACCTTCATTTCCTCACACACCTTGAAAATATCATCTGAAAATGTAAGTTTTCAAAATTATATGTAAAATAGTGTAACTATTCTGAGTGTAAGAAATTCGCTTGGGCTTAATTAAGTACTCTAATTGAAACATAAATTCTTAACTTCATGATGTGACAACATTTACTCTTTTATTCTTTGTGGAATACTTTTGAAAGCCACACTTGGCAGTGAGTAATAATACAATTCATAATGATGGGTCTCTTTTAAAACTACTTTCAAAATTTTAAAGTGTAAAAAAAAAAAAAAATCCTACAGCCTAGTCCACATGGTCGCTTTCATTCCATCGAAGCTTTAATCTGTATCTAACAGAGTGCATAATCTATCCAAGTTTTAAAACTCCTATTCTTTCATCCTTCATTTTCCCTCATGTCATGAAGAGGAGATATCACTCATCTAATTTGCCTTCAGAGGATGTATTTGGCTACTTACATTCTTCTTGTTATTATAAAAAATGTAGTGAGTAGTAGGTGAGTTGATTAACTTAATTTTTCAACTACATAATCATGTACATATTAAATCCTCTAAATATAATCAGGCCTTTAATTAGAAAATGTAGGAAGCATAATTCTCAGCATTATAAAGATATATTGAGCTTCTGTCGGTGAACACATCTGAGAAGATGTGTACCTGGATCCAAATGTTCCAGCTCCTTCAGGCCGAAAGCTTTGCAAATCCATTGTTCAGAGACTTTGGAGAACCACTGAAAGTAAATATAGTTCCTGATACTAGTGGTCTTCAGAAACAAACTCACCGTGCACGGTAGAAGGCAGGCAGCCTGTTTGGCACGATAATTTATTATTTTTTTCAGTTTTATTTTATTTTTAATAGGGAGAGGTTGATCTACAAGGTATTAAAACATGTTTTCTAATAAGAGTTAAATATGTATTTATAACTCAAATTTTATGGTGAGGGAGACAAAAAGCATGTATTAAAAAAAATGCACTGCTCATTTTGACCTGTTATTTGCTGTATGATTTTGTAAGCGTTCTGTCAATCTCTAGATACCACAAAGTCAACGTTACTCATCTAATAAAAATATTGAGTGTATATATATACATATGTATATATATATATATGTATATATACACATACATACAGTATTTATATCACAATCCCTATCATCAAAAGTTTCCTCCATGGTTGGGGAAGCAGAAACAGTTCAGTATGACAAATACTGAACTGTATCCTAGAGTTACGAAGAAAGGCACCAGACTGTGGGCAGGCTGTTTCGAATAAGAAAATTTCATCCTTTTATCGGAAGCTATTTCTTAAGACCTAAGAATCTAATCAAAGTATGTGCCTAATTTTGTCAATATACAAAGCTGCCATGAAGTTCTGATCCTATCTGTGTACTCTATTTATCATGTTTGTACCAGTGAAGGATCTTTAATATTATTGTTGTTGTTTTTTTTTTTTTTTTACCTTTCTAAGTATACATAAGTATTTACTTATAAGCAGGCAATTTTACATAAATGTGAAATATGCTTCTGTGAAATGTGTTCACGAAAGAAGAAATAAGTTAGCATTAAACACATTTGAAAATATTTTTATCAGACCTTCAAACTTTCTGGTAGTTTTAATATCATACAGGATCTGAAGGAAAATTTTATTCATTGTATGAATTTAAATTATGGACTCATTTATTTGTATTCTTCCTTAATTCTCAAGTCATCAGTGAACTGATTTAAAACACAGTGAGAGAGTGTCTCTGCTTTAACTGCCCTTTCCTCTCTGAATATCACTGTAATTTTTTTCTTAACCTGTCATAGCCTAAATGACTTTTCTCTACCTCTTTCATTTTTCTTTCTTTGTTAATAAGCCATTTTGTATTAGAAATCTCTGCAGGTCATCCTTACCCTTCATTGCTTCCCCTGCGTACTAGATGCTACCAAAGCAGGTGGGGCTTTAAAATACTGGTGTAAACTTTATGTAATTTACCAATACATTATATTCTTTAAATTTAGTGAAATGTTCTTAGCTCTTCATATTTAATTACTAATATAGGGCTATAAAATGAATGAGTCAATTTCTCCATTTATTAAAGCAAATGTGTTAATTAAGACTCATGAATTGAGCATCTGCCTTCCTATATTATGTATGACGTGATGAGAATGTCAAAGCAGTGTGAGGCTCTATTTCTCTACTACGTGGGTTGGTAGCTAGCATAAATCTTGAAAACAAACTAAATGATATATTAAAAAATAAAGCCCAATGGTAAATTTATATGATGATAAGAGTATCTATATTTCAATGTATGCACAAATTAAATGTGTGTGTTTAAAATATAATGAAACAAATAAGGTACTGCTCAGATTCTTACTAAGCCCAGAATTGTTAGAAAATAGATTTGAAACAACGCAAGTGAACTCACTCAGTAAATCAACAAATGTGTATTTAATTTACAGTCTCCAATCATCTAATACGACTCCTAATCGTAATTAAATTGTGTAGATGAATTGGTCTTTTATTTTTCCTATAAATATCATTTTTTCCTTCTCAACTGGGAACTCAGAAAAATGACTGGTAAAATTTGGTCACTTCATAGATATGGACTTCATAGATAATTTAAAATGCATTGTATATATTTAAAACATTTTCATGATGCCTGGTTCTCTGGAGTTTTTGTGTAATGCTACTAGTAGCATATTTTTCTCCAAAATACACTTTTAGCTCTAAATTCCCTGAAGTATTTTTTCTCCTGCAGTGAAATCCTTTAAAGAGGAATATAAATTTAAAAGGTGCAATTTGAAACACATTTTCTTGTGTCAAGTTTTGACACTGACCTTTTAAAACATGTAAGTTGGGACTTTCCTCTTTAATTACATTGCTTTTAAAAATTATATATATATATATATTTTGTAACTCTTTTTGAATTAGGTAATTCTTTAGAATGAGACTTACTTTACTTGTCTTAAAGGTGGGGGGAAGAAAGAGCACAGTTTTATGTACATGTTTAAATGAGAAACGAAATGACTTAAACGTGATTGCATCTCTGCATTTAGGTAGTGGGCGACTGAACACTTTTTATACAAACACTGACTGTCTACCATATAAGAATGTATGACTGTTCTTCAGAATAGATTTTCAGGGGGAAATTTTGAGGCGATTTTCACTATAAAAAACTAATATAAAAAATAAAAATAAACTAATAGGAAAAAGTCATCTATCTGTGAAGTATTATTTAAAAATGAACAAGGGAGGGAAACACTGAGGAAGATTTCAGAGGTCTTTTGTTTCCATTTAAATATGGAGAACCTCATTGGCTACATCATCAGGAGTTAGCTATCAAGTCTACTCTAGCATTACCAGAAATTTGATAAATTACCTAATAGAATTCAGGTTGAACACAACAAAAAATATTTTTGATGCTGTTTATTATTCTAAAGTCCTTTATCTTTTGGCTGTGCAATATGTAATTGAAAGTATGCTAAAAAAGAAAAAGAAAAGATAGGGGAGGTCCTCCTCTCCTTCTCTTTGACCCTAGCCTATCAGATCTCATCAGGACTAGCTGCATTATCTTCCTCTGTGGCCTGGACTAGGGGAGGAGCACAGGGGGAGAAGAAGGAGGGAGAGTGGGATAGGGAGGGAGGGATAGGGATAGGACTGCTAGGAGAAGTGGGAGGGGGCTACAGGTGATACAAATTGCATAAATTGTAATAAGTGATAATAATAAAAAAAGAAGAAAGCTCAAAAAATATACACACACCCATGCACACGCAAAGAACTCTTCTCTAGTAAGACTGTGACAGCTATCACAGGACAAGAGAGACGGGTATTAGGCTCTTGGCTTTGATTAGTTGTCAGATATTTTCCAGATGAGTAGCCTTGGACCATGAGTTTCATCACATTAGTTTGTCATCTTAGTGTACTATTGTAGGATACCAAAGGCTATGCTCCTGAAGCTTTTCTCAAGCCTTACCAGCGAAGTCCTTTATATTTCTGCGTACTGAGTTGGGCACTGTGTTGCCTTTTTTTAAAATTTAATTTTATTTATATATTTATTACAATTTATTCACTTTGTATCCCCTCCTGCAGCCCCCTCCCTCACCTCCTCCCCACCCCACCTACCCTCCCTCTTCTCCCTCTATATCCTTTCCCTAGTCCACTGACAGGGAAGGTCCTCCTCCCCTTTTATCTGACCTTACATTATCAGGTCTCATCAAGGCTGGCAAGGCTGCACTCCCCAAGGGGAGGTGATCAAAGAGCCAGCCACTGAGTTCATATCAGAGACAGCCTCTGTACCCCTTACTAGGGTATCCACTTGGAAACTGAGCAGCCTATGGGCTTCCTTTGAACAGAGGGTCTAGCTGCTCCCCAAGCATGGTCCTTGGTTGGAGTACTGGTCTCTGCAGGACCCCCTGGGCCCAGGTATTTTGGCTCTGTTGTCTTTTTAAAGCTTACATTTTACCTCTTATTTTAACTGTGAGATGAAAAAGGGGCTGTGTTAAGATTGAAGATTTGGAATTGACGCATTAACTTCTTCTATAAGTGCTTTTAAATATGTGCTGTAGGAAAAAAAAATGTGTGCAGTAATGATAAAGTTAATGAAAGAGTGGGGTCTTGGGCAACCTGTTGAAGGACATGCATTTTTACCCTCATTGACTTTTTCCTTTTGAGATAAATGTTTGTCATTCAGGTTAATTACTTGATCAGAAATGTATATTATTCAGACGATGGTGAATTTTTGTTAAAGATTATTTATTATTATTATTGTTATTATTGACTTTTTTTGTATGAGGGCATGCATGCTATTTTCTTCTGTTTCTGCCTGGCAAATGGTGCCTAAATACAGCTAATTGGTCTCTTTGCTTCCAACCCTGGCCCCTACAGCTGTCTATTTATAAACTCATTGCCAGAGTTCTTTTAAAACAGAATTCAAATTACTCCTCAGTTCAGAAGCCTCTAGTGACTTTCCATCTCAATCCTAGTGAGAGCCAGAAGCCTCCAGGTACTCCCAGGTCTGGCTTCCTCAAATCTCTGCTCATCTCTCTCACATTTTTCTTTCTCACCCAGCCTCTCCCAGTCTTGTAGCAGGGCCAGATCTTCTCTGTGATCAGAATCAACACCTGCTTGGCCTTCTAGGATGCTCCTTGCAAATCTCCACTTGCTTCCATCTGTTTTGTCTTTTTTTTTTGTCATCTAAACCTCCTCACAGTTACCTCGTTTTAAAAAGCATCTCTGCCCTAAGCCCCTGTCCTCCTCCTCTCAACTCTACCTAGCATGTGAAAGAACAATGTATGTGTGTGTGAGAGAGATCTGCTTATTTGTTTGACTTATTTTTCTCCCACTTCTTAATTTAATTCCAGTGAAGTTTTGCATTTCTGTTGAATTAAATATTTAAATAGAGAAATTCTTCATTGTTCCTCAGCTTCCAATTTCCAATTGTCAAACGGATCCAAAAGGAAGATTCAGGGTCGAACAGAATGAAACCTTCCTCCTATGGTTGCTAGTTGTTTTTCACTTCCAAATGCCAGATTATTCTTTCCTGCAATGGGGAAGCAACCAGTTTGAAGAGAACCGATGAGTTCCAATGATGGTAACTGATCATAATGCTGTAGCCATGCAGGTATAATAGATTTGTACAGATTGTTCTCAAATAACTAAACAATCAGGAGTTTACTGATAAACCCAAGGAGCCGCTGTTGATGACTTTCCTTCAGACATGCTCACTCCTGCTGGAAAAGTCTGTATTAGAATCTAGAACATGTTTGCAGGGCAGTCATTCCTGCTGTTTAACGTATGTGATTTCACGATCCCAGGAAACCCAGCCTCAAGGAGCAATGACTAAGAAGCATGTCAAGACCTGGTAAATGAAGGGATTACCAGCAGGGATGATTGCAAAACAGAGCCCAACCCTGAGCTTTCAACCCTCCTCCCTTTCTTTTTTCCACCTGTGGTTCTAAAACCTAATCTGATTGATTTGTGCTTTAATTTTCTCTATTATTGACAGTTTTGCATTTTTATATCCTGCCTGGGAAGGGGAGGGAAGCTTTTAGAGTATGTAATTCCCTTTGTCACAGAGTGACACAATGATGGGTAGACTGTGGCTCACAGAACACAACCTGAGCATGGATGGGGCCTTCTGAAAATTTTCTTCCTGAGAGCTGAGGACTCCAAAGCAAGCAACGTCTTCTAAGGAGAGAAAAGGAGGGAAATCAGTATGAGAAGAATTAACATTCACTTGGGGAGCCTTTGCCTGTCCATTTGTTGCTGACCTGCAATTACAGATTTAACTGACTGAGTAGAGCATCTCTGCTTTTTCTAGATCATTTAGATATGCTCTGATTTAAATGTATTACATGAAGGCTCTATTTAAGAGTATATATAAATATACTCCTTCATTCTCCTGGGATCTGATAATGTTTGGGTGGATTGTGTGATTAATTAAATGCAGATGGCTTTGTGCTTGTACAAGAATTTTACATTGTTAAGGGAAATTGAATAGAGAAGTAAAAATAGACTGTGGCCATTTGCTAAGGACAAGTTAAATGACTCATCTTCAGATTGTCTATCTCTGCCTTAAATTTGATGGGGGTGTTATGTTATGATAGATTTTTGAATAATTAAGTTAAAATTGGTTATGAAATCATTTATTTAGTAGATTTTGTTCAGACAGTTTTCAATATGTAAAATATTTCTCTAGCAAGATATTGTGCACAAACTTTTCTAATTAGGATTAATAAAGAAACCCATCTCTTTGGGAAAGTGAATTTTCTTAAAAAGTTATCTGGAATGAAATTGAGATTTGTTGTGGATGAACATGATATCTTGTGAGGTAAAGATGGCTTAAAAGGCACAGCTTTCTAAATAAATAAATCTTTGTTGAAGACATTGGGTAGCAGACATTAAGAAAGCCATGTTTTTAGAGGGTGATCTAGATATAGTCATGTGCTATGTGATGTTTTGGTCTGTGAGGGATGAATACCGTACAGTCTGTAACCTAAGTGTATGGTCTACAGTGTGTTCCAGTGTTATTTAAGTACATTCTCTGACAAAATCACACAATAACACGTTTCTCACAATATATCTGCATCACTAAAGAATACATGCTTATGTTTATTGAATTCTCATAAAACAATTAACCAACATAGGTAAGTTATTAAAGGCTTAATAGGCCAATTTAATTTATCCATCAAAATAATTATCTTAGGTCTTTTCAATTCAGATTTTCGTACATTGCTAGAAAAAAAAATCAACTTGTTTTCACAGAAACAAAAGCTAGAGCATTGCAAAGAAAAATAGAAAATGATATGATCGTTTCAAAGTTGAATCAAAGTAATTAACTAATAAGAAGAGAAAGCTGATGGGCTGCTCAGTTTCCAAGTAGGCACCTAGTAAGGGGTACAGGAGCTGTCTCTGATATGAACTCCATGGCTGACTCTTTGATCACCTCCCCACTGGGGGGAGGGGTTCAGCCTTGCCAGGCCACAGAGGAGGACAAAGCAGACAGTTGTGATGGAGAACTGATAGGCTAGGGTCAAATAGAAGGAGAGGAGGACCTATCAGGGGATTAGGGGAGGGGCATAGGCAAGAAAAAGGAGGGTGGGTGGGACTGAGAGGAGAAGAGGGAGGAGGTTGCAATGGATCTACAAAATGAATAAATTATAATAAATAAATAAATAAATAAACAAAATTAAAAAGAATCCTGAGTGTGTGTGTGTGCAGGGTGTGGCGTGGACATACTATCACCAGGCGTAGAAAACTCTAGTCGTTCCGTGGGACTTTATTCTGTCTTGTTATTACATTTTAGACTCAGATGTTTTTAAAACATGAAGACAGATTTCAGCACCTTAAAGAAATCTTTAAAAGATGACATTGAGTTGAATGGCTTCTTCATTTATTTGAATCTGACCTGCTTGTAAAGAGTGTGATTGAACAAAGGGAAAAGTATTAGATTAGCTCTTACACAAGAAGACCATCTGGGCAGCAACAAGTGAAAGATGACAAGTCATATTCAAACGAGTCTAAAAATGGAAACACATTATTTGGAAGAGAAATAGTACATTACTGTGACAAAATGGAACCATATGCTAAGTAAACAAGGGTAGCTTATTTGAAAGAATAAATGGATTTTGAGAATATGTAGGTTATAATCAATTCATCATATAAAAATGTTTATCAGACTATAGACCATACAGATAAGAATAAACAAGGGTACATTTGCAGAATCACAAGGATCCACAGCTTACTGGAGCGACATGTGCAGAAAAATCATTCACAAAGGTGAATTATAATGAGAAACAACCTGGCAGTTGTTATGTCACCTTGAAGGGCATTTTCAGCTCAAGATCCTATCACTGTTCTCCTTATGCTAAAACCCCTTCACACATTGTCAAAATAGGCACAGAGACAAACCCAGACTGATTGCCCAGGTCTTGACATAAGGACATCATTCCTACAAGTATATAATATATCTTGTGCATTTATTGTATAGCACATAGTTATGCTAAGAATTACTAAATCACCGCACTGGATATAAAATAGGTAGCCATTTCCATTAAAGGCTACAGAGATTAATCAACTTTGTTGCTTGTATCCAGTAAGTCATAGAATAGAATATGGTTTATTTCTGGTTCTAAAGCCCAAATTCCTACCACTTGATCAAGTCTTTTCATTGGCTCTAGAAAACTATGGTAAGTGACTACTGTATATTGTCAGCCCTGCATTGCTTAAGGAAGAGATTCCTTTATTCATTGAATATATAAATAGATGTACATTCATTTATAAGAGTATTAAACACCTTTGTAGAAAATCAGCATAAACTTTGGATAGTTATCTATGATGATTATTATTATCAATTTGACAAAACAGATTCTAGAATCACTGTAGACAAGCCCCTGAGCACATCATACTGATTTTCTAGAGTAGCTTAAGTGAGGTATGTGGCACTCTTCCATGCAGTGGGATCCAGGGCTGTTTAAGTAGGAGAAAAGCTGCTATACATCAACATTCATCTCTCTCTCTCTTTCCTCACTGTAGAAGCAATGTATCCAGTGTGCCTCAAGTTTTACCTGCCCTGTTTTCTCTGCCATGATGGAATGTGTGCCCCTCAATTGTAAGCAGAGATAAACCCTCCTGGACTCATGTTACCTTTTAAAGACAAAAATCATCATTATTACATTGTGTTTGTGTGTGCGTGTGTGTGTTTCTTTAGTTATCAGCTGAGAGGGAGACATGCTACTCGCTCTTCTGTAGTTAATTCATAGTAGTTGATGTCACTCTATCTTGGCACATTGTCCCAAAGGACAATGAGGATAAACTAGTTCTTCGGAGAAGCTAGGACATAAGACCTTCTCAAGGTCCAGTTGAGAGTGGGTATGGTACATGTACTCCATACTTTCCCCCTCCCCCACCCCAGGTTATTTGGAAGTGAATCTGAATATCTCTTCTGTTGCCAATGCACTTGTCTTCTGCTAAAAATAAGAAGCATCTTTCTCCTTCATAGTTTTTCAGTGATAGGTGACCCGAGTTCAGGTATCTGAGGTATTCAAGTGCCTTCGTTCTGTAGTCATGAGGAGAAGAGTTGCTGGAATCTGAAACTTTCATATAAACCCAAACTCACCCTTCTGAATGCAGTTTTATTGTGTCTAGGAATATTCTCTTGAAGCGGCTCCTGCATACTGATGTAGCAAGAATAGCAACAGTGGGAAGGATGAAATGTCCGTCCCGGAGGCACACTTCAGACCCTTCTGAGTGATGTCCCCCCATGCTCAGTTTTCATTAACAGTTAAATTAAAGGTGGGATAGATTGAGGTACGCTCCATCACACAGCAGCACAGTACCTGGTGATTCCATCAGAGTAGTATCTCAGAAACTGTCTGATAGCTTAGAGGAGTAAGTTCTTAAACTCAGTAACCTGAGCACTACAGTTCTCTTTCAAGCATGATTAATTAAACTCCTTGCCAGTGAGGTCATGGGAACCCCTCTCACCTCAAGCAGATTCATTGTCAAAGAGCACTTGCTTTTAAATAAATTTGCAGGCATCCTTTACTATATAAGTTGAATTTACTTAAAATAATGAGTAAATTTAAAGCCCTGCCTAGTGGAAGACTGCATGCTATGAATGTTTTGCAGTCCAGGGTGGTGAAGGGTGGGCCTAGAGAGCCACATGCCTCCTCTACAAAACACTTTCTTGTTGCGATGAATTAAACAGCCACAGCCTGGTGCAGACTAACAGTGAGCCCTGCAAAAGGTCAGGTCTTGGCGATGTCGTCTTTTGTTTGTGTTGTTGTTTTTCTGGCTGTTAAATGGTACTGTAAGCCTTAAATAGCTACTTTGCATTCCTATGGGGATATTGTGTGTTTTTTTATAAATCCATCATAGTTTGCTTATTTTGTGCTTCTACCTCTTTAGATTAAAAATTCATATATATATATATATTTATATATATATTTAGTGGGGCATCTCAAGCCCAAGGCTTTTAAAGCATCCATGCTTTTTGTGGTCAGTGCTCAAGAGGAACTGCCCTTTCATACAGAATCTAACTGTGGGGAGTACTGGTGAGCAGAGGATAATCCACGGGAGATCTTAAGACCCGAGAATTATGTCTCGACTATCTCTTGCTTTTCGACTGAACTCATTTGACTCAGCTTTTGGAAATAATATGTAGAATTAATTCCCTTTGAAAAGCAGCAGGATTTTTTTTTTCATGCACCATTCTTTTCTTCATTCACGAGGATTTGCATTTTATACATAATACAGAAAAAAAGAAAAATAAGCATTAGTATGATAAAAGCAGTCTGGCTTGGATACAGTAGCATCTGATAATATCATCATCCTTAGAAATGACCTTGATGCAGATATTCATATAATTTTTTATGAAGACTTTCCAGTGAAAGCTTCTGGGCACATTTTTTTTTTTTTAATTTCATATAATAGGGGACATGGCTGACTTACAGCTTCCTGCTGGTAAAAAAAAAAAGATGGAGGCATTTAGTGGGCATCCTGATTTGTCTCATTCTCTTGTTGCTCTCTTCTTCCCCCTTTCACTCTGATGATCCTGCCCTTTGGTATTTTTCATAGCGTGACATGTAGCAGTCATGGTTCTATTAGCTGAGGCCAATCTGCTGCGTTTGCATTTTGAGCTGAGCATGTGTCCTCACCTGTACTTTTTTTTTTTTTTTTTTTTTTTGCAGGCCCTTGTTAGTAAGTGTCCTTTACTGACTCCACAGGAGCCATCACCTAGAATTAAACATTTTCTACTAGACGTGTGCTTACTGTGTGCAAAATGATTATAGTCTGTGATGCCACCTTCTTGATGACAGCTACACACTGCTGAGATTACAGCGAGGTCCTTGAAAATTTAAATCTGAGGCTACAGCTGTGTGCTAGGTCTACGTTAACAACCATGTGAAGCAGTGCTTTTCAGAGAGCAGGTTATGAACGAAGCCCCTCGAAGTCATCCGTGGAAACAATTCGCTCTCACTAGACTGAAACTATCATGAGCTGGAATGCAGGTGTTTAGATGAGTTGGAAAACTCTCATGAGTTACTCTGGACGAGGATAGGCTAACTCAGCATAGGTCTGAGAATGCTGCCTAGGCAGAACAAAAAGCTCTCAACCCAAACAGAATCTCTTATTTCCCTACTTGTAAGGTTATCATTTACATTTTGGTCTGAAAGTGTTTCTTATCTTGTGATATTCAGCGGAAAGAGTTTCTTTTTATTCTTCAGCAAGTGTTAAGGACCCAGAGTATACAGAATATACACAGAATACAGGGGCCTATAAGTCAGGAGGGTTTTTTTTTTTGGAGAGTAACAGTGACAGGAATAAGGGAGCTCTTCTCACATCTGTCTCTCTGAAAATCTGCAACGAGCACAGGCTTTTCTCTTCACTCATAGCCATTCTTCTGCCTCCATCTTCTGGGAAGACTTCCTTTTGCAGTTCATCTTCATAATAGCTTCAGAAGCTGGCATCATCTTTTTTCTAGATCATAATCCATCAATTGTAACATGTGTGTGTGCTCTGTCTCAATTAAGAAAACAAGGGTTTGAAATCTGATTTACTGCTCTCATGGAAAACTACAGACTTATAGTTATAGAAATGTTATAGACCATCCAGGGCATATTTTCCTTAAAAATAAGAAGCAAAAATATTTAATTTCTTTAACACTGGGTGCGATGCTGTAACTGCAATTCAAAGATGAAGTTCCTAAAAGAAACCCATGGTTTATTAAGGAGAAGATATTTCAACAGTTAGCTAACCAAGGAACCAAGGAATGAGATTATTTCCCCCCTGATTTGGGGGCCTTTGTCCAACCTCTGAGGGAGGCTATTTAATTCTGACTCTGGTAGTTAGGTTTTTTCTTTTTCTTTCTTTCTTTTTTTTTTTTTTTTTGTTCACCTGAAATGCAAGTTTATTTTATTTTTCTTTTTAGTTACATTTTGTTAACTCTGTGTCCCAGCTGTATCCCGCTCCCTCATTCCCTCCCCAACCCCACACTCCCTCCCTGGTCTCCTCCCTGCCCCTTTCCAAGTCCCCTGATAGGGGAGGACCTCCTCCCCTTTCATCTGACCCTGTTTTATCAGGTATCTTCAGGGCTGGCTGCAAAGTCCTCCTCTGTGGCCTAACAGACTGCTCCTCCCCTGGGGGGGGGTGTCAAACGGCCTGCCCTTGAGATCCTGTTAGAAATGGATAGCGCATTGGACTTCTAGTGACAGAACAAGCGATTCTTTTTTTTAGATACAACTTAAAAGCATCTGACAAGATTCCCTGTGAGGGATTGTCTACTTTGGATTAGTCTGTGGGCCTGTTTGGTGGTTTGTCTTAATTAAGATAATAGAGCATAGGGTCTTTCCTGAGACTCATACTCCAACCAAGTACCATGCATGGAGATAACCTAGAACCCCTGCACAGATGTAGCCCATGGCAGTTCAGTGTCCAAGTGGGTTCCATAGTAATGGGAACAGGGACTGCTTCTGACATTAACTGATTGGCCTGCTCTTTGATCACCTCCCCCTGAGTGGGGAGCAGCCTTACCAGGCCACAGAGGAAGACAATGCAGCCATTCCTGATGAGACCTAACAGACTAGGATCAGAAGGAAGAAAAAGAAACCCTCCCCTACCAGTGGACTTGGGGAGGGAAGTGTGTGGAGAAGAGGGAGGAAGGGAGGGATTGGGAGGGGAGGAGGGAGGGAACTAGAGGGGGGATTCAAAGTAAATAAAATATGATTAAAAAAATATAATAGATATTGGAAGACACAGCCCACTGTGGATGGAATCATTTCCTAGGCAATGGTTCCTGTCCAGTAAAAGAGCAGAGACATTAAAAAAAGCTTCAGTAAGCAAGTGACTATGTTTGCATTTGTTTCTGTGTGATCTTAACTGTAGATGGGATGTGGCTAACTGTTTGATGTTCCCAATTTGCATTTTCCACAGTGGACCACAACCTGAAATTGAAAAATGAAATAAATTCTCTTCACCTCCAAGTTGGTTTTGACAGAGTATTTATCACAGCAAGAGAAATGAAACTAAGACAATGACCAACTTAAAAATGTAAACAAGGTCTGAAGAAACTGAAAGAGTTCTAAAGGAATAGCAGCATAGGAAAAAAAAATGGAGAATGGCCCTGGGACTTCAGGAAGCATGGGTTATCTGAATAATGTGTAGAGGTGTTTGACCTTATCATTTAGGAAAGTGAAACCATCACTAGTTTATAAAAGAGGTGTGGGGAACATGGAAGCAGATAGGATGAGAGATCAAAACTCAGCGGCAAAAGATTTAGCGGTACCTGTAGACAGATGAGCAGGAGAACTATTCAAGACTCAGGTTAACACAGAATCAGCAAATCTTGGGTAGACACAGATGTGTTCTACTCACAAGATTGACAAAGGAACAGACAGCGCTGCTGGTAGCCTAGTAAGAAATGTCACCCAAGTATTCAGATACCTCTCTTCTCTTCATCACTGTTGAAGCACGAGAGACAATCATACTGCAAAACTGATGCATTTATTATTGTCTGTGAAAAACTATAACATCAACCAAGAGGTCATTAATGGCATTATATTTTTGTGTAATGTAGAAACATTTTTGACTTACACTTTCTTGAATATTTTTAAAAAAAATACATTTCCAATAGGATTTTCCTTTTAAGTAGTGCTTTTTTCCCCCTCCCTTTGTATATTGTACATGAACCATTAGGAATCCTAAGATAGATCGATGCTACATTAAATGCTAAGAAACTGTTCCATCAAAACCACATGCTTCATTTCCTGAGGACCGTCAGCAAGCCTGGGGAAAAACACATCTGAAACTTGTATTGTTATCAGTGCTTCTTGCTTCACTGCTGTCTTGCCATTAGGGGGATCTTAAATAGAAATCACTTCACAAAGGCATAAAGGATGTATGCTCGAACAAGGAAAGGGTCAAGACTTCCCTGGAGACTTTGGAAAAGGGAGCATGGTGGTTTAAGTGCTTAAGTCCTCGTATCATTTCTAACATATCAAAAGATATTAATGTGCTCCATGTGGCTATTTTCTTTCTTGCTTTAAAATTCAAAATGGCAGGTCAGACTAGGCCAAGCATTGACTGGCTTTCTAAATGAATGTTTAATAAGGTGGGTGGCTGCCAGTGCCTAACGCAGTGGACATGACTTAGGTAAATGTAGCTATTTTCTTCACGTTTTGCTTGGATCAGGCTAAAACACAGCTCCCCGCCCAGTTCTTTTTCAAAGCTATTCTTTTTTTAATTTAATTTAATTTACATATTTATTTATTTATTATGCTTTATTGACTTTGCATCCCCACTGCCGCTCCCTCACTTGTCTACTCCCAGCCCTACCCACTCTCCCTCTTCTCCCCATATGCCCTTTCCCTAGTCCACTGATAGGGGAGGACCTCCTCCTCTTCTATCTGGCTCTAGCTTATTAGATCTTATCAACACCAGCTGCATCATTTTCCTCTGTGGCCGGGAAAGGCTGCACCCCCCAGGAGGAGTGAGCAAAGAGCCAGCCACTGAGTTCATGTCAGAGAAAACACCTGTACCCCTTACTAGGGAACCCACCTGGAAACTGGGATTACATGGGCTATATCTGTGCAAGGGTTCTAGGTTATCGCCATGCATAGTCCTTGGTTGGAGTATGAGTCTCAGAAAAAAAAATCCTTTGCCCAGATTTCTTGGTCCTGTTGCTCTCCTTGTGGAGCTCTTGTCTCTTCCAGGTCTTTCTGTCTTCCCCTTCTTTCATAATATTCTCTGCATTCTGCCACAGTTTGGATAAGAGTCTCAGCATCTGCTTTGATAGCCTTTTGGGTAGTTTTCATAGGCCCTCTGTGGTAGGCTCCTGTCCTGTTCCCTGTTTTCTCCTTCTTCTGATGACCATCCTGTTTGCCCTCTGATTGAGGATTGATCATCTCACCCAGGGTCTTTCTTCTTGCTTAGCTTCTTTAGGTGTACAGATTTTTGTATGTTTATCCTATATTATATCTCTAATATCCACTTATAAGTGAGTATGTACCATGTGTCTTTCTGCTTTTGGGATACCTCACTCAGGATGTTCTTTTCTGGTTCCCACCATTTGCCTCCAAATTTCATGATTTCCTTGTTTTTAATTGCTGAGTAGTATTCCATTGTGTAAACACAACACAATTTATTCTCATTTCTTAAAATAAAAATTTCTTTTCATTTAGGCAGTGTGTGTGTGTGTGTGTGTTCTTGGATATCAGACTGCAGGTTAGCTGAATTACTTAGAGTTGGAGTTGGAGGATTTGTGAGCTGCCTAGTATAGGTCCTGGGATCCAAATTCTGGTCCTCTGGTAGAACACTATATACTTTTAATCCCTGGGCCAGGTCTTCATCCTGCTCTCATTATTCATGTATCAAGGAAGGCTTCACTCTTAGTGAACCATTCTTTAAAATTGAGTAGCAAAGGATAAGTTCTATTCTGTTTGATGACTTCATTAAAACCACTACAGCACCATCATTTATTTATTTCAAGGACCTGTACTGAAGTAGTCATAAATATTCATTATGAATTTTGTGAAGAGAAAGAAGGATTGAAAGACAGTCAAGGGTCTTGTGCTTAATGGTTGTTAGGATTGTTTGGGAAGGAAAGACATATATTTTGGATATGGATGTGTGTGTGTGTGTGTGTGTGTGTGTGTGTGTGTGTGTGTGTAGCAGCAATTTATAGGAGTAAACTCATGCTTTTAAAAATTAACTGCAGAGATGATATTTGTCAATAGTCCACCTTTGGTCCAATGGAGTTTTAAAATAAACAGGCTATTAAATGCCATTCTGGAGCTTGTTGCACAATTGTTCTATTTTAGATTACAGTGTTCAGAAAGAAGAAACAAAATGTTTTTACTTTTGGAGCATAAAACATACATGTAAACTATACAGTATAAACACTTCAGAGATATCCAGAGCAATAAAATTCATTCCTACGCCATTCCTAAAAGGCTGTCACCTGAAAAGGCTGGGAGGAACTGCCCTTCTCTTAGGGTCGATTGCTCTTGGGTAAGTGATTTTATCAGCTTTTCTCCCCAGTATTACTTTATATTTTTGCTTGCGCTTTCCACCTCTTGCAGTTAATGTGTATGTAGGCAAGGGCAATGCACTTTTTCCCCTTAGAATTATGAAGTGTGAATGTGGAGAAAATGTATACATTCAACTCAAATAACATTATAGGTAAGTTCACTGATACACATACGCCTTTATTTACACCTCAAGGCCACATAGAAGTCCAGCAGAGGGTTTATAGTCTTATTCTGTGGCACTTGTTTTGCGCCAACTCTTGTTTGTGTTAATCCTCCCCAGCACGTAATTAAATAGGTGCGAGAATTCTAATTTGAAATCCATTGCAACTGAGGGTAACAAAGCTTAAAATACTCTGCAGAACTCAGAGTTCGTAGCGGTCCCAGTGGCAGTGCTGGATGTACGTACTCAGGCCTTTATCTGCAAAAACCATAAAATTAATTTTTCAGGAGGTAGAAAACTATGCAGGCTTGACTGTCAGGGGGACTTTAAAGGATAAACATACTTCCGTGACTGATATATACAAAAACAGGATCACTGAGCATTGATACTGGTGAACACTGAATCGCAATACCTGTGCGCCATGACCCCAGAAACAAAAAAGTGTAATTAAACTGAATGCATAGTGGTGTCATTAAGCATGCAATTTTCAAAGCGGATCTTATGAAAATTTAAAGCTAATATTGTATCCCTCGACTCAATGTCTGCGGGCAGTGCTGTCTGCAATGCATGTCCACTTTGTGCACGTCAGCCAAGGAGGAGATCATTTGTGACAAAACATGGACTGTATCCTCCACAAAGGCTGGCTTTAGAAAATGCGTCAGTCGTCATGTTTAGGATGAAACTGTATACCATTTTGAAGTGGACTCTTATAAACAGGAGTACTGGATTTGTAGCCGTACAACTGATATTTAAAATCTAACACCACCATTTATTAGCTTGGAGTGCCTGGGATTTTATGTGTTTTACTTCTGCTTCCATTGCTTTGCTTATAAAGGAGAGTAACCCTGCTGATTTCATAGGACTATGTGACAGGTGACGTTACAGAACATACTACATGTCAGAGAATGGCCTAACGACTCTCCAAAAAAAGGCCAAATGGGTACTAGCTTTGTTCTCTTTTAGCCTTTAAAAGGAGTTCATGAACATATAGTGCTTGCCGCAATGGCTTGAACATAATAAGGGCTCAATAAATATTAGCTCAATAAATATTATCCTGAGCAAAGAAGCAGGGAAAGGCATTGAAAACAGAGCAAATGTCGCATGCATAAGCTACAAAGGAAAAGTACATACATACTACATGCTTGCCAAACTCAGGTGAGTAAACTTGTTTCTAATGACCGATAAGAGACTCTTTCAAGTGGTCTGTGACATAGAGAACTTCTCCATCTCTGCTTCAACAACTTATGAGGAACAGACACCTGTAAACTCGCGTCACAGAAACTAAGGGTATATGTTCCCCTCACTAGGAAACTCATTTGGATGCTGAGCTGCCACGGGCTATGTCTGAGCAGGGGCTCTAGGTTCTATCCATGCATGGTCCTTGGTTGGAGTATCAGTCTCAGAAAAGGGCCGTGTACCTAGATATATTTGGTCCTTTTGGCGCTCCCATCCTCTCCAGGTCTTACTGACTCCCTCTTCTTTCATATGATTCCTTGCACTCTGGCCAATGTTTGGTTATGAGTCTCAGCACTGCTAGGTAGAGTCTTTCAGAGGCCCTCTACTGTAAGCTCCTGTTCTGTTTCTTGTTTTTTCCTACTTCCAATGTCCATCCCATTAGTCTTTCTGAGTGAAGATTGATCATCTTACCCAGGGTCTTCTTTCATATTTATCTTCTTTACATGTAGAGATTTTAGTGTGTTTATCCTATCTTATAGGTCTATGTAAGTGAGTATATACCATGTGTGTCTTTCTGCTTCTGGGATACCTCACTCAGGATGATCTTTTCTAGTTCCCACCATTTGCCTGCAAATTTCATGATTTCCTTGTTTTTAATTGCTGAGTAGTATTCCATTGTGTAAATGTACCACAGTTTCTGCATCCATTCCTCAGTTGAGGGACATCTGGGTTTTCTCCAGTTTCTGGCTATTACGAACAAAGCTGCTACAAACACGATTGAACAAATGTCCTTGTGTACTTGAGCATATTTTGGATATTTGCCTAGGAGTGGTGTAGCTGGATCTTGAGGAATCACTATTCCTAATTGTTTGAGAAAGCACCAGTTTGGTTTCCAAAGTGGCTGTACAAGTTTACATTTCCACCAGCAATGGAGGAGAGTCTCAGTGGCTGGCTCTTTGACTCCCCCCCCCCCCCCGTCCGGAGGAGAAGCAGCCTTGCTAGGCCACAGAGGAGGACATTGCAGCCAGTTCCTGATGAGAGCTGATAAATAGGGTCAGATGGAAGGTAAGGAGAAACTCCCCTATCAATGGACTTAGAGAGGGGAACGGAAGAGATGAGGGAGGGAGGATGGAATTGGAAGGGAATGAAGGAGGGGGCTACAGCTGGTATACAAAGTAAGTAACCTGTAATTAATATAAAAATTAAAATTATAAAAAATATATATTTATAAAAATTATTTGCTAAATCTAATAAACAAGTATTGATTTAATAATGTTATCCTACTTTTCTGAATTTGTGTAACTTTTGTAGATTTTGTCTAAATAACTTAATAAGCCTTAATGCACACCAAAAAACAAACAAACAAGCAAACAAAAAAACCTAACAGTGTTTTAAGTAGGAGTCTTCTTTTCTTTAAAATAGAAAATATACCTTGTGAAAAAACATGTGTTTTCTGCCATTCTGATGTTTGTAGTTTAGATGAAAGAAGTGTAACTGACCTCATGGACTAGGTGTGCAGAAAGCAAGAGGACACCAGCCGGACAGCCCACAGTAGACATGAAATGTCTGTAGCTGGATAATCAACATTTCATTCCCAAGCACTCATTAAATAGTTAATATGAACAAAATCCACATGAATGCACGAATGTACAAAATTATCTCTTTGTCATCTTTTGTGCCAAACACAGAGGTCAAGATGTAGGAATAAATTAAGAATGTGTTATTGATCAGCAAATAAGTTGAGAATAATTTTAGAAGTTTCCCACATTTTAAGCATTTATGGAAAGCAAACTTTCTGCTAATCAGATTTTGATCTTCAGAAGCCAAATGTTGCATGGATCAAGTATCAGTATATCAAATATATCGAAGCAGCTGCCTGAGCTCAGAGACACAGCTCTGTCTCATGAAGCAATTTTCTGAAACAACTAATTGATGCCTGTATAACACTGGCACAAATGCCAGCTTTTGACAGATATACTCAGAACATTTTCAGACCTATACAGGGGTTACCCCGCCACCGGGCATCCAGATGAAAATCTTGCCACATGCCATTGTCTTCAGTAGAGGAGTCTGTGACACGGCCACCAGCTCTACCTTTCAATAGCCAATAGAGAAAAGGCTGAGTAATTTGCACAATCCACAGATTTTAAGGGCTTTATCATCATACCACACACTTTGCTCTAAAACAGAGGACAGAAGGAATGCCATAAAGTATTGCCACATGGAGCCCTTTATGGGGTATGTTTTTTATGATACTGAAGTTGCACCTTTGACACTCTGTTATTTATTGAATAAGAGAGCAAACCGGCTAGTAAATCACAGGCAAACAACTAGCCAGTAAGAACCAGCTCTGAATTTAGAGGGTGGTAATTTTTATAACTGTATTTATCCTGCTGCTTTTCATTTTGCTCTATTAGTCTTTGTTCCATAAAATCTCTTCCTTTAATAGATTCTCTTCTTAAGACATTTTAAAATGCATCACATGTCAGAACCAATTCAACTAAGATACCTAAATGCATGTTATTTCAATTAAAGATGGATGATTCGAAAAGTGTATGCTTGTAATTGCATAAAACTGCCTTTCTACATTATATACGTTGCAGAGATGAATGCTGTCAATGTATGCAAGAATCAAAATTAGGCTTTTAAAAAACATATAAAATAAATTATTCACATCACATTTGTCTATACATCTGATAGTGCAATTAGCAATCAAAAGAACTACATATGGTGATGTCGTGAAGGCATTCTGAGTTTTGCGCATCCTGCTGTTGATGGATGCAGGTTCTACTTTCTGCACATTTTTTTTTTGTTGTTTCATTACTTTGCACTAAAAGATAAAAAATAAAATAACATGTTTTCTTTATTTTGGTTCCTTTAAAAATCATCCTTCACGCTTCCTTCTCTTTCCTTCCATGTCTTACTCTCATTTCCCCAGTTTAGATAGGGCTTGTTTTTCTTTGTTTATCTTCACTCTTCATCATGTTCTGCATACTAACATTAGTAATAGAAGTCCTGGCTCCCGATCTGGGGCGATTTGGGCAGTCATTGAGGTTACCACTCTGTATTTGGTTAGCTTCTAACCATTTTTGAAGAAGAATCATTGGCACTTTTCTTATCAGCCCCCAGAATTTCTGCATCTTTCAGAACGTTTATGACAATATTCTCAGAGTTGTATGCATCATCAGCTTAGTCACGTCAGCAAAACTATGACTCTTCCAATTTTCATTCCCTTACAATGGCCTCAGTGTTTTACTACTGACTTCCTTTTGAGCTCCTGGTCCCTTTTTCTCTTTATTTAATATTGCGCCTCTATCAGCTACAGAAACAGTTTAAAACCGTTTGGAAATGCGTGGAAACACCTCGCAGTGGACCGTATTCCTCACGCAGCCTCCGATGGGCGCATGTTCTCTTATTTATTTAATATTGCGCCTCTATCAGCTACAGAAACGGTTTAAAACCGTTTGGAAATGTGTGGAAACATCTCGCAGTAGACCGTATTCCTCACGCAGCCTCCGATGGGCGCATGTTCTCTTACCTCAGCGCCGGCAACTGTTTGTTCTCCATCGTCTCTGCCTCGCTCTCTAGGACGAGTTCATGCTCTCCCACTTGGCTAAAGTTGTGTGCGTGAGTGTTTTTGTGTTGTATATGTTTCTACATGTTCATGCTTGTGCATGGGGAGACCAGGTTTAGGTCAGGTGCCTTCCTCAGTCATTCTCGAGATTATTGTTTTGAATATGAGCTCTTCACCTCTTCACCTAGGCCACTGAGCTTTAACTATCTGCCTGTCTCCAGACATCTCACTGGGGTAACAGATTTAGGATATGCCACCAGACTTTAATGATATGGATTTCAGAAATCCCAAATCAGGTACTCATACTTATGTGACAAGTACTTTACCAACTGATCCATCACTTCAGCCCCCCAAGAGGCCAATCCATCTATTTATGCCTGGACGATTAGAAAAAAGAAAAATATATATATAATTATATTTAGAATTCATTCAGATGGCATATACTGCTCAGCTCTACCATCTTACATGTTTCAAGAAGGTTATAAATCTTGACATATTAACTGAAGGGAGTGTGTCAAACTTAGTATTTATTTAAGGGATCAAAAAGTTAAACACAAAATGAATACAACTTGCAAAAGATAATGTAAGGCTCAAACTTCATCTGATAACATAAACTCTGAGATTGGATTTTGTATAATAAGATTGCCAATGGACTTAACAAATGAATCTACTTCCATCATCTATTCTGTGAAACTTGGTTTTAGTTAGTTAATTGAAGTAAAACCAAGCAAAAACAGCTAAAATGGTCTCTACTTCTGGTGCACACTCCCTAACCTACTTGACCCTAAACTAGAAAGAATTGCATTAGAGTCAAATTTAGCTGTAAGTGACAGGAGACCTGTTCTCACTGCCAGGTAAGGGCTCGTGTCTTACCTGTAAAACGGTTGTACGTGCAGTCGTCAGTAGAAATTCTTTGTTTTGCTCTTCCTACTAATGAGTTCCATTCCCTAAATTAGAGTTGTGTGGATGGTTCACATTTCAGATGTTTTATAATTTTCAAAATTTTGCATTTTTAGTGTCTAACCTTTCATTGAGATCTCGTCACATATGATTCAGTACTTTAATGATTTCCCAAATTGGCACTTTATAAAAAGCACAGAAACTCACACAGGTCTATGCGGGGTTTGTTAAATTTCTTTTGAGAAAACACAAATTTATTCACACCTAGAAGTGAACTGAGCATCACAAGTCAACGCAGATTTGTGAGCTTTTTCTTGTCATGCATGAAAGAACCTGGATTTTGGCTAAAAAGGATACAGTCCAAAATAACAGGCTAGAAAATATCTAATCATAATAATATAAAATAGATGCCAAGACTCTACTGTTAAGGAATTTTGTCTCACTTATCCCTCATATACAATCAGATGTTGTTTAGATTTATTGTTTTTAGAGTTTTGTTTTTCTGGTACTTTTTCACACTCTTGGGCATACATTGTATAACGTGAAGCTATGTGTCTTCTGAGCTTTGACAATTTTTGTAGGTAATTAGATAGTATATTAACTGATAATACTGAAACCCACTGCCCACTCACTGGTAGTTGAACAAAGATCTGAAAACTCTTTTCAGGGTTACTAGCTCAGATTCCTGAATAAGACCATTACAAAACTTTTCTACCATCGCACACACACACACACACACACACACACACACAGAGAGAGAGAGAGAGAGAGAGAGAGAGAGAGAGAGATGCTTCTGTGTGTGTATGAATGATTTTATGATTTTATGAAACTTACTCATTAATTTAAATCAGGAAACTTTTTGCCACTTGGAAGGCACTGGATATGCCGATATGAGAAAGAACACTTACTTTCCTTTAGGCAGCTGCTGTCTAGTGAATAAGAAAAATAAGTGCACTATTCCTCAACTACTCTGATTCGAGTTCTAATTGAAGTGTAGCTTCAGTGTAACCACAACGCATTGGAGGGTCAAAATTCTGTCTTACTAGATAGACTTCTAGCCTATCTTCACTTCTGTATCATGTATCTGTGAGAGAAAGGTAAAGGCTTTCTCAAATCCGTAACGAAGGAAAGACTGTTGGCTCAAGCAGTAAGAATCCCCAGTCATGAATGAACCCACTAGAGCAAGATAAAAGGACTGTAGAGCCTCCAAAGTGTGTTTGGAATACACTTATGTATACGTATGACTACACAGACATACCTATTACTAGGCCAAAGAAGGATTACGTGTTACTTTTAAATATATCCAGTATTTCTTTGTCTTTCTGTAGGATGGAGGTTAGGAATTGGTTCAATGGGTTAAAATCCAGGTGTCAGAGGGATTAGCTTTGTTTCTGGAGTCTCTCTCTTTTTAATATTTTATAACAACTTTATTTGGGGTTCATGCAAGTACAGGTATCAAGGGTATGTCTACCGTACTAGTTCTGAGATTTGCAGGGGTCGAGAAAGTTTCACTTAGTGAATGTAAGAAGAGAGAAATAGAGAAAGATATAGACTATTTTGGGAATTTGGCTCTGGAGTCTCTTAAAAAAAAATCTATGTTCTTGTCCCTTTTAGCTGCTTGAGACAAGCTGCATTCTTTGTCTCATGGCCCTCTTCCATCTTCAAAGTCAGTAATGAATGGTCAAAGTGTTCTCACACCTGATTATTCTGACACTTCTGTCTCCACCTTCCACATTGAAGAGGCTGTGTATAAAACTTGAATGATTGGAAATCACTTCCTTTAAAAAAATAATCATTAACAGTCCTTCACTTCACCTGAAGCCTCAATTCTCCTCTCCCACTATATGACATAATATAATTATAGATTCCGGGGGTTGAGGGAAGGTACACACACAAAAACTGTTAAATATGGGGTGAAAACGTAAAAGTAATGAACTGTTTTGCACTTGAAAGCAAGACAGATAAGTACTTGAAGATTTCATTAAGAACCTTTCCCATTTTATTTATTGCGTTCCATATAGAGACATAAATTATGTAGATAAACAGATACAAATTATCAAAAAATGCATTGTAAGGACAGAATAAAACTTTTTTCATTATGTGGAAATGGAATACATTGGAATTACCCAAGAAATGAAAAAGAAATGTGCATTTGGGGGGATGAAGTTCCAAGTCAAAGGTAGATGAGACCATTGCTATTTAATTCAGAGCTTGTAACAGGACCAAAATATCTGGACCCAGGGACCCTTGCCAAGACTGATGAATCAACCAAGGACTGATGCATGGAGAGGACCTAGACCCCTGCTCAGATGTAGCCCCTAGGCAGCTCAGTCTCCATGAGGGTCCCCAAGTAAGTGGAGCAGGGACATTCTCTGGCATGAACTCAGTTGCTTGCTCTTTGATCATCTCCCCATGGTTACTAGGCCACAGAGAAAAAGGATCCAGACAGTCTTGATAAGCTAGAGTCAGATAGTAGGGGAGGAGGACCTCTCCTATCAGTGGACTAGGGGAGGATCATAGAGGGAGAAGAGGGAAGTAAGGTAAGACCTGGAGGAGATGTGGGAGGGGGCTATAGCTGTGATACAAAGTGAATAAATTGTAATTAATAATAATTTCAGATCAATTTGGCAAATTTAAAAATCTCATTTTACTCATAGTCCTCCCAAGTTTATTTAGTAAAGTAGTTAAGTATTCATTAGTGAAGTAGTTAACTATCCAATAACAATAAGCTAAAACATAAGACAGTACATCAGACTTAGCTAACTGCTCTATAGTCAGTGATCATTTGCTCATCACAATGCACAACATTAGCCTATGAAGAAACCTTTGGCTCCAGTGTGAAAGGGCCCCCAAGATGATGTAGTGTGTTTCTGTCACTATCATAAACTTTTAAGAATTGTTTTTTAGTGTGTGTATATACAAGTGTGTCTTTCTGTACACCTGTAGGTCTGTGCTCATTTCCTTGTTCCCCACGTATGTACAGGCCAGAGATCAACATCAAGGTTGTTCTTCAGGATGCATCCCTCTTGTTTTGTGAAACTAGGCCTCTCACTGGGTTTTGGTACCCACACCTTAAGCTAGAGTGCCCAAGAAGTGAGACCAAGGAATGCACCTTTCTCTGCTCCCACAGCACTGAAATTACAAACACAGGTCATCACACCTGGCTTTTTATGTGGGAACCTGTTTTCAAATGCAAGTCTTGATTCTTGTAGAGTGAATGCCCTGGTGACTGATCAAGCTGCTCTTCCACAATTCTTAAATGACGTTTTAACCAAAAACCTTCTATTTTCACTCCACACTCTACATGCTGCCTGCGCCAGCCAAGCAACGCCTCAGATTCACGTGTTACGGAACTCTCGCAAAGGAGAAAACCGATACAGAAGAAGGCCGTTTGGCAAAAGCAACAGCACTGTTTCACAGCCAAGCTGGGATTCGAAGAGTCAAGCACTGTCCCACTCCATCTCTTTTTCCTTTAGAGGCAGAAATATTGTATTCTTAAAGATGTCTGTTGCTGCACTGTGAAACACTGTCTGGTCTGTGGTTAACTTTTACTAAATGATTGTTGAACTGTATTATATTGTATTATATTATATTATATTATATTATATTATATTATATTATATTATA
>NW_026596051.1:39897414-39912991 GCF_907164565.1 Psammomys obesus
ATATTATATTATATTATATTATATTATATTATATTATATTATATTATTATATTTGACGGACTTTGGTTTTAAAAAATGTATGTTCATTTCACCTCTAAACAAATACAGATGGACGTACAAAAAAAAAATTCTTGAATCTCTTCCAAAATATTTGTACAAATCTATTAAAGTCAGTGCTTTTCTATTTTTCATAATTTTATGTCCAAAGAAAATCATTTGAGCAACACTTATTACTAAATATTCACTATTTACATTTACACTGAAAAATTTTCTGGAAAGGTCTGGCAATACCGCCCCATTCACCTTGCTTTTTCTAGACCAAGTTTCTCTGTATAATAGAGCCCTGGCTGGCCGGAAACTTGCTCTGTAGATTAGAGATCTGCCTGCTTCTGCTTCTTGAGTACTGGGAATAAAGGTCTGAGCTACGGCCACCAGGCTTTCTTCCTTCTTAAGAAATTCAAATATTATAAGCATTGTTTAAATATGAAGATATCAAAATTTATTTTTAGAAGTGTAATCCAAATATAAACAAATAAAAAAAGCCACCCACAATAATCAATATTGGTAGCAGGTACCATTGAGAACATCTATTTGCTGTTGTGGTTATTTATTTATTTATTTAGTTAGTTTTCTTTTTTGAGACAACATCTTGTTGTGTATCTCAGGCTAGCCTTAAATTATAGATCTTCCTTCCTTTGTATTTGGAGTGCTGGGGCATCTGTAATGTACCTGCATGCCTGGATTGCTGATTAAACTTCTAATTAATTTAAACTGCATTTTCAGGGTTTGTTAAATGCCATATAATGTAACTATGCTATGAAAATAATGCTAAAATTATTGCTAGTAGTTAAAAACACAAAATATCATGGAGTGCAGAGTCTGTTTGACATGGAGGTTTATCTTATGAGATAAATTCTCTGGCAAGGGCTGGAAGAGAGAACAAGACACCATTGCCAGGACTTGACCATCTTAGTGCTGATTTGAACAAATGCTTAGCCTGCACATATTCTTTGCATGACTTTGCCATCTACAAAAGAGACATAGTAATATTTATAGTTCTTATTTCGTAGGAAAATATAAATGCTAATATGAATAAAAATGTATCTTGAAAATATCTGAGATACAAGAAGGAGATATTAATTAAGGTCTTTTCCTTCAACCAAATATATTTTCAAAAGATAATGTAGGCAATAAAATTAGAAAATGCAAAATGAAGAAGACTGCCTCAGCATTATGTAGAACTACCTTACCTTAATTCCTCTTTTATTATTTCCATGTGCTGTATTTAGTGATTAGCCCCAAGCAAAGACCAGGAAGATGTATGCTAATTCATTTTAATTCTTGATTTACTATGTTATTTATATTTGGGATGACTCTGACAGATAACAGAGAGGCTAAACGTAAGAATTTTAGCAGGGCTGACTTGCTTGATTCATCTCATCACTTTATTGAACATTCATTATTTATAAGGTATTTCAAGTTATTTCTAGCAGGGATAAATTAAATAAGGTGCAGTCTTTGCCTTCTCAGACAGCAATTTACAAGTGATAATAGGAATAAAATGTGTACATACAGACGATGTGTTCGGTGTTACAAGACTATAACTTCAAATAGTCATAGGACAGAGTGCCTATGAAAAAGAAAAAGGATACAAATGACAACCTGAATTTTATTTCTGGTAGGAAACAGACAGTTTGAAAATCAAGCAGTGTGCTTGAATGAGATGGAAGTATTATAAATTTATTGAAATCTTTGTGGCTGCTTTATAAAAATAACCAATGCTGCCTAGGTAAGTGACTATATATGCTGGTGAAAATTGCCACAGCAGCATTTACTGTGGCTTATGAAAATTTAAATTTCCCTCCTGAAAGTTTTATTGCAAAGACTAAGTAGTTTTGAAAACATGATCAGTAGATGTAGTAGAAAAATAATGTTATGATAAGAACATGTACCCAGGAGTTATTATAATGATAAAAAAATATGTCTGGCTCTAGCTGGCTCAGATCACTTCAAGATGGTAATACAATATCTGTAGGTTTCAAACACGAGAGATAAAAATCCCCTGATGAATGCACCATTTACATTATTGTGACCTTGAAAGCATGTCAAAATAGCTTACTGTTTAACTTCAATAGCTGAGTTGAGTGCCTCTGAGTCTGTTATAACTGATTCATATTGAGCCCTCCTGACCAGCACGGTAGGACATTCCCAGCTCCTTGAGATGCACATAAAACATTTAACAACGGGAAGCTAGCTTTTGGTTTCTAGTATTTTCAAAAAAAGAAGATACAAAAGAATCATTGCATCAAATCTAGAGTGGCTTGGAGTTGTATGAAGCTCATCTTACTGTTTTTCAATGTGTAGCATCAGCAATTGTAGGTTGCATAATAAGAATTTATTTCAGCAGCAAATTTGCTCCCAAACACAGTATTAGACATCTGCAGAAATTAATGATATTACTTAGGACCTAGGTCTTGTTCCTGATGGCCACGTACTGTGACTGCTAATGCCCTTTTAAACTTCTATCCTGGGCCCTGCATGGACTGTCTGGCTTGACATTGGACACTGCTAAGAAGAGACAAGCATGCAGAGAGCAAATGATTAATGTAAGCCTTTCTACAACTAGCCACAGGCTTATGGAATTCTTTTCTGCAGCATTCCAGAGATAATTGCCTACCATTTTGTCTAGGAACAGCTTAGGCCGTTAAAAAATATAGGTATGTCAGACCGTGGTACCTAAGTGGTTGATGTTACATAGATATGGAAAGAAAAGCAAGATGGAAAGTGAGGAGTGTTTAAGAACATTTCCAAATAAAGCTGTTTTGGGCAAAAGGATATACTGTGACATACCAGAGCTTTCATGGAGAGATGTTTTTGTCATTGTTCTTTCATTTTTGGCATTTGTTTTCTTCAGGAAGAGAGGTTGCAAGGGCAGAGGGCTGATGTGAAGGAATGGGGACATGAATGGGATTGGGGTGAATGATGTGAAATTCACAAAGAATAAATTAAAAGTTAAATAAAAAGAACATGCATGAGTATTCAGTCTCACAGGAATGATGAGTTCACTTTGAAATATATGTCAGGAGGTTTATTTTGTTTCAGTTTAATGAACTAAAAATTTTTAATTAATATCTTCTTCATGGTTTGAAAAAGTTTGCACAAATGTTCTGAAAGGGTAATATTTGATGAATTGAAGAGCATGTACCTGCCATCTACAAATAATATTTTCTCCAATTATTACAGAGTAATTTGAACACTTTCCATATTTCTGTAAATGAAACCCCAGTATAAAGTATTAATTTTAATATAAAGTTCACACTTTAGAATTAGCTGAACACTTACACACACACACACACACACACACACACATACACACACACACACACACATTTGGATTTGTGGTTTATTTATACAAGACTAATTGTGTTCCAACTTGGCATCAATAGACCACAAGAGTGTATTGGTTCCAAAATGCTCTAGACAAATATCCTTTTCATCATGCTGGGCTGGGGGCAAAAAGAGATGATCAACTTCACTTGTATTCAGAATGCCTAGATGTTCCATATGGCCTATTTTTCATTGGAAAGTTAGTTCTTAAAATCTTATGGCATTTTATCATAATTGCTCAAATATTATAAAAGTAACAGTCCAGTGTATTTTGAGGCCTCTTGCCAGATGATTGAGAGGTAAAATGCAATGAAAACTAAAAACATATTTTTTAACAATCCATAGGCTTGTGGTTCTCTCCAGGCTTAGAAATTAGTATTATATATAATATATATTTATATTTGAAGATATATATATATTTATATTTGAAGATATACATATATATACATATATAAATATATATACACATATATTTAACTCAGTAGTCAAATTTTAAGAAATCCGAGTAACTTAGGTATCTTCTTACTATCTTAGCATTTAGAAGTTGATTTTATGTTGATTCAAATCTTACTACATGTCTGAGTCTCATCCTTTCTCAAATACATATTAAATGTATTTTTTTTTTCAATTTTAAACAAAAACAAAGGAGGCACATCAACCTACTGGGTAGTGATCTGTAAGAAGGCTAATGCAGAAATCCAGCATTTAACAAAACAAGTCCATGTCTTTGGACGACGGTCACAGCAGCCCAAGTATCGTTTTTGGTTTTGTTTTGTTTTGTTTTTTTTTCTGTTCTCTTTTTTTTTCCTTTTATGAATATCCAAATTTGTTATCTCTTTGTTTTCCCCAAATCTATAAAACTCTGTGAATCTTATTTTCTATTGTAGAACAGCAATCTACAGGAAAAACAGTTGAGCAGAGGACCAATAAATAAACCAAATCTAGACCCAATTCTCACCCTCAAATCAGGGCCCTGAGGAGCCTTACAAAACAATTCATAAACATGTGAAACTCTCTCATACTAGTGTGGCCTTGTGGGAACCAAAGCATTACTTTTCCTTTCTCTGTTTGTGTGTCTTCCTCCCTTCTGCCTTTTGTTTCTTACATTTTGATTATTTTTCAGATAGTAACATATTGCATAGGCCTAAGAAATCATATCAGAATGTGCTGAAATTACAGTAGGTATTACCAGTGACTACTTATATTAGATATTAAATGTAATTATATATAATCATATAGTCACATATAATCACACATGGCATATTATATTAGTGCATATAAAATTACATTGCACATAGGACTTTACACATAGCAATTGCTGTATGTTAGATGGTATTCATACGTATTCAATAGATTACAACCTAATGATAACTGATAAATTTTTTGACTCGATTGTCATTTTCCTTAGCAGAGATAATGCAGCATAAAGGAGAAAAGAGTTTGCATTCTAGCTATCCTGAACCAAGCGTATAGACCTCGAGCTTCATTCTTCACGTGTAAAATGGGAGTGCTTATGGTTTGATTACATATTGCCTATAAGCCACAAAACATGCTTGATGTCTGGATCAAAAGAAAAAAACCGTTTTTCAAGCCATGCAAGCTGAGAAATGTGTGGTAATCTTGCTCATCCACTGTTATGGTCAAATGAGCTTTAATGTATGCATGTATGTATGTTTGTATGTATGTATGTACGTATGTATGTATGTATGTAGTTTGCCATAGAAAGTGATAAGGAAAGGCAATATTTACCCAAGGTCATCTAATAAGTTATTCTTTGTCATTAAGGCCACGAGGTTTTGGCTTTGCTGTCTTATTTCAGTGCATTAGGCCACAAAGTCATCAAAACAAACCAGAAAAGAGCACCATCAAAGGCAAAAGGGATAAAATCAAAGGGTCCTGGAGCAGTGTGCTACTAAAAGCCTTCTGCTATCTTAGTCCACATTCTCAGACCTCTTGAAATGTTATTCGTAAAGCTTTAAAAGGCTTGCCTGGAAACCTCTGTGCCTTTTTAAAGACACAGTGTATCTCTTGCTGACTCATGAATGCTGAATTAGCAATTATAATATAGATTTTTGAATATCCATCAGAAAAATGCCAATACTTTTTGTGTTGCTAAATCCTTTAGGCATTTGCTGTTAAGAAAGCACTACCATGACTAGCTAAGCAGATGGTTGTTGCTATAGCAGTAATGGAGGAAAAGAGAAGAGACAGAGAGACACAGAGACAGACACAGACACTCAGAGAGACACAGAGACAAACAGACTGAGACAGACACACAGAGAGACAGACACACAGAGACAGACACAGACTGAGACAGACACACAGAAAGACAGACACACAGAGACAGACAGAGAGACAGAAACACTGTGACAGAGACAGAGAAAGAGACAATGGCTGAAAGAATGTAAATCTTTAAAATGATTTGAAATCTTCAAATGATAACAAACACTGGTAAGGATTGCTGCTTTCATTGTGCGTATACATATACATATAGATGTACAATATGTCAAATTTCTTGACAACTTACCAGGATTTCTCTGCCAAAATCAGGTGGTGATTAAAAAAAAAAAAAAAAAGACAGGAAATGGGAGTCTTAACATTTCCACTTGACATTGGGTCCTTTTCCTCTGTGTGCTCTGTTGGATACCCATATTCTTTCCACTGTTCTTCCTCTTTGGGCTTGGCAGGGATAGATCACTAGCCGCCAGTGCGGTAACCTTAAACTTGCTTCCTTAAGTGGCTGAACTCATCTCTTCCTTCATGCGGTTTGTGGGATGTTTTCCCTTCTGCTTCTGCCTTCTCTCTACCACCTTGTAACTTGGCCACACTCATCATACTTCCGTTACTGTGTTATCCTTTTTTTTTTAAAGGGCAATAAATATTTAAAACATAAAGCATTATCCTGCCAGTTGTGGGGTCAGATATTTTCAAGTGAGCAATAATGAGAGGGAAAATGGATTTCTCCAAGCATTATAAAGGTCTAAGCAAGGAGGGAATGATTCTTAAGTTACAGGGTTTTACTTGTCCTATTTCTAGTGAGTGAAGCCAAGGAAAAAAAAAAAAAAAAAGAAAAAATCTTTGGGGTAGATATTTTAAGAGATGGCGACACAGGCAAAGAAACCAAAGTCATCACAAAAGCCTCCCAGTGTAGACCCAGCCATCTGCATACAGTTCACAGGACGCTTCTGTTTATTTATGAGTCATGGAATGTGTAAAGCCAACTCCTAGCTGTAAAAGGACATACAGTTGCTCTCATGTTACTTATTTGCCATCCCCCCTTCTTGTTTCTCTGCAGAAGCAACACTTTTCTTTCTGTGTATCGGGATCCAGTGTGATATAGGAGAATACCATTTGGGGGAATTAAAATTTCTTTTCTTGAAGACAACTAAAAATTATAGTTAAAGAATGAATAGAAAGATTTACATAAATGTAGTAGATCTTAATGTATGTATATTGAAATATTGCACCTGCCAAGCATACTTTAGAGTAGTTCTAATGTCCTCTGTAAAAGACACAGAATTAAACTGAAGACAGAAACATTAATTTTCTAGTGTAACTTGGTTCTTTTCAATATAATAATCTTAGGTTATGACAGACACAAAGGAGGATAATGAAAGAAGCAATATATTTTACCTTAAGATTTCAGAGACTGCTTCCTACAAAGATATTTTTCCCCCAGAGGTTTTACTAAGGAAAATGATTTTGCAAATTTCATCTCGATGTAACAAGTTCAAGGAGGTAAATTGTTTATATATCAAAGAATTAAATGTCTGTGCCATTGTTAGTCTGTAGCTCTGTGATCTTTCTGATTAAAAAGAACATTATTTCATGCAACCCAGGAACTTTCTCCATAGGATGTTTCAGTTTAATCTACCCAAAATTTTACCCTCTAGACATTCTATGATGGTTATTTTCTGATTTGATTTCATGATCTCTTTGAAACATTTTCAGCCTTAAGCAGTAAACACAAATAGATGGAAATAGTTGATAGCTTGAATTTTTGACCTCAAATGTGAGCTTGGAATTATTCCCTCACAATATGTGAAACAGTGCACATACCCAGAAGTATGAGGAAAGGAAATGCTTTAGCATGTGCCAACGCAGTGTTGTAATACCACAGATCCTCTGTATCTCCTATACTTTACAGAACACAACTATCTTCTAGGGATACATCTCATAGGTACATATTGATTGTACCCAGCCACAAAAGCCTGCGGTGAGTTCAGTATTCCTGTTCTGTTTTTGTTCTTTTCTGTATCAGAGGAGTTATCTCTTTGCCTATCACTTATGATCTTCACTTCTACAAGAGTGGTCAGACAGTAAATATATTTTTCTTAAGGCTATAGGATCGGAAGCTACAGTTTCAATGATTCAATGGGGAAAAGAAATGCCGTGGGCCATAGAGTTAATGTAAGGATGAGGGTGTGGAAAATACTAGCTAAGAATAAAAATCTGTGCTCAGTCTAATGTCTCTAATTTGGTAACGATTCTAATTCTCTTTACTATGGATGAAGGAGGTATGCCCTTATTGGAAATACGAGTTTTATTACTTTAAATATTTCATATTTAGTCTATGTACTGGGTTGCATACCCAGAAACAACATGCCTTTAAAATCACAAAAATCCACTGAACACAGGAAAACAGAATTACAATGTAATGAGATAAACCCCAAGATGCCTAAGTGCCTTTGCTCTAGTCCTCATATACTTATATTCCAGCAAGTATTTTCTGAATGCCTGGATGGACAAGCAAATGGAGGTTATATGTAGTGACACAGTAACATCGAGTGTAGCAGAGTGTGGTAGGCAAACAAGCAGGGAAGGCTAGGCATGAACGGTCTGCCCTGGGGTAGGCCTTAGCCTGTGTTCTCTAGTGTGCACTGAGAGATGTCCACGCTGGCTGTCACCCAGCGGCTTAAACAGAGGAAGGGTAGCTGCAAGGGATGGGAGGCATAGTGTGTTGAGAAGCTGTGGGAATTTTCTTACCTGTCTGTTTTATTGATTATATGGCACCCTTTCCATCATATTTGCCTGATTATACATTTATTTAATTTTATATTAACCCTTTTGCCTTCTCATACGTAAAGGGAAAGATTGACATTTATTCTGTTTGATACCATAGACCAAACAATTACACCTATGGTAACAGAGTAGCAACTTAGTTGATGATAAACTATTAAAATAATGAACAAGTAGTTTATTTTAGTTTCAGTCTGATCAATGACCAGGAATGTGCTGTTTGATCTGCATATTATTTCTTACTATTTTTAACCAGGCTTTTCATTGAAAATTAAGATTCCTTTTTACATTCTATATTGTATCTGTGAAGTTGGAAATAAACCTGGTGCTCTAGTGCAGTGGCTCAAGCCTGTAATCCCAGCGCTTTGGAAGTCAGAGGCAGGCAGATCTGTGGAGTTCAAGGCCAACCTGATCTACAAAGTGAGTCTAGGATAGCCAAGGCTACACAGAGAAGCCCCGTGGCAAAAAAAAAAAAAAAAAAAACCATAAATGAATAAACAAACAAATAAATAAATAGAGCAGGCATGATTCTTCCAGTTGGTGTTGTACAGTTTCCTGGCACAAACTGCCACCATTTCTGACTTCTGTCCTCATATCATGAGTCTGTGTATTGGGAGACATGAGGCAAACATACAACCAAACCAAAACTATCCTAGCTAAATTTAACACATAATCTAAAGAGCAAACTTGTTCCCACAGCCGCCTATTTTGCCCTTCAGAGACTTGTAGTGCATTTGGCCGTGACTGCAATTTACCTTTTCATCACAGCTCGAATGGGTTCTTCTTTCCCTTACAAGAATCTATTTAAATACGTTTACATGGACTGCACTTTTTCTGGGAGACAGAAAGTTCTTCACTGTATCTAGGCACTTAAAATTCTTTCACAACCTCAAGAAGACATCCTCAATGATAATTTTCCTGTAGATCTCAGTGCTGAAAGAAGTCATAGTACCCAGAAACATAAACGATCTTGACAACTGAACTCTATTTTCCATTTCACATTATTCGCACTGTGTGGTTCTTTTGTCTTCAACGTCCGTGACTTTTCTTAGCTAGGGAGTTGAGGCCACCAGTTTATTTTTACATGGGGCTCATTTTAGATAATTGCCACCTGTAGGAAGTTATCCTGAGTGAGACCTATAACTATTTCTGTTACTTCTTACTTAATTGCATGCACAGGAATAAGCATGAAAACTGTCATTTGAAAACTAGGGCAGTTAGATTTTTCCTGTGTCCCTCCTGTTACTAAGCAAACAAATTTGAAGTGATCCCCTCACAAAGGGATGAACAACAACAACAACAACAACATGCTTACATGCTTAGTAGTTTGTCTTCCTGGGGTATACATAGCTATGATTGTAAAAGAATAAATAGTTCAAATGTCTGCATTGAATTTCAGGTACTCCGGTTTCTACCCCCTGTTTTATTCAGGGTTACCATCTCTGAGATTGTATGTAATTAGAGGGCTTACAGGGAGACCTGGAGTCACAGCTATACATTTTGTTCCTCAGACCATGTACTCACAACATGACACTACTTTCTTGTGTGGACAGTAAATGTAGAGCTGCAGCATACCCAACGTCGTTAACAAACGAATTCAAACATGAATCACTTTGTGTTTTAACAGAGTAAAATTTTACTCTGGAGTGATAGGGATATCAAAAATAATGCACCTGATTACATCTAATAACTAAGATCCAGCCATTCTAATTATGTTCTTCATGGTTAAAATCAGGTAGATTTGGCCCCTGACCCTGGGTGTAGCCTGTTTAAAAAAAAAAAATCTGCATATGGTTTTAGCCATTAAAAAAAAAAAAAAAAAAAAAAAAAAAAAACTTCTTGGAATGAGAAGCCTCCCCCACTTCACCCACAGGGATCCCAGCACCACTAATCTCCGGGAGAGGCTTGTCATTATCCACAAGTTCCTCTAAAGAGCTTAAATACTTAAGCGATTTTCTTTGGAGCAGTAATGGTGAATTATGTGGTGCCCTAATTGTGCTATTAGTTTATCTAAGTTAAAAAGCAATCTACTTAATTTGAGGGTTTTATTACACACTGGTCACCAAAGGTGAAATACATTAAAAGCACACTCACTCCTTTAAGAGATTTGGCATTTGCAGATGCTGGATTTGATAGGAAACACTTTTTCTCCATTTGTTTTGGTTGCCTTTTTTTTTTTTTTTTCTACATGTATAAATTAGAAAGCTTGTAGCATGCTTGTTTAGCGTAGCATTTGGTCAGAGGTCATTAAATGTGCATCAAGGCTGCGTTTCTTCTTATAAAAATGAGGACCACTTCATGATATGTCTACAGTGTGTGTGATTTTTGTAGTCAAATGACTCTATGACTCTATGTGGTAGCAGGCGTGATCTTTTCTAGTTCCATCCATTGCCTGTAAATTTCATAATTTTCATGTATTTCAGAGCTGAGCAGCATTGGTGGCACACAGCAGCAGGATTTGCTGAAGGGGGTGGAGGCAGGAGGATCACGAGTTCGAGGCCAGCCTGGGCTGTCCATTTAGCACATGCTCCACCGGCGCAATCGGTTAGCACACGGCACTTATAGAATGGTATTCATTCTTAACCCCTGGACCATATCTCTAGCCCTAAGATATCATTTTAAATTTCAATTTTCATTTATAATTAAAAAATAGTTTAATCATCTGGCTAATTGTTTTTTAATTCACTAAAATTTTACTTAAGTAGAGACAGCTATGTGGTCTATAGCAGTGTGAACTGTAGCTACCTGGGTTTCTACACTGACACTGGTCTTATAGTTACTCCAGTCATTGTTTTGTGTGTATGTGTCTGCTTGTGTTTGTGTTTGTGTCTTTCATATATAGCATGGCTTCCAAAATTATTACTGTTCACCTCCTAAAGTCCAGTAGTGCCACAGGCGCTGTAATGTTAAAAAATCGCACCACACATTACAAAACATCCTAAGAATGTGATTTCTAATATGTATAACTGTGATTTGACTGTTGTTCAAAATATATGTCATAGCATTGTACCAAATACTACAGATAGCAATCAGACTTTCCCATTTGCATTGTGGTTGACAGACTTGGGGCTTTAAGGTTTCCTGATTGTGAGCTAGATCAACAAAAGGTATGTATGGATTTGAAGCCTCTTACTCCAAGTAAATGTGCGTGCGCATCACGACTAGCAGTCTGGGCTTTCTGCATTAGGAGATGATTCCAGCCAGAGTACAGGCCTCCCCTCCTGCTTCCCACCAGAAGGCTTTAGAATAAACATTTGGCTGGAGCATCTTTGCAGGGCTCATCCAGCTGTCCTGTGAAGGAACTGCTGCCCACACCCACATGCATTAATGTCTGCTTGCCAGAATGTTTGTTTGCCTCCACATAGACAAAGGCACAATACAGTGTGAGTGCTATGCTCTAATATTATCGCTTCTTTACCCAGTCAAGCGAACTCAGATCTTTTCCACACATGACATGGAAAATGTAGTGGGGCATTTTAAAGAATGGTGAAAATCAGCAGTTGATAACTGCTCACAATTACAACTCTAAGTTAATCTTACAATAGCATTTAATAATGGAAGTTTTTAGAATCAAGTTGTGATGTGACTTTGATTTTGTTTTCAGAGGATTATATTCTATACTTTCGGAAAGCCTTTTGTTTCAGTTTCCTAAAAATATCTTTGTCTCATCTCTTTTCTCTTTCCACTCCTTTTTGCTATTATTATTCATACTATTATTATTTTATTGTTATTTGGTTCAAATTGCCATTACCTTTTCACCAATGAATACAGTAATGTATCTTTTAGGATTATAGTGATTATAATGACATCAATAATCATAGACTATTACTTAAAAATAACTTTCTAGGGAAGAGTACAAACTCTCTCCATGTGCAACTATTAACACCTATTTAATAAATTGCTTTGACATAGCCTGTCCTATCTTGAATTAGTAGCATTGCTCTCTCCCCTATCATGCATGTTCAGTCAATTGCAGATCATTGGGTGATATACGTACATCATGAATGTACGTACACACAGTTGTGCTATAAAGTTCCCTATTTTGCATGAACTGTTTTTCACAATACTGACTAAAATAGAAAAGTTTCAGTGAGTCACTAGTAATCTGAAATCTTCAATAGAACATAACTTTTCAAGTATTTATCCTTTGGATGGGTTGCAGCTCAAAATACATTGTAATAGTTCAAGGATTTTGTGTAAAAAAAAAAAAAGGAGATGATTCAGTTAGAAAACAGGAAGAGTAGATGTAACATCATCAGGTGACTGTATAATTCTGTTTTTAATTTGTGTGTCATGTTGATGATATTCTGTGGTATACAAAATGGTGATTTTTTTTTGGAGCAGTTTTAGGAGGTTTGCAGGAGAGTATTCATCCTTTCTATTTTTTTTTCTTAGATGAGGACAGATGCAATGAGGGCTGTGTGCCTAAATGAATACTTTTACTCTTAGCTCAATTAGTCTGGCACAAACACAAAACACTGCTAGCTTTCAGTACAATTGAAAATAAATGCTGTGGTTCAGAGGTCTCTCTTTTCATAGTTCTGCTAAATCATGCTTAAAGTTCAGTTTGTGTTCCAACAGTAGCATTTAAGACAGCATAGTTAAGAATCTCTTAACATTTCCATTTACAACTTCCCCCTCATTCTAACATTTTCTTTATTGATTTTAGGATGTTTCATGGTAACAGCTTATCAGCGCTTACAGCCAATGACCTAAATATGCAATTAAAATTGCACTATCCTAGCTAGGTGATAAACTAAGTCTAGCTATGGGGCTTTGAAATGCTATTTTTTTTTTTTTCCTGAAGACCTCTTCTTATTACTAATTTAAAATAGAAAAGCACACTGGTTAGATTGAACCCTTTAGAGAAATCATGCTAGGTTCTTTATAGATTTTAAAATGAAGATGCTTAAACATTCTTTTCCTCATTAATAAGTCTCCTTGGCCTTTAACATTTCATCCTAAGTAAAAAACAGTCATTTATGATGTGTCGGTGGAGAAAAAAGTAGCATGTGCATATTGATCATGCAAATAGCTATATGAAATATCTAAGAGACTGTGGCTTGAGTTGAAAGCTGAATTTTTTGCAGTACTGTGCTTATTTAACAGAGAACAATAACTCTACCTCGACTCCTAAAATGAAGATCAAGCTTGGGGAAGTCACTGACTTTTTTTAATAAAGAGTTCCTCTTTCCATTTATTTATTTGCTTATTACATATTATTTGTATTTAATTTTTAAAGACAGAGTCTCCCATGGTAGCCTTTGCTGGTGTTGAATTTGTCATCATCCTCTGGCCTCTACCTCCCAAATGCCTGTAGCATTCCACATTTTGTTAAGCACTTTTAATCTTAAAGTCGCTGCCTCAAGGTGAAATGAGGGGCAACTCTGTAAGATGACTAAAGGGCTCTCTCATTCTTAGTGCAGGTGGACATGCTCTCTTCTGGACATGAAACATTCAGTATCCCTCCTTCTGACAAACCACTGTGACCTAGGACAGAGCTTTAGTAGCACAAAGGGTAGATACTGTTGTCCTAATGGTAGAGGTAAACTTGGATGATAGGGTACCCAGATTCATTTCTTTATGACTCTGTGTTTGTGCTTAGGAACTGGGTCATTAAAATCTATAACTTGTGTTGTTGTTCACAGTTAAATATCCACATAATTTTGTGAGCTTAATTTACCCTTTGAATCTCAACTTCTTCGTGTGTAGAACATAAGTCTGCTGTTTCTTTTGAGAGACTGAATTCACTACATTTAAATCATCAGTCATTTTTCATCACTAACACCCCCACACTGGCCTCCTCCTCAAGCACCGAATCACTTGAGTTCCCTGTTCCTCGTTGATATTTCTTTAATTTCTATTTCTGGAATCCAAAGCAGAACGCCCTTTCTTTTTTCCGCCAGCACAGATGTATCTGTGTAAGTTTGGGACCTCAGTCTTCAGGGTCTAACGTGAAGTCACAATCCTTCCCTTGAGAAATGCAATTTCACTATCAGCAATGTTGTGTTATTTGTAGCAAGTTTCCTTCTCTTCTGCTTCTTTCTGGGAACATCTCTCCTTTTGGATTCTTTACTATTTTTCCTTATCTGTATTTTCTTCATGTAGCTCCAAACTGTTTTCTTTTTTAAACAGAGATTAGCTATTAGCTCTTCCCATATAATCCTACTTTATTTCAATTAAATCATACTTCTGTGGCAAGATGTCAACTGAGAAATATCCTTGGCATTCATATATATGTGTAGAGTCAGAAAGGCCTTCCTGTATGTCATTGTCCTCACCCAGTCCTCATAGAAGACATCAGAATGGGCTTTTAAACTACAGCTTGATGGCTCAGCATTCAGTCTACTTAGATATTGATTTTTCTCTTCACCAGAACTCCAATTTTGATAACTGCTCCTCTCGTTCCTCTGAACAAGCCACAGACTATTTGTGCTAGAAATAGATGTGGGATAATTTTGTTTCACCTCATATTATATATGAGAAAACTGGCATTCAGAGTGCTTCACTGGCATGCCTGAGTCTATTTCTAGTCAAGGCTAGGAATGAGATCCTAGCCTGGTTTTGTTGCTAGAATTCACAACTTTCCACTCGTGCTTCATACTTTTTGTTAACTTGGTTGCTGCCTATGGCATCCACATTTGAGGTACGTCCCTTCACTCTCTAGGCATAAGACACTGAGACTTATTCCAAGACCCTGCTCTGTAGATGATCACTCATCTCCAAAATCTGCCTACCCTCATACACTGCATGCCTACTCTCCTTCCCCACACCTATATTGTCCCTGTGGCAATTCACTGACAAATCCTGGGAGATCCACATGGCTTTTGTGATTTTCTCCTTCTAGATACCATCGTTTTGCTTTTGGTGTGAAGATTCTCCATCATCTTTTGCTCCCTCTAGTTGTTTGCCCAACCAAGAGAAAGATGATGTATATTGGATGTCTTTTTACTTTAATTTCTTGTTATACCTCTTGCAGATATTAAAGCAAGCCAAAGAGTTCCCTGGAAATTCTGTATAAGTAATATAAGACTGCCTTTAGTAAATGCGTAGTCTTACTTTAAGTAACTGATACTGTCTTCATGACCTTGCAAATTCCCCTTATCTTCGCTGAGCCTATGGTATGTGTGTGTGTGTGTGTGTGTGTGTGTGTGTGTGTGTGTGTGTGTGT
>NW_026596051.1:39913001-39938100 GCF_907164565.1 Psammomys obesus
TGTGTGTGTGTGTGTGTGTGTGTGTGTGTGTGTGTGTGTGTGTGTGTTACATTGAAGTAAAATACACACAAGCATGTTGTTCTTGGGGAAATTTTTGCAAAATGCCTCATGGAATACTGGGACTTATTTGAAGGGAAACTTGGCCACATTCCATTTTTTGAGTGTAGTTTCTACAATTAATCTGTGACCTTCAGAAAAGTTGAATGTTAACTGCAAGGATCAATTCAAACTAACATTTACCAGTCTCCAAAATGTTTCTTTTTCTCATTCTGTGACTTGAGAAAGACTCATGTCAGAATGTTTGTTTAATGTCATTAAGGGAAAGAGAGCATCCATGGTTTTCAATTTTAAATTCAAGCAGGAAAGGCAAGTGTCATTATCTTTCCTGAAGGCAAGGGATTGAAAACTAAGTGAATCTTCAAGTTACTTAACCTCTTAGGACTTAAGCTGTTTCAGTTTTAATTTGGAGGTAAAGATAGTTGTGTAGTATAAATATTATACATGTATGTCAATGACATATTTGGCAAATCGCCTCAATGGATATCTTACTCTCTTCCCATATTAATAAACTGAAAAGACAAGCCTTCCTTTAATTAATGGTTACAATTTTTTTTATCTCGAAAGCCTATTGTTGAGTTGACAAATTTGATGGCCAACGGTTGTATATATATATATATCAATATTGGCACATATTTAATTAGAAATGATGATTTCAACTCCTGAAAACTAACACTCACAAAAGTCTCTGCCTCTGCACACACTTCTCTTCCTCCATATTTAAGTCTCCTGCGTGGGAGTTTCCATGGCCCTATTCCTCTGAGAACTGTTTGCATTAAACCTGCATTTATATACTTTAACATGTCTTGAATTAGCAAATTTACCTGTGGGAAAAAGATAAAGTATAACCTTTTATATTCATCCCTGGTCAAAATAAGTCACACTGAATAAATATGTTAATATGTTTCCAGTTTTCATTAATAATTTGTGTTTAAACCATTGTTTTTCTCTTTTTCCCTAGCCCCCTATCAGTGGACTAGGGAACGTGCATAGGAGGAGATGAGGAGGGTGGGTGAGAACGGGTGGAGATGGAAGGGGATACAGCCAGGATACAAAGTGAATAAATTGTAATAAATAAATTACTTAATTAAAAATAAAAGTAAGCTGACATTGTGGTTACCTCAAGTTAAAGAAAGTCTGTGGTTTTCCTTAAGGTAATATTCAGTCATAACCTAGGAGAAGATACTGTTGGATGAAAGCAATGCATAAAACATGACAATGCTTCCATTCACTCAGTACTATTTTATATATTACTTCAACCACAACCATAAGGGCATATTAATAAAAGTAATTGTGAAATAAGCATTTTTATTTTGGGTCAGTGATCTGAGTGTGTGCAAAATTTTAGTATTTTGCACTGAAGAGGCAATGACAAAACATTTATACCATGATAAGGCATGAGTTGCAAAGTAGTGTATCACCCCCGGGTCACAAAAGCCCTTTTCTTCAAAGTAGGTATATTGAGCTACATATGGTATGGAATTTAGCAAGTGTGTCAAAGTCAGGAGAGCAAAAGGCAGAGGGCATTAGAGGATGGTGAAAAAATTATTCACGATTTTAGACAGTGGTCCAGTCAATTAATAGCTTCAGGAGAAGCTAGAGGAGAATGTGTCCTTCTGTAATACTACTTCATCTAATCAGAGAGAATCTTAAACTGTCTCTGGAGACTACTTGAAGTATCTCAGGCTATTAATATGTTAACCAAAATGGCGGTAAAGTGGGAAAACCTCTTGGTGATCAAATCAAGGAGTACTACTTGACGTTTCTTATTGAATCATAATGGTCCTTCTGAAAAGTCCCTCAAGGAGGAAAGACTTTCAAACTTTGCTGACTGAAATCTTAATAATATTATGACCTTCAAATTTCCATGCTTGTCTTTGGAGCTTCATCTATGCTGGCCAAGACTGAGGTAGAGGCTAAGGTTAAGCAGATGCCTTTGTGGATGCTCCAGAAACAGCTTTCAGTCTCCTCTCAAACTCCACAAAGACAAAACAAAGACAAAACAGAAGCCCAGTTCAATGATGTTGATTCAGCCTAACGGAACAGCAGAGATTAGGTGTTTATCAAGACAACAAATGGGCTTCATCCTACCTGCTGCTTCAGAACGATTGATGGATGTTGCCTTTTTGGAGTCTTACCTCGAGAAAGACTCTATGGTAGATCAATGTATTGGTAAACAGACATGATTGATTACAGAGATCTGCTTTGAAATGTAAGGGAGATAGGTACTTGCAAGGATTTGCCATTTCTGTCTTAGTTTGAAATGAAGTCTGTGAAAAAATGGTATATTGTTAGAGATGGAGATGAAAACTTGAACTGTGCTCCACCTTTCCTAACTGTATTACTTAGGAGAAACTAATTTACCGTTCATTTCTTGGCTGAAGAATGTAATCAATATCCAAATGTTTGGAGAATAAAATGAACTATATACCAAGGAAACGATATTTCTCTTCCTTGTGTCAGTACCTGAGCACCCAGAGTCTCCTTTAATGGGCTTGTGGTCCATGTTCACCAGTGTTCAGCAGGAGTGCCCCATCAGTGAGGTGTAAACGTGGCAGAAGCTAATCACCAGCAGTGGTTCTGTGCAGGTAGTCATAGATGCTCTTGAGAAGACACATTCACATTTTATGTGCTTGCCTTTTAATCAAAGATGTGAGGCTTTTTGAAGGAGATGATATTTTCTGAAATACGAAAATAATTTGAAACTTTTTTTCTTGTATTAAAATGTCACAGCATGGCTAACCTGTTCAGGATGGAGACCCAATATAATTGACAACATATTTTAACTATATGACTGTCAAAATTAGATTGGATTTCTTAAGCTATTGTGTACTCCAGAACATAATTTCTGGGTAGATATGCAAGAATTAGCTCCAAGGAGATCAGATTAATCAAATTTTAAAGCAAATGTAAATTTAAATCAACCATGCTGCCCTACTGTACAACAATTAAAATTTCAAGGTAAAGTGAAGTATGATGATAGTAAATTCCAATTCTGTGCAGAACTGGAAACCTTTTGTTTCATGGTGTATCTCAGCAGAAAATTGAAATTTCAAATAAAAACAATTGTTGATACATTGGCTTTGACATTTCAAGGTACAATCTGAATTTGATTACAATTTCTATTAAAAGGACTTCTATTAAAAACCTCTCATTGTTTCCCCCAATATAATCCAGCTAAAGATTTCTTAGTCTTGGCACTCTTGATGTTTTGGGTGGTGTAATTCTTTCTTTATTATTATTATTTTTTATTTTATGTGCATTGCTGTTTTGCCTTCATGTATGTCTGTGGGTGTGAGATCTCAGAGTTACATACAGCTCTGAGCTGCCATGTGGGTGCTGGGAATTGAACCCAGGTCCTCTGGAGAAGCAGTCAGTGCTCTTAACTGCTGAGCCATCTCTCCAACTCAGCGTAATTCTTTCTTAATGAACTTTTCTATGGATTTGTGGCATGCTTAGTGGCATTCTTAGGTATTATCCATCTACTACAGGCCCATAGCAACTCAGTCCATCCTACAGGTCATAGTTGTGACACCAGCTGTACTTCCAGGTTCAAGGCATTGACTTGTGAGAAGGAAGAGAAGAGGCTTACCTCTGCCTGCTGTTACTGATCCCAAATTGTGCAACTTTTCCTTATTCTATCCAGACAACTTACCCCTTAAATAGATGAAAAATGCTGGTAGTTTTCTTCAACTCTAAGTATATCTGGCTATATCTTCCTTTCACTTTCCTAAAAGCAAAAGCAGGATTTCAGAGACTGAAGTTCCTCGAAGGAGAGTTTTTGAGAGTCACAGCGAAGGATAGTATGACAAAATAGGTAAAAATCATCATAGGTAAAAGCGAAGGACTGAAGCAATGCAAATCCTTTATGAATGTCACCCAGGAGTCTGCAATTTTTATAGTTATTCTTGGTTGCCATGGAAATGTGTGTGAAGAAATTGGAGAGGTGGAAAGGGAGGGTGAAGGTTGTAGGGGTAGGTGGGTGACAATAATACATTTTTCAAGAGTGTTCAAGTAGTAAAATTTATTCTCTTTGTAATATTTATTTTTTTAAAGCTATTTCCAGATGACACAAGTATTGTTATTTGTGTCGTGATTAGGATCTCTCTGGCTCTAAGTTAAGTACCTCACCTAACATCATGAAGTAGCTATTACCTTGGCATACTCAAGCTTCGTTCTTCCGGCATAGTGACTGGAGAACAGTATTTGCCTTTTGAAGGCAGAAGGCTCATTGCTAATCTGCAATGTCCACAGATCTGCTGCTGTGGTATTTCTGAGTCTGCTGACAAGGCCAGGAAGCTGCAGGTTGCTGCGGTGCCTGTGCATAGGCGGCACTATTGCTGAATAGTGGAGATTCTAAGTTAATTCCCCTGAGTTAGGGAAAACACAACATGAATTAAAGTTCTCTAAAGGCGTCTGATTTGTCATGCTCACGGCACAGCGTAAGGTAGCTTCTTCATTTAGCATCCAGGTATTTTTACTTTCTTGAGTTTCTCCTTTTCCAGGATATCTGTTGTCCATTGTCCCGGTAACAAGTCAGTATGACAGGACGTACTTTGCTGTTATGACAGTGAGTTAGCTGGCTGGCCGATAGGCACTTTCGCTGTCTGCAGTGAACTCATCTGCCATCCCTGGTGAGAAAGCTCTTTTAATAGAAGTTATCCTTAATCATGATGCAAATGATCCTTTCCTGAAATCTGGCTTCTCTGTCACCTGCTGGTATCACCTTATGATATGGAATAAGGCATGGTCATATATCAATGCAAATTAATCCGTCCAAATTTGCTAAGTAAGATGATCTTTTGCTCTATAGCATGCAGATTATGTTGGTAAACTCAAAAAGACATTGCAGTTAGCACAGGAATAAGCTAATGATGCTTTCCCTTGTTACAAAGACAGGGGCACGCAATTTATTGTGCACTAACTCACCCTGAATAGGTCAGAACTATGAAAGTTAGGATCCTTCATCTGAGGCTATCAAGTCATTGGGGAGATTTCATCTACACTGTGCTTTAATCTGCTGGATGGCCGCTGCCATCAGTAAAATGTCGTCTGTCGGCATAGTTAATGGAGGGGCACCGTCGGAGTAATCAGCAGCTGAATGCAGTGACAAGTAATTTTATTGAAGTACCAAGTAAGAACTTAACCCTCTTGATTTCTTCCCTTGAACCCATTTTCTTATTTCTGATGGAACGAGGAAAATTTTAGAAAATACAGCGAGCTCCATGTCAGATTTAAACAAAATGTTTCTCACCCTTACTCCTAAATTTAGTGCATCTGAACAGTGGTGCCTGGAAGAGTGAATGGATTACAGGGGAAAAAAAAAAGTAATTTTGCAAGATTAATGTAGACTCTCTCTCTCTTTATCTGTGCTAGGTTGCTGCTTTGGTAGCAACCATTATAATATTTGCATCTTGCTTCTCAGAAGAGGCAGGTTCAGCTCCATCATGTATGAACACGTATTTGGCCTTGATGTTTCTAGAGCCAAGTTTTCATAATAAAATATGTTCTCTTTCACTCTTTGAATGAGGCTTGGGTAGATACAAAGGAGAAACGCAGGTTAAGCTTTGAGATTAGGAAATGGTGCATGGTTCAGAAGCTTCAGAGTCAGACCTGGGAAGCAGACTGTATTGCAGTTGTCATATGCACCAGTTTGAGTGAGATGGTGAAATTTTTCCTATTTGTAAAATTTAAAACCATACTTTACACAAGCATATCAAATCACTCTGTTAATGCTCAAAGAACCATAACCTTCACTCAAATTGTAAATAATGTTTTAGATTAGTAACCTTACATGAATATATGTTTTAAGACTATAAAAAGTGTGTATATATATATATATATATATATATATATATATATATATATGATTATGGATTATAACTTGTTTACATGTGAATCAAGGTAGCTCATGTCAGAGACAGTCTCTGTTAAGTGCTTCAGAAAGAAGTTTGAGGCATCTCACACAAACAACTTAAAGGCACACCTAAAAGCAGACACACCCAGGAGGAGTAGATGATTGGAAATAATCAAAATCAGAGCTGAACTCAATAATAGAAACAAAAAACAGCTCAAAACAGTAGTTTAATAACTGTCAACATCTAAATCTTTGCCATTCAAAAATAAGAGTATAAGATTTCTTTCTTAATGCCAACTCTTATGATGTGTGATTATGAAATTGTACATCCAACTCAACTCCAAGTAATTTTAGGACTTTTTTCCCCCCTTAAATCTGAAAATGACTCCGCCTTGTCAGGCACCTCAGTTGTCAAAGAACAGCGGCAGTGGCGGTGACTCAACCTGGAGGTTGAAACAGAGAGGTAATGAAAGACATTCTGAAATTAGAAAACAAGGTTAATGGTGATGTTTGAATGAAACCCTTTCAAACCCACTGTCAAAACACAACTTCTTTCTCCCCTCTTGTTTGAATTTCACAGCAACCTTGCTACTTTTCTTCTGGGGTGTGTTTTCTGAATGCCTTTCATTTAATAGGCATATTTTAGAAATCTAATTTTGCTGTCTGCGTCAGTTCAGTGATACTGTGGAAACCTAACAATTTTAGACTGTCTGGATGCCGTTTTTATCAAGTCATTAGTATTGTTATTGAGGGTGACAGGAGGGAAGTTATCTCTCTCACTCTGAGTGTCTTATTTGCTGAAGACAACAGCCCCTTCCACCTTTATAAAGGATGTGGTTTTGCCAACGTCTGTTTTTTATGGGGTGCTGTTTTCCATTATAATCTCAATTTATGTCTGTCTACAGTGCTTCCTGGAGATTTCATAAGACCTTCTTGCGTGCTCACAGAACGGTAGGGTTATGAATACGTGGCCTAAAGAACTTACCTTCATTGAATGCTAGAGCTGGACCCATGTTTCTCATTTGCCAGAAGAGGGGACTGAAATTCAGGGTGTCGCTGAGAGGAGCATCAATAAGAGAAGGGCCCTTCTGAATGTCCATGAGGCTCCACTGATCTCTGCCTTCTTCCCTGTTATGTCCCTCAGCACCAGTTCTCCTTCTTTTTCTATTTTAGAGAAATTTCTCAGAATCTGAAAAAGCAATTGATTTATATCAATTTTTTATTTATTAATTTTTATTTTTTATATTAATCACAGGTTATTTACTTTGTATCCCAGCTGTAGCTCCCTCTCTCATTCCCTCCCAATTCCAAACTCCCTCCCTTATCTCCTCCCTGCCCCTTTCCAAGTCCACTGATAGGGGAGTTTCTCCTCCCCTTCCATCTGACCCTAGCTTATCAGGTATCTTCAGAACTGGCTGCCTTGTCCTCCTCTGTAGCCTAGCAAGGCTGCTCCTCCCTCACAGGAAAGGGAGGTAAAGGAGCCAGTCATTGAGTTCATTTCAAAAATAGTTCCTGTTCCCCCTACTAAGTAGCCCATTTGGTTACTGAGCTACCATGGGCTACATCCGAGCAGGGGTTCTAGGTTATATCCATATATGGTCCTTGGTTGGAGAAACAGTCTCAGAAAAGACCTCTGTGTCCAGATATATTTTGTCCTTGTGGAGCTTCTGTCCTCTCCAGATCATACTAACTCCCCCTTCTTTCATATGATTCCCTGCACTCTGCGGAAGGTTCAGTTATGAGTCTCAGCATCTGCTTTGATACACTGCTAGGTAGAGTCTTTCAGAGGCCCTCTGTGGTAGGTCCTGTCCTGTTACTTGTTTTCTCCTACTTCCCCTGTCCATCCCATTTGTCTTTCTAAGTGAGGATTGATCATCTTACTCCGGGTCCTCTTTCTTGTTTATCTTCTTTAGGTGTACAGATTTTAGCATGTTTATCCTATCTTATAGGTCTATATAAGTGAGTATATACCATGTGTGTCTTTCTGCTCCTGTGATACCTCACTCAGGATGATCTTTTCTAGATCTCACCATTCGCCTGCAAATTTCATGATTTCTTTGTTTTTAATTGCTGAGTAGTATTCCATTGTGTAAAAGTGCCACAATTTCTGTATCCATTCTTGTGTTGATGGACATGTTTCTCTTCAGATCGTATATCAGTTTTTAACATGCATATTATAGATATTTTTAATTTTTTTGAAAAACAATTTCCTTTATTTTTAGTGGATGACATCACAGACCCTACCGATTTTGCCCTCTTGTGGACTGATCTTGTCCCAAATGTTTATCTTTTGTGTGGATTTTTAATACCTATTAACTAAAAAATTAAGACTTACATCCCAGGAAAAATTATGACAACCAAATCCTTGGTTCACATTCTGGCAAATTTACTTCAGATCGTCGCTCTGTGCAATGGCTAACTTATTGGTGTATGCCAAATTTCCCTATTTGGCCTTCAGTGATTTATATCACGATGTATTATGATACTCAAGATTGCCATTTACTGTGAGAAGGTGAATACACACTTTGCCACCATTTTACATTTTTCTTATTATGATGTATGTGAGGTTTTTTTTTTTAATTGTTACCTCAAAATAGCCCTTTCAATTACCTTTTCAATCCCTCTGGTTTGATGGGTATTGTCGCATACTCATTCTTCCCGTCTTTTGTCCCTTGCTCTTTAACTGCACTTGATTTTTTCCCCCTTCAACTAATCACCAAGGTGCTTAGCAACTTTCGTGGAGCTTCCCAGTTTGCTGTCTTTCTTTCTCCTGGTTTTGTTTCCACAGGATTTTCTTAATAGTAAAGGTAAATTTAATTTTCTCAATCTAACAAAGGATGGAGGAAATTTATATGAAAATCTCATTAAAAGGTGCACCTGTAGATAAGTAAATGGTCAAATAAAAGCAAACACGCAAGAAACCATTTTTAAACATCTTCCTGCGTAAGTACTGTTAATATCTCAGTAGCGAGGACAGGGTCTCTCATTAAATAGTAGCAGTAAGTGCTGGGGCATGGAACCAGTCTAATTAGCTGTTTACTGATTCCTTACCATTGAGTTAGCATCCCTTGAGCATTTAACTCTTTGTCTTGTTGTTGTATTGAGACTCCGCATAAAGCTTTTTAAAAACTCACATACTGAATGTGTCATACGTTAGAGAGGCTCTGAGCTAAGTCTTGTAAATTCCTGTCTTGAATTCTGCCCCCTTGCCACATGTTATTTTATCATGGAACAGTGAAAATAATAATTAAAAAATCATTGGCTGTAAGGGTTCTGTATTGTGTTCAGAACAGACCCAGACACACTTGCCAAACAGTGCAAATATCCAGTCACTCATACTAAGCCCTGCAGCTTAGACCTAGGGTATTTCCAAGGAATAACTCTTCTTTAGTCTTTTTATTCTTCATGGCTGGTACATTTGTAGTGAGGGTTTTTTTGTTTGTTTGTTTTTTGTTTCTTTGTTTTCTGTTCATCTAGTGAGCTCTCATTTTTCTTACTTGTTTGGACCGTTTAAAATTATAATTTTATTGGATCTTTCCTAGCTAACAAACATACGCAGTACCAATATCCAGTTTTTAAATACTTTTAATGTTTGATCAGTTTGTGCGCTCTAATCAGATGACATTTATATCTGATAAAGCCAATAATTCTTTCCTAATCCTTATAGAATGCCACCTGAGTGAGTCACATTTTCAAAATATAGGTATCAATCAATATTCAATCCTTATATGCTCAGCAAAGAGAGTTCTGATTCTACAGAAGACAGTAGTATCCTGGAGAAGAAAGGCATGAAGTTAAATGATGGGACTGGATCAAAACCCAGCAGGCTTTGGTTTCCAGTAGATAAGGGAAGTACATTATTTGAGTGAAGCACATATAAAAATAGAAAAAGAAAAAGGAAGACAGAAAGAAAAAGAAGACTCTGAATGTGTCGTTGCCTTGAGTTGTTCCACAGAAGGACGGTAGTGAGAACTAAACGTTTACTGAAACATAGACTAACGATGGGGATAGTTCAGATTTTTTTCCTAGGGAGAAACAATAAAGTTAATGGTGAAAATAATGAGTACAACCTTAGTAAGTACATACAGCACAGTTTGAGTTAAAATAATGAGTAAGAACATTTATCACATGTTGGAGATTTTCTAATCATCTCATTCATAAGAGAACGCTGTTAGCAGCATTTGCTCTTTATAATGTTTACACTGTGAGGTTTATTATGTGCATTAAACATTTTGTGTGAAAAATAGACATGAAATATTCCTAATGCTGTATTAATATATTTATCTCCAATATTTCAAAATGCTTTCCAACTGTTGGTTACCACCAACATATCTGTGCAACTACTGCAACCTTAGGGTTATCATATAGATCATGCTGGTCATTGCTGTGCTTCAGGGTCAGCAGAGTGTGTAGACGGATGGTCGCTGTCTGCCTTTGGAACCTTGCCTGGTCTTAAATGCTACCATGAAAGCTAGTTGTTAAAGAGAAGGCATTCTGGCCACAACTCTATTCGATTTAAGACCTCTCTGCAAGAGGAAATCATGCTTAGGACTGGAATTCTAGCCAACTCACTACCTAGGGCTAGTGAACACATCTTGGAGAATCTACAACCTTTACTTTATTAAACCAGCATTATCCCTAAATATATTATAAATATTTTCCCTCATACTCGTAGATAAGAGTAGACTTTACCTCTCACCCAGGAAACTTCTTTTTGTAACAGGAGGTCATTCCAAAGAAACACAATCCAAAAAAATTCAGAGTCGTGAAGATAGGCCTACACAGATACATCTCCAAAACAACTTCCACACCTAAGGCTCAGGGAGCATTGCAGAAACACAGAAGAAAGAATGTAAGGACAGAGGATCAGGGAGTTTGCTGTGAGATTGTTTCTCCTAAGAATGTAAGAAGCTACACCGATAAAGTCACAACTGCCTAACTATGAGCTGTACAAGGACAACAGTAAACACTGCAATGTGGAAAAGGGAATAACTATAAGGGCTCGAGTCTCCACAAAGAAATACAGTCAATTAACAGATGTCAAGGCCATGAGAAATAGTTTTCATTAGGGAACAGTATACCGATTTGCTGTCCAATACCACATGTTCTGCACAGAAAACATACATAAAAGTAACATTATACAGACTGAGCAAGTTATATTTAGGGATATATGTATGTACACATGTATATGTAAAACTATGTTCAAATTTAAATTTAATTAATTAATTTATTTTATGTTACAGATCTATTGAGTATATATAGTGTCTTTCAATTTTGTGTTTTTAGGGGATTCCTGTGTGCAAACGTGTTAATATGCACTTATATGTGATATTGTATTGTTTTAATTAATTAATTTTTAATTAATTACAGTTCATTCACTTTGCATCTAAGCCATAGCTCCTTCTCTCATCGTTATGTTCCCACCCTCCTTCCCTTATCTCCCTGCCCCCCACCATGACCACTGATGGGGGTTGTCCTCCTCCCCTTCCCTCTGATCCTAGCCTTTCAGTTCTCCTCAGGACTGACTTCATTGTCTTCCTCTGTGGCCTGGCAAGGCTGTTCCCCCATCTGGGGGAGGTGGTCAAAAAGCCAGCTTGATTTGTTGCTTTTTAATTTCTTGAGTTCTTTATATATCCTGGATATCAGCCCTCTGTCAGATATAAGGTTGGTAAAGATTCTTTCCCAGTTTGTAGGCTGTCATTTTGTTCTGATGACACTGTCTTTTGCTTTACAGAAGCTTTTCGTTTTCATGAGGTCCCATTTATTGCTTGTTGCTCTTAGAGCCTGTGCTGTTGGTGTTCTGTTCAGGAAGTTGTCTCCTGTGCCAACAGGAGTTCAAGGTTCTTCCCCTTTTTCTTCTAACAAGTTTAGAGTGTTTGCTTTTATGTTGAAGTCTTTGATCCACTTGGACTTTAGGTTTGTGCAGGGTGATAAATATGGATCTATTTGCATTTTTCTACATGTAGACATCTATTTAGATTAGCACCATTTGTTGAAGGTGATGTCTTTTTTTCCATTGTATGGTTTTGGCTTGTCAAAAAACAAGTATCTGTAGGTATGTGGGTTTATTTTTGGGTCTTCTACGCGATTCCATTGATCCACCTTTCTGTTTCTATGCCAGCAACCATGCAGTTTTTATTACTATTGCTTAGTAGTACAGCTTGAGATCAGGGATAGAGATAATTCCAGATGTTCTGTACAGGATTATTTTAGCAATTCTGGGTTTTTGTTTTTCCATATGAAATTGAGAATTGTTCTTTCAAGTTCTGTAAAAAATTGTGTTGGTATTTTGATGGGAATTGCATTGAATCTGTAGATTGCTTTTGGCAAGATGGCCATTTTCACTATGGTAATCCTACCAATCGAAGAGTACATGAGATCTTTCTATCTTCTGATATCTACTTCAATTTCTTTCCTCAGAGACTTGAAATTTTTTTTTCAAACAGGCCTTTCACTTGTTTGGTTAGTGTCACACAAAGGTACTTTGTGTTATTAGTGGCTAATGTGAAGGCTGTTGTTTCCCTAATTTCTTTCTCGCCACCTTTGTCTTTTGTACAGATTAGGGCTACTGATTATTTTGAGTTAATTTTGTATCCAGCCACTTTGCTGAAGGTATTTATCAGATGAAGGGGTTCTCTGGTAGAATTTTGGTATACACTCATGTATACTATTATATCATTTGCAAATAGTGATACACTGAGTTCTTCCTTTCTGATTTTTATCTCCTTGATCTCCTTTAGTTGGCTTATTGCTCTGGCTAGAACTTCAAGTGCTATATTGAAGATATATGGAGAGAGTGGGCAGGCTTGCCTTGTCCCTGATTTCAGTGGGATTGATTTAAGTTTCTCTCCATTAAGTTTGATGTTGGCAATAAGCTTACTATGTATTGTCTTTATTATGTTTAGGTATGTGCCTTGTATTCCTGATCTCTCCAAGACTTTAAACATGAATGGATGTTGGATTTTGTCAAATGCTTTTTTGGCATCTAAGGAGATGATCATGTGGTTTTTCTCCTTCAGTTGGTTTCTATGGTGGATCACATTGAAGGACTTCTGTATATTGAACAACCCCTGCATGATTGGGTTGAAGCCTACCTTGTCATGGTGGATGATATCTTTTTATGTTTTCTTAGATTCAGTTTGCAGGTATCTTATTGAATGTTTTTGCATCAATGTTCATAAGAGATATAGGCCTGAAGTTCTCTTTTTTGGTTGGGTCTTTGTGTGGTTTAGATATCAAGTTGACGGTGGCTTCGTAGAATGAGTTTGGTATTGATCCTTCTGTTTTTATTTTTTGGAATAGTTTGAAGAGAATTGAAGTTAGCTCTTCTTTGGATTTCCTCAGTGTCTGTCATTATATCCCTCTTTTCATTTTTGATTTTGCTGATTTGGGTAGTTTCTCTCTGCCTTTTAGTTATTTTGACTAAGGGTTTGTCTATCTTGATTTTTCTCAGAGAACCAGCTGTTGGTCTCATTGATTCTTTGAATTGTTTTCTTTGTTTCTAATTCATTGATTTCAGCTCTGAGTTTGATTATTTCCAATCTTCTACTCCTCTTGGGTGTGTCTGCTTCTTTTTTTCCCCCTAGGGCTTTTAGGTGTGTCATTAAGTTGCTTGTATGAGATGTCTCAAACTTTTTTCCGGAGGCACTCAGTGCTATGAACTTTCCTCTTAGCACTGCTTTCATTGTGTCCCATAAGTTTGCGTAAGCTATGCCTTCATTTTCATTGAATTTTCTGAAGTCTCTTATTTCTTTTTTCATTTCCTCCCCAAGCTGTCATTTAGTAGAGAATTGTTTAGTTTCCATGTGTGTGTAGACTTTTTGGTATTTCTGTTGTTGTTGAGGTCCAGCTTTAGTTCATGTTGGTCAGATAGGATACTAGGGATTATTTCAATCTTCTTGTATCTGTTCAGGCTTGCTTTCTGACAAGCTATATGGTCTATTTTGGAGAAGATTCCATTGGGTGCTTAAAAGAAGGTATACTGTTTTGAATTTGGGTGAAAAGTCCTGTAGGCATCTATTAGGCCCATTTGATTTAGGACCTCTCTAAGTGCCATTATTTCCCTATTTAGCTTCTGTCTCGATGATCTGTCCCTTGGTGAGAGTGGAGTGTTGAAATCTCCCACTATGTGTGATTTAAGCTTTTAAAATGATTCATTTACAAATGCAGGTGCTCTTGTATTTGGGGCATAGTTGTTCAGAATTGTGATGTCCTCCTGGTGGATTTTTCGTTTGATGAGAATGTAGTGCCCCTCCTCATCTTTTTTGATTAATTTTGGTTGAAAGTCTGTTTTATTAGATATTAGAATAGCTACTCCAGCTTGTTTTCTGGATCCATTTGCTTGAAGAACTCTTTTCTAGCCCTTTACTCTGATGTAGTGTTTATATTTGTTGCAGAGGTGTGTTTCTTGGTTGCAGCAAAATATTGCATCCTGTTTCCACAACCATTCTGTTTGTCTGTATCTTTTTATTGGAGAGCTGAGTCCATTAATGTTAATAGATAATAGTGACCAATGAATGTTAGTTCCTTTTATTGTGGAGTTTGTGATATCACTGTGTTTCTTTGCTTGTGCCTCTATTTGTTTGGCTGTATTTGCCTGAATTTCTTTGAGAGCTTAGTTCGTTTCTTCTTTTTGTGCCCCTAATAACTGGATAAGCATAGATTTGAGATTATTTTCCTGTGGTTCTGATGAATTAAAATATCCATTGATTTTGGGGGTTGCTGGGAAAGCCATGATGTCCTGATTTTTGTTGCATGTGTTCTTATGCTGACCTCTAGCCATCTGCTTACCTGTAACCTTCGCTGTTTGTTCCTGAAGACTATACTTCAGACTGGGTCTGTTTGTCTCTGATGTCTGGAATATTCTTCAGGGAGATGAGAGAGGACCACTAGTTTGAGAGTTGATGTTGGTGTTTCAGCTGTAGCAAAGGGAGGAAGGTCACAGGCCCATGTGTGCAAGCGCAGGCATGTGCGTACAAGTGTGCCTTGAAGGACAGGGTGCTAGAGCATGTAGATGCCTGAAGGGTGGAGCTTAAGCACTGGAGGGTTTGCTGATACTATTTGTGGGCACGATGTGCATGCACAGGTGCCCTGAATACCTCAGTGGCCTTCAGGCCAATCGTACTGTCCTGGTATTCAGATCTGTTGGAGCTCCAGCAATTGCTTGCCTGGACTCCACTGATAGACTCACAGAACAGGGGCCTCAATGTTGAGAATGCTGTCCCAAAGATCCCTGTGTTGCCCACAGTGGGGGTGTGGGTGGGAGGGATCCGATGCCTGGCTGCTAGTGTAGAGGGACCCTGGATCCTGGACTCTGTATGTGCTTACTTGAAGGTGCACTCACTTGCTCGCAGGCCTAATTGGAAAGTACAGGTGTTCCCCCTGTTCTCTGCTCTCAGGTGTGGGCCCTCAGCGTCAAAGGAGAGTGTAGGAGATCCTTCAGTTTAGTGGTGTCTAGTTTGGCCGCTGGGTAAGGAGGGTTGCACCTGGGGTAGCTGCCTCTGCTGTCTTAGTCACAGAGCATGCAGGCTCCTGCTAGGGCCAGCCACCCAACCCCTGCAGAGGCAGACGTAGGAGGCTATAGCTGCAGACCTGGAGGCCCGCCTCTACCATCTCAGTCACCTAGCAGGGAGGCCGGTGTTGGGGCAAGGCGAAGTACAAGGGGGTTGCCACTCTCAGTCCCTGGAGATGTCCACAGATGACCTGGATCCAAACTGTCCCAGCCTGCTGGTTGTCACCTCTCACCCAGGAAGCCTCAATGTTGATGTTCTGGCTTAAGCTGCCCCTTCACTCACCAATTTCAGAGGTTCGGATCCTGTGCCCTTAGATATGATGCCTGCTTGTTGCCGCCATCTTGGACTCTCTTGATTAATTGTGTGTGTGTGTGTGTGTGTGTGTGTGTGTGTGTGTGTGTGTGTGTGTGTTTTCTGACAGGAGGAAAGGTTGGAAGAGTCTTGGAGAAGTTAGGGGAGGGGAAATCACCAACAGAATAGATTAGATAGAAAAAAAAAACATTTTCAATTAACGAAAAATAGAATAAAAAAGAAACAAATGAGTCCATGAATTTGAAAAAGAGAAAGGAGGTGCATATGGGTGTGTTTGGAGGAAAGAAAAGGGAGGAATGACGTAATCATATCATAATCTCAAAAAAATAAAATAAGTAATTAAAACCCACTTTTATCTCCATTGTTCCTAGCATATTCAAAAGCATTTGAATAGACTTTGTGATTTTTCAGTACTGTCTTATCAACATGATGATGTAGGAAGAGACCCATATGCTGCCTTTCTATTAAAGCGGACATATATTACTAACAGTTCCACCTTGTAAGCATCAAGTGTTTTTTTTTTTTTTTCTTTCTGTGTGAGAATGATACCAGTCATGATTTCATACCAGAAATCAATCTAGAATTGCTTTCATGGTGGAGCTGATTATGCTTCGTAGGATTAATCGCTCCCTCTTGTTTTTGATTCCTCAGTGATACGGTGTGGGGAGGGATGTTGTGGCTGTACAAGGGAGACAGCTGCAGAAGCACAGCAGTGGCTCAGAGCACTTAACCCACGAGATGGTTTCTGCCTCCACATTAGGCCATAGTGTTCAGCTAAACAACATTCCTATCTTGTTATAATAGTTATGTGGACGATGAGCATGAGCTTGCAAATGCATAGCTTACATGTACACACACAAATGTTGTTTTCTTTGCCACTAATTCTATGCAATGCCACATAACGTAGTAGTATCTTATGAATCATTGTTTTTATCATTGCTGTTGCTGGAAACAATTCCAATGCAAACTATCATCTTTGTGTTTCAAATTTATATTTAATTCATTTTTTTCTTTACTGGAAAAAAAGTGAAATTTTGGTTAGCCAAATACCATGCCTGTATTACTCTTCCCAAGTGCAAGTGTTTACTTACTTATTTTTTAAGAGTTAAACTTCTGATTTTTTTTTTTTTTTTTTTTTTTAGTCCTCATTAGTTTCAAGTACAGGCAATGTGAATTTCTGGCAAATAAAAGCATAATCATGTTAAAACCAAATAATATAGTATAATACATGTAATAGTAAAGGTGAAATGAACCAGGAGAAGCATCTTTCTTTATCATTAAAGAGAGAAAAGTCAAGATAGAGGTTGCATTGTTGGGTAACTTCTCAAGATTACTGAGTTTTTGTTTTTGTTCTTGAGTTTCCAGTTTACCTATAATGCATTTTTTTTTCCCAAATTTGAAATAACTGTAAGACACTTTAGGTGACTGGGGAAATGACAGAAAAAATCAAACACTTAATTCATAATGCATCCTTCTTGGACCCTTATTGTCAATATCATGTTATCTTTCCCATAAAATCACTGTTGTCATCGTCTGTATCTGTTACAGCCCATGACATCATGCTGAGGATGAGACTAACCTGTTATACCGCACCACCCTCTGACAAAATTAGCCATCACATTTTTTAAAAAAATCAGAACAGAAGTGACTGCCTGCAAAAAGACCCCGGCATTGACTCTGGTGACCCTTGGCATTTCTTCATAGGAGGAGGAGGAGGCTGGCTGGGTCACTGGGTCTTCATCTGAATATCCTGACTGTTCTGTTCTGTACCCTGAGCCATTGTTTGTAATTCTGCCCCAACTGCATTTGTCTTTATAGTTTTGAGGTCTCAGGAGGATCTAGAATCTACAAGATCAGCTGCAGGAAGGGATACCATCTATGAAGCTATGTGTAAGTTATCTCCATGATGGGGCAAGAACATCTTTGGGGGGGTCGTTCACATTCCTGGGAGTAGCATCTCACTAATGTGGAGTAAATAACCCCAATTAGTTCTCCAGGTTGGACTTTACTGATATCTGTTGTATCTTTTTACTGAGCTGTTACAATGAAGGAACAGATGTTGGTTTACTCCTTTCCCAGAGAAACAGATCCTTCATTGGGTGCATGAAAGTAGAAGATTGGAAGCTGATGGCTTGACTATTGTGAATTATAGAAATTTCTCTTTGAAATAATCCTTCATTGAGCTACATTTTAGGGCATGCAATATATCTAGTGTTCTTACTAAGATGATCTCTTGTGACAATTGCAAGTGTCCTTGAGGGGTGTGCTTCCATTGTTAACTCTTCAGTCATTGAAGGGTTTAGATAAACAAAAAGATCTAGAGTTCTGTTTTGTTTTGTTTCTCATCTCATTGCTCAGAAGGTTCTCTTGGCTTAACAGCAGAAAGTTCACACATGAGATCAAGTGAGGCATCACTCGCTCTTAGACTGTCTCTTCATACTTTGACATCCATAGTACTGCATTGTTAATTTCGATACCATGTACCACGAGCTGATGCAGTATAGCTTTGTACTGTGTGATTGCAGATAGCCATTCTAGTCATGAGAATACAGAACAATGTTTTTGAAAGGAATGAAAAAATAACAATCTTCTAATCATAAGTAAGGGACAGATACTAAAGTAAAATAAATTCTTTCATATTTATTAAAAATAATTAAAGGAGAGTCCTATATTTTCCCTGGTTCATTTAACATTACCAACAAATATGTCCCTTTTGCAACTTCTAAGATCTCTTCAAGTTCATATGTGTTCTGGGATCACAAAGCCACTAAAGAAATTGGACTTTTGCCTGGTAGTTATGGAATAACTTCCACTTGTTCCAAAATATTATGGAACGAAGAGGATATTGTATTGGTTTTCTGCCCAGAAAAACGATGCCTCATTCCCCGATTACGCAGTTAGCTGTTCTCAATTCTGCAATCTTCACCACTGTGTGTGGCTGTCATGCCGTGTTTTACAACTGATGGTGACTGTGTCTCCAGGGCAATATCTGCTTCCTCTGGAGACATTTTGGATTGTTATGTACAGCCTGGTGTTACTGGCGTCTAGTGAGAGGAGGCCATGGATACAGCTGAACATTCTAGTGTTATAGCTTGGCTTCTGCCACAAAGAATCATTGAGTCCCAATGTTATTAGGGCCAAAGCTGAGAAGCCCTGTTTTACACTGCATTATATGTTTTATGTCTACTACCTTGAAAATTGATAATGGACAAGGATTGTCCTATTTCACAACGTTTCTTAAAGCACAAAGCTCTGCTATATACACTTTCTTGTGAATGGCTCTCAAATGGAAGTCTGCCTTTGATTATTAAGTTTTTATGTTTTTTCACTCCATATACTCATTAGTGAAGTTGGAAAAGATTAAACTTTTATATTTGGCATACAAAAGATTCTCACAATTAAAGAAAGAAAGCATTCTGCATTTACTTTTCCAGAGTGCTTGTTAGTTTTCTCTTCATAGCCCACCAGCATGAATTTCCAAATTATATATTCTATACAGAAATATCAACATAACTGTGCTTTCCTGAAGCATGCATCTGCTATCAGTGAGCTGACTGAAACCCAGACATATGCTGGGTGGCAGCAGATAAGTTGGGAATTAGTTGTGATAGGTAATCCACAAAATAGCTAGACCACATGCCAGTAATCAAGAATTCACTGTAATTACTTTAATCTGTAATCAGCTCAACACAGTGCACAAAAGACTGGCAGAGGAATTCTGCAGCCAGAGAGGAAGTTGGATAATTATTCCAAGACCATCTCTTTGTTCCTGTATTGATTTTCAATTGTGTGACCTTTTTATTCATTCATTTATATATTTATTCATTCAATACAATGTGTTAATTACTCTAGGAGCATATTAATTACAGAAGGAACAATAAACAATAAACATATCCCTTGACCTCTCAATACATCCAAGCTCAGAGTGAGATATGGGCATGCAAATAAGCTCATATGATCCATCTTCTTTCTCTTTGTCCCTTGAAAATGGGAAGTTGGAGGTTCAAAGTTAATAAGCAGTAATTATAAGAAAGTCTTTAATTTTTGTACTGGAATGAAAATAATTATTGGAAAGCATGCAGACTCACTCACAGAGATGCACATCTGTTGTTGCCAAGGCAGAAAGCTTGGTTTATCCATGAAACTAAAGAATTTTAGTTTCAGCTTAAATTTTTGTTCTTGAAAGCATAAGCTGTACATGCCACACAAAGTTTATGTGGACAGCAAGGTGACGTCTGGTTCAGTTTTGTTGGTCCATACATTTAGGTGCTTCTGAGTTCCTTTCCAACAATCATCTGACCCTAAAAAAGTTTGCATTTTTAAATATTATTTCACAGTCCTGTTTACCAAGAAATTATGTTTTGGTTCTGATGATAAATACCTCAAAGTGAATAACTATAAAAAATTCTTACAACCTGGGTTATAATTGGTCTTTAACAAAATGGTATAATATGGATAATAGAAGTATTTTGCAAAGTGTTTTTTTTTTTTTTTTTTTTTTTTTGGTTAAGAATTAAGGGGTTAGGGCTCAAAAAATGGCTCAGTGGTTAAGAACACTGTCTGCTCTTCCAGAGGTCTTGAGTTCAGTTCCCAGCAACCACATGATGGCTCACAACCATCTATATTGGGACCTGATGTTCTCCCCTGGCATGCAGGTATACATGTGGTCAGAGCACTCACATACACAAAGTAAATAAATAAATCTTAAAAAAATGAATTAAGGGTTCAAACTTCAACAGCATTGTAATTAAATTTTTAAAAGACCTTCAGAAATTTTATATAAGTTTAACATAAGTTAGCACCAAGAGTTGCTTTCACAACAAAATGAGCATATGTGATGTTAGAATGATTGATTAAGAAAACATATGGAAGAGAAGAGTGAATAGATGATATCACATGATCATATCATCTCAGTGGTAGTGTGCCTGTTTTTTAGGCAATTTAGATAATAAATAACACAACACATACAAAAGCTGGAAGAATATTTAGAATACAAGAAGTCAACATGCTAAAAAGGCATATAAAGAAAAGCTGATGATTTTAATACTTGAGAGACATGACTTGTGAGTCGTCATTAAACTTCATTCCTAAAATTCTGAGTATCTTACTGTCAATTATTTTCAGGAGGGACTAGCTTATAGGACATGGGATGCTGGTAGGAAGATACATGGAAAGAAGTTTCTGATAAGTGTTACATCGTAGCAGTGGGGTTTCTTTAAAACTGAAGCAGGGATCCTCAGCACACCTAGTTACTATTAGTGACTGGGTGAGCAGGCCACAGAAGCGAGATTATTTCGCTGTGGTTTAGTGGACTGACCCACAGAAAGAGATTTGACCATCTGAAAAGCGCTTGTTCTAACCACTGAATGTACCACCTACTCATCATACTAGACTCTGAGAACCATGGTCATGCTGTGAGAAGAAAGTTGAAAGGAATCAATTAATGAACATTTTAACGACCTACAGTGGTATTCTATTTCAAGAACGATTTTATAGGAAAATAACATAGAGTTATGTGACAAAAAGCACCTAAATTCTGCATAATGTAGTTAATATTTTTGGCAGGGTTACAGAATTGACTAGAGTTATGTTCTAACAGAAGTAGTTGGCGAACTTCTAGAAAATGATGCTTATGAAAACAATATGTCCAACTTGGCATGGAAAAATCATCACATGCTATATGAAAGGCTTCAGGGATACTATTGAGGGGGAGTAGACTCATTCCTTCCCTGTCACTTGAGTTTAGAAGTATACGTTCATCGAGTAGAAAACTGAACCCATAGTCCATATTTTCTGTGTCTTTTTGCCAGCACCAGTAAGTGAAATTTCCACATGTGAAATGGATATATGACCTCATTCCAGTCTTTTCAAAGCTCTAGTTAGCTAAAAATATTGGAGTGTTTATGTTCCTTTTGTTGCTTCTAGTTTATTCCACCATCCTCATTATTTCACATGGTAAAATGAGTGAAGCTAGCCCTTCACCAACTGGCCAATGTGATTTGCATATTCATAATGAGGGGTTATATTAGTAAATTAGTTTCCTTTATAACCTAACAGGATTACTTATTTTCTGACATAGCTGTATTATTTCACTGACATCTCTAAATTGACTAAAGAAAGTATCATTACTAGCATCATGCCTTTAAACATGCAGAAACTTATGCCACTTGTTAAACAGCTACAGCTGAAACAGAAAAAACTGAGATGTGGTTGATGCCAAATTCATGCTCTTAGCAATGTACATCCTTGTCTCCCTTATTTGACATAGATATTTTTAATAGGGCTATTTTTAAGCTGATCGTTGCTGGGTTTGGGTAAATTTACTCCAGTCTCTACATTCGCTCTTGAGTTTTTCAGGTTGCATTTCTGTGAAATGCAGTGAGTTGATATTTTGCTTACACAGCTCTGTCTAGCAATCCTTTGCTTTCTGGTCATGGCCATAAAAGGAAAAATGCTTTCTACAAATAGTGTCTCCAGCAGGAAAAAAAAAAAAAAAAAAGAATTGTTGCTTTTGATGTGTTTTTACTTCTTTCTCTGAAACCCTTACATGGTAAGCTGGAATAAGGCAACCATTTACAGAAGAACAAACTTGGAAAGACAGAGAAGATCGCCTCAAGCCAGTTATTAAAAAAAAAAGTTTCTGAATGTGGTACACACTTGCTAGGGCAGGGTTCCTGTGGTTTACATGCTGTATATAGTTTTGTTCTTGAATTTTTTTCCTCAGAACATTGAGCTGGTATTCTGTTAGGGAGTCAAAAAGTGAAATAATGTTACCCTTATAAGTGAAGTAAAACTAGATTTCACGGGGCAGAAAATTTCTTTCCTACACCTTTGTTGGCTGCCTTGTGGATAACATTAGCAATTCTGTTTGCCCAGGGTGATGAGATCAAATTGATATGTCAGCCCAGGCTTCTGTACAGGTTCATGGATCAGAGCTCTCTGTGGTTTCCCTGAAACACAAGCTACAGATTGAGAATTATTGCTACTTTGAACTTTTCGTTCTGATTTGATTTGGTTGTCCCAAGTGGAATTAGCCTGTGCGTGAAGGTAGACATAGGTAGGGCTGAAGGTGAGGGGCCAAGTTACTCTTTCCTGAAGGCCCCTTCCAGAAAACTGTTCAGGTTGTAAAGAATACACTCCAAGCAGAGGGAGACTATGTAAGCTCAGTAACAGGCTTTCTAAATGTCTGGAACCTTTGTCTTATACTTGAGAGCAACTAATAACAAAATACTGACAAGAAACAATGGGATGTCCTCTTTCAGCATGGCCTGTGGTCCAGAGTCTTTTGTGTTTCAGTCTTCGTGGGTTGTTTGTTTTTTTGTTTTTGTTTTTGTTTGTTTTTCTCCTGGAACACATCCCCTAAGATGTCAGTTTCTTGGAAAAAGGGAGAACAGGGCCTTATACACGAGTGAATCCAGAAGATCCCAGCACAGTGCTGAACGGGGTCCCACAGAAGTCTTGGTGATTCAGTAGAATTGGTGTTTCTAGGTGACAAACTGGAAGACAGGCTACTCAGGGTGAACATGCTTCTCTGTTTGTCTTACATGTATGGATCGCCTGATGAAGGAGTAGCATTCATTTTTCCCGCTTGATTGTGGAAGTTCACAAAACAAAAAGGTATTTAAGTTTTATCAAGAAGTGATGTATTGTTTTGAGTGACTCACACATAATTCTAGGTTAAGATGGGGTTTGAAATATGCATGATACTTTTGATATATGGTAAGCATTTAGATCTGTCAATCATGCTTGTGTTTCTTCATGAGAACACCATAGAACATTTCCCTGAAAGGGGTCAAATTTTAGGATATATTAGTTGTTATTAATAGTTATTATCCATCATTACTTGTCTTATACAATCTATCATTTTCACTACATTTTATGAGTCTTGTCAAAATGTAATCTGACAGAAGTAAAAATTCATGTAGTAGTAACTGGAATTCCAGTTAATGACACTAGTTGCTATGAATATGTACCTTACAATGCTATAATTTATGGCTATGCATTTTCTACATACTGGACTATTTTAAACACATCATATTTATGCTTACTACAATGTTATTTTTAAGGTGAAGAAGCATTAATTTAGGCTCATTTGCATGTTAGGTTCCTACAAAATGGCACAGCTGAAAGTCAAATGTTATATGTTTAAATTGAATTTTTATTTTTTTATATTAGTTATATTTTATTCACTTTTTATCCCAGCTGTAGCCCCCTCCTTCATTCCCTCCCAATCCCACCCTTCCTTCCTCATCTCCTCTCATGCCCCTCTCCAAGTCCACTGATAGGGGAGGTCCTCCTCCCCTTCCATCTGACCCTAGACTATCAGGTCTCATCAGGACTAGCTGCAATGTCCTCCTCTGTGGCCTGACAAGACATAAATCAATTTGTAAACATCATGCCATTGATTCAAGTTCCTGGATGACTATCTTTGCTTTTTCCTAAGCACTTCTGAGCAAGCATTGCATATTTTCTCATTTAGCTTCTTTGATGATGTATTTTCAGTGCATTTCAGTTTATGATGTATATCCAAAGATTTCTGTTTGGATAATAGCAATTCCTAGTGCTTCAATTTTTTTCTATTCTTTTTGTGCCTAGTGTGCATTTAAACAATATAACTAAATGATAAACACTCTGATGGGGACCATAATCCATGTTTATGTACGTGTGACTGATGAAAGCCACGGTCTCATATGCAGAATTCTTGATCCTAGGAAGAAGGTTGTTGTTTTAAAAAGCAAACAAAAGCAATTTGTTCTTTTACTCAAGAGCACATCCAACGTAAAGCTGTCAAATCCTAGAGTGTTGTAATACATCTGCATAGCCATCTGTTGACAGATGTTTCTGTCTGTAGTACTGGCACTCTGATGTATAGTATGTCTCTTATGCAAATATATTTTCTTTACTTTTTCAAATTTTACCTTCAAAAATAGTTCATGCATAGGAATAAAAACATTAGCAAAAAGAAAGTGAATTGAAAAATACATAAAACCCAAAGAAAGTCAAATGTTCACTAATCATTTCTTTTTTAGGTAGTATTGGAGAACCACATGAGAATCTTAGATCCCTTCTGTAAAATAACACAAAAAATATTACAAGGTAGAGTGCCAGTTTCTGATGACAAAAGAGCATTGGTACAGTAGATGACAGCCTGCTAGGAAGACAGATTTGAACTGACAGTAGGTCTTCATGTGAACGAAGTTTGTGAACAAGGTCAAAAGAAAGATGGCCAGAAATCAACCAATAAATCATAGCTTGGCTTACATAAACTTGAAAAAAAAATCAGGTTGGCTAGCATTACAAAAAAAGAAAAAGATAGAAAGAAAGAAAGAAAGAAAGAAAGAAAGAAAGAAAGAAAGAAAGA
>NW_026596051.1:39938110-39948895 GCF_907164565.1 Psammomys obesus
AGAAAGAAAGGAGAAACATTGAATGTCTCATTTGGGAGCTTTTATATGTGGCATCTCATCTTCCTTTATTCAAGACAGGAAAATGTTCCTCCTTATCATACGTAGCTTCTATGGAGTTGTATTTTTAAAGCCTATCTTGACAAAGACTGTTCTCTCCATGTGTTATTCCATCTAGGAAGTACAAAAATAGCATCAGTTGATTTCCCTATTGCACCTACATAAAGATCACACTTTGGCGTCATTTGGAAGCTATTGTCTGCAGAAGGAAGAGCTGTGAGGTGACTCACTTATACTCACCTGTCACTTAGTGCTGCACTTCAAGCACAGTCTTAGTTGGGCATTGACTATCCTTTCACATACATTTTTTTTTTTTTTTAGCTGTCCTCAGGTACATCTTATTACCAGGTTGTGTACTTTATGGCAATTGTAAGACTCTTCTATACATCAAAATTTCTCACTGTTTTTTCCCCCTCCCTCTCTCCACAAGTCACTTGGACACTGGTTATTATTTTCTCTTTCTTTTGTATTTTATTTGGCTCTTATACAGGATTTTTTTCTGTTAGCAAAGGTTGCTTATATTTCAGTGAATATGTGTGGGAAATTCTCTCATTTAAAAATATTTGTTGAAAATTCATTTGTTTGAAAATTATTTATGGGTACTTTACACTGCAACACCTATGGGGATTTCAAGTCTTAGGAATAGGTGAAAATTTTTTATTTTGTGGTTATAGTTAATATAATTTAGGTAATGTTAATTCCAGAGGATGAACTCTGTAATTTATTTTTATCTCACATAGACACCATTTGACAGAGGTAGGACAGACTCAAAATTTTAGATTGTACTTCATGTAGCTGCTCCACTGTTCAGGCTCTTCCCATCTTATAATTCCGTTACATCTAAGACTTGTGAGCTACTAGCTATATCCTCAAGTCCAACCTGCAGGAGACACACTACCACATTTATTGCTCTGGTCAGCTTGTTATCACTGATGGTGGAATTACTAGTCCCTCTGCTGTGACAAAAATCTAGCAAAAATATGGATCCACATTCTCTGGAAGGGCAGCAGCTTCCTAATTGTAAGTTTACAAATACTAAGAAAGTCCAATTGACTTGGGAGTTAACTGACATCTCTAAGACACTGTTCAAAATAACCATTTTAGTGTTCTCTTCTGTTTCCACACTTTCCATAACTGCATAATATTATTTTTAAAAATAATTTTATTTATATATTTACTTATTACAATTTATTCAGTTTGTATTCCTACTGCAGCCCCCTCCCTCTTTTCTTCCCAGTCCTATCCACCCTCCCTCTTCTCTCCCTATGCTTTTTCCCTAGTCCACTGTTAGGGGAGTTCCTCCTCCCTTTCCATCTGGCCCTAGCCTATTAGGTCTCATCAAGGCCAGATGCATCATCTTCCTCTGTGGCCTGGCAAACCTGAATCCCCCGGGGGGGGGGGGGAGGTGATCAAAGAGCTGGCCACTGCTGAGTTCATGTCAGAGACAGCTCTGTGCCCCTTAATAGGGAGCCCACTTGGAAACTGAGCAAATATTATTATTTTTAAGTCCAGCATAGACAACGCAGACAAGGTAAGAAGTAACAAATGGAAATGAGTGTTGTTAGGTTCTCAAGAGTAGAAGAATGATTTTGTAGCATGGGCAGGCCCATGACCTCTCTGAGTTTTGGTAGGATCCTTTCCTGCCTATTTTATGCCAGTGGATTTTCCCACACTTGCTCAGTAATTCTTTATCGTGGATGAACTACTCCATGTTTCTCTACAAATCTCATATAACGTTTTTAAAATTGTGTCATTGACTTTTTATTTTATTGCTGGGAATTTAATTCAGGGTCTCATACTCTACCACTGGCCTTGTATCTTTGATTTTATGTGTTTTCTTCATTTTTTGAGAAGGTTGTAGTTACAGCAAGTGAAAGGCCATGCTAAGAATCCCAGCTAAGTTTCATTAAGTCAAATAGGTTTTTTTTACTTAAATAAGGTCATGTTTCTAGATAGCCAGGTTTAAGACTTCATCATATCATATCATTGTGGAAGATAAGAGTCAAAATAGGAGAGAGAAATTGGGACCTTCTGTTTCCCTTTTTTATTTCTTTGGCAAGTATTGTCTAGTAATAAATTAAATGTAAGATATGACAAATATAATTATATTGAGATTAAAAAAATCTTTCCAGATGTTGACCAGAGCTTAGCTGACATTTTTTAAAGTTCCAGATAATAATTTTGAATTTTTGGACTATGTGGTCATTTTTTACAATTTCTCATTTTTATCCCTGTAGCATTAAACCAAAAATAGAAAATATTAAAGAAAGACCCTGTTCCACTAAGTTTATTTCACTGAACTGCATTTGCTTTATTGACTTTGGCTTGTGAACTGCTATATTTGCACTCCTGTGCTAGACTGTGGTTCATTATAACCAGGATGTGAACTTTGTGAAATGAACCCCAGTACCGGGTTCAGACAAACATGAATTCAGGGTCTAACCATAACTGAGTTGCTATGATCTCGAGTGGCATACCTCTGTAAGTAACAGTCTCTCATCAATAAAATAAAGACAATTCCCATACATTATGCGTTCAGTTCATACCTCCCAGTACTGATTCAGATATAGTTGTTTATATAAGCGTTCCTTCACAGGAGAAGGGCAGTACCTTGAGTGAGGATAATATTTTGTGTGTGCGTGTTTAATCTTGAGGAAGTTCCTTAATCACCATGACTCATTTTCTTCATCATTAAAATATAGATAATAACACTGCCTACTTTTCACCTTGCTTATGAGCTTTCAGTGGGTTAATATATGTCATGCAATTAGATCATTGTCTGACACTTACTAAGCCCTCGGTAAACGTTAATGATACAGATTGCCCATTATTGTTATAATTGCCATCTCCTGTTACTCAGCAATAGGTTATAATATTGAATTTTATTTTTGCTGATTTTATGTCAAAAAGTGGACCAAATGAGCAGGCATATTCAGAACTAAGTACTGACTGTTTTCTATTATTGTTTAGATTGTTTCATCCTTTATACCATCCCTCTTCACCTGGGGTAAACAGAGGTACAAAACTTTTAAAGAAACTCATATATGTCCCAGCTACATTAGGCAAAAAGGTGTCCATACATGTGATGATTGGAAACTGAACGCAAATGGAACAGAGCTATAGCATTGTCTTTGTTATAAAAATTTAACTAATTTTTCAACAATGTGGATGCCATGTAAAGTCTTTTCCACTAAGCAAATATTTAGAGTTGGGTAATTATTTTTTATGAATAAGAGAAGTTTTCATGGATATAAAAAAGATGAAAACATCTTCTTCAATAACTATATTTCCTTATGCATTTTAACGTAAAGAAAACCAGAGACTCCAATGTCATATTAGAAATAAATAAGAATGAAGATCCACGGAAATCTAAAACCGGTATTAGACTGAGTAAAACAGATGATTTCGCTTTTAACCAAAAGGTCTACCTTTGTAATGTTACCAACTCAAACATACAAAGTTTGCTAGAAATGAATTCTGTAAATGGTGGTTGAACAGGTGAGAACTACCACCAGCAGTGGAGGAGGGTTCCCTTTCCCCACATTCTCCCTGGCGTGTGCTGTCATTTGAGTTTTTGATCTTAGCCATTCAGATGGATGTAAGCTTCCAGCAGTGTGATGGATGACTCACTAATTTTAAAATAGTGTCTGGAAAAGCACCCCCACACACACACGTATACTTGATTTGTATGATCAGTTTGTGGGTTTGTTTTTTTTTAATGTGTGTAAAGTTAGTGGTCACTCTTCAGTGTCACTCCTCAGAACTGTCCACATTATTTTTGGAGTCGTGCTCTCTTACTAGGACCTTGGAAACATAAATATGGCAAGGCTAGTGTCAAATGTGCCCTGGGATTCCTCCTGTCTTCGCTTCCCTAGGCCTGAGACTAGTCAGGCTACCACACTCAACTTTTTGTGTTGGAGGGGTTCAGACTCAAAACCTCACAATTTTACTGTGTGCACTTTCTAAGCCGAGCCATCTGTCTAGCCCTCGGCATGGTGAAATTTTGAAGGTTTCCCTCTGCTCTCTCTGCCATCACAGAGACCACTGTTTGGCTTGGTAGGCTTTATTAAGTCACTTAACAATCAAGTTTTGGGGGGCATTAAATTTATTAGTAAATCTATCATAGCTTTTGAATACACGTGTTTATGCCACTGCTTACATTTGATATACCACACAAGAACATCTACCTACTCCTATGCTTTTTTATTCCTATTCCAACATGTATGTTTTAAAGATCCTCTCGGAACTCTAGTTCCCCTAAATATCCTTTATATTACAAACCTTAGGACGATTAATTAGGTCGGACTGCTGTTTCAAAGTACCAAAAATTAAATGATTGTAACCACAGAAATTTACTGTCATGGTTTTGGAGGTGACAAGTCCAAAATTAAGGAGTTCTTGTGGCTGATTCCTTCTGATTGTGAGAGCCCTGACTCTCCCTCCCTTGGCGTGTGTAAGCTCCTTCCAGTTCACCTGGCATTGTTCCTATATGCATATCTCTATGTCTGTATTTTCCCTTTTAAGAAGGCCATCATTTTTACTGGATTAGAGCCCACCCTAATGAGCTCACTCTAATTCTGTTACCTCTACAAAAGCCTTCCAAATAAGGTCACAGGCAGAGGTACTGAGCATTGAAGGCTTCAACGTTAAGATCTGGGACAGCTTGATTTAATCCCTAACAGGAACTATGAAGAAACTCATCGCTTTAAGGCCAGCGATGAGAGACTGGAGAGGCTAAGAAACAATCCAAGTCACATATCCTCTGTGTCTCAACTGGAAAAATACCAAAGCTGTTTTACTTCTTCACTCCTTTTCCTAGAGAATTCTGTTCTGCCTCTCTAGATCAGTTCATCGGTTCCTTCTGCCTAAACAGACAAATACTTCTCAACCTTGGACACATGTGTTTTGCTGAGAATCATGTGGAATGGATTTAGTCATTTAATTCCTATTTTTTTTGTCAGTGCTTAGCTTAAGGGTTTGAGTTTCAGAAATAAGAATGGTTAATTTTATAGACACTTTCTACACATAGTTACCATTTATTCATTCAGTAAAAACTTACTAGGAAGTACGGTAGTCCTGGTGATAGATGTTTATCTTGTTTTTTTTTTCTAATTTTTCTTCACAATTTATTCAATATAATCCCATTTGAAGCCCCCTTTTCAACTCTCGAAGTCTCACACTCCCTCCCTCTTCCCCTCATCCCCTTCCCTTAGTCCACCGAAAGGGAAAGTTCTCCACTATTGCCATCTACCCATAGATTGTTAAGTCTCATCAGGACTGGCTGGATCCTCTTCCTCAGTGGCCTGGCAAGGAATGAGTGATCAAAGAGCAGTCAATTGAGTTTATGATAGAGGCAGCACCTGCTCCCCTCACTCCAAGATCCACATGGCGACTGAGCTGCCAGTTGGCCACATCTGAGCAGGGTGTCTAGGTCCCCTCCAACCATGGCCCTCCTTTGGTGCCTCAGTCTCTGCAGGATTTCCTGGGCTCAGATCTTTTAGTTTTGTTGGTCTCCTTGTAGGGCTCCTGTCCTCTCCTTGTCCTTCTATTCCCATTCTCTTTCTTCCTCCATAAGACTCGCTGCACTCTTCCCAAAGATTGGCTGTGAGTCTCAGCATCTGCTTCCATTCCCTGTTGGGTGAATCATTTCGGGGGATCCTATATTGTAGGCTTCCATCCGGTTTCCTCTCTTCCACCATTTCTGGTGTCTGTTCTGTTTGCCATTCTGAATGAGATTTAAGCATCCTTCCTAGACATTTACCCAGTTTTGCATTAGGACTTGTGAATAATTTTCACGGCTGTGCTGCTAGTTATGTAAGTAGCTTCTGACATTCAGATGATCTTGAAAAAGCACGTGCTACCTCTAACTAAGTATGCCTGTGACATTTCTAGGCACTGATGGTGTTCCTGTGATATCTGAGAAGGATTAGTCAGTCTTAGGAAATCCAGATCAGTGGATTCCTTCTTCATTGTGGCCACTGACAGAAACAGTAGCAGACTGCACATGAAATCTATAGTTCAGGCATTCTTAACTTCTCCATGGAGTAAATAGCACATATTAAAATATAATTTATTTACAGGCAATGTTGCAGTAAACATTTCAAGTATGTGAAAAATTAAATGTATATTTATTTGGGGTTTAGTATATATAAGATGTGAGAAGTGAAGAACAACTATTCCTACTACCTTTTTACATTCAAGTTCCAAAAATTTTTTAAATGGTGCATAAAAACAGCATAGATATTTCCCTAATACTTAACAAACTAGGAAAGATGCTCTGCTGAAATACTGAGTGTGTGCATTATACTATATGCAAAATTTGAAATATGTCCCTTGGGAGTTTGCTGTTTAAAATAGTTTAAAACGGAGAGAACAAGTCTCTACTTAGGCACACAAAGTGTGTCACTGATCTTTGATATATAATTTGTAGTATATATAAGATATAATAGGTATACCTGCACTGATGTTTTGACTATATTTTATGTAGCCAAAGTCTTCTTAGCAGTGATTTTGGGTAGGGGTAAAGGGGTAGGTTATGAAACACAGGTGAAGCGTTCTGTTGGAAAAAGAAATAATGAGTAAGCTATAAGGATGAAGTTTGTCTAGGGGTGAAGGTTTGGGTCCAGTGACAGAAATATTAAAGTAATGGAGCAAAAAGCTTGACAGACCAATGTGAATGTAGCATGGGTTCCTGTTAAGAGGGACAAGCACTCCCTATCTGGTGCCAAAATCAGAATATAATTAGGGAAGGAATGTGAAAAGTGTTGAGAATTAATAAGAATTTTACAGAAAAGTAATTACTCTGCCAACTCTTCCTGTATTGATTAGCAAGAGTTGTGTAGTAAGAAGAGGAAGTTGTAGCTATCAAAGAAAGACTTGCCTAGGGCAGCACATAAGTGTGTAACAGAAAAAAAAAATAGTAATACAGTTTGAAGTAAAAGAAAGTCAGAAGCAAACCTGTGCTATAGGCAGATAGATGCTCCCTGGCCCTTTTCAGGGTCCTTCCCTGTCCCTTCTTGGCCCTTTTTAGATATCCCTAGTCCACCCTGTGTCTTCTGCAAACACAAAATTACCATCTCGGGAAGTCTGTTTCTGCTTTCACTTCTGCCATTGTCCTGCTAACTCTCCCTTGTGAGTGAAGGACGGAAGAGCTGGCTTTGAACCTTTAGAATCTATACAATTTAGACATATGTGTTGTTCACGCATCAGTCAAGTGGATTTATAGAGTTGGAAGGAAGTTTGAAAGGTGTAGTCTCAGTGAGCTTCCATGAACTTGATATACTAAGAGCAGTAGATAGTGAGAACTGAAACAGGACCAGTTGCTTTCATCCAAACTGTATATGGATATTATAGTATCACATGAAACCACTGTCTCTCTTCCCTTCATTCAAACAAAGCAAGAGACACACTCACTGCTGAGAAAACTTACCATGAAACTTCAATACAATGTATTTTCTGTTTAGATTATCTGGTGTGTTCTTATAATGGTTATTTGAAATATTTTTTTTCAAATCAGATTAGGTACAAGACCCTCAATTAATACATCTATGAAGTGAAAAATCCAAGTACATAGTTTAATAACAGCAAATGTGAATGCTAAATATTATTAGATAATTCTAAAATGAAGTTAATGCTAAAATTCCAAATTTGTAGTTAATATTAAAATAAAAACTCCATTTTGTTTCTTCCCTCATTTTTCTGTTTTTCTTATGATTTTTCTTTCCCACTTCTGTTTTTTTCTTCTATTTGCTTAGTTCTTTTTTTGTTGTTGTTTATAAATAAAAAAAAAATAAGTAAAAGAAAAAAATGGATGGAACTGTAACCTGACTCTGACTTGTAGGTATAGAAACAGTAAGAATAATTATCTTTTTTAGGAGATACAAAACCGGCAGTGCACTAAGGGGAACATTTTACATGAGACATTTTCACATTTAGAACTGTGATCAAATGAGCCGTACAATAGAATTTTTGAAAATTTTCTTTCCTAGTCTCTGAAGTCTTACTACTTAAATGACAGTGGCTTTGAAAGCACATAAATTGGCCTTTTAAGTTTTAGTCTGTCTGTACTGAGCCTAATTGTGGCATTATAGAGATAGAGTTCCTGCATTTGATTCTTAATTTGAATTATACTTTTTTTCTCCTTTGGCAAGGAACCCGTCCAATGAACACTAGAGTATTATTGCCAAGATGACATGCAATGTTGACCAGATGATGTTCTGGTTCTACTTACATACTCACGACTCTGTCACCTACAAATATTGGCACCAAACTGAAGGTAGATTTTCACAAGAATAAGGAGGTAGACATTATAAGCAAACAAGCATCATTTCCCTCTTGTTTTTTTTTCCTTTAAAAAATTTGATTTCCTTGCTTTTTCTAAACATGACATTTTAAATTATGAACTTCCGTGATAATCTGACAAAAGTTAAGATTAAAGTATTAAAGAAAATACTTAGATAATGAACTTAGATAATAAAATACTTAGAAAATAAAACATTTTTTTTTTTTTTTTTTTTTTTTTTTTTACGATTTCAGTGGTGAACTGATTCCCTATACTCCACTAACCATTTCAACTTCAGAATTTAATGTTTGGCAATCCCTACTTTTATCATTATATTAGAATGATTTGTGGAATATATTATGGAATATCCTTTAGATGTTTTACAATTACAATAAATTTTAAAGTATTGGAGAAATGAAACACCTAAGAATAATAAAAAAAAGTTTTAGGGGTTTAACTAGCTGCCATAAAATAGACAATGAATGAGGAAAATGGAAACATTCACTTCCCCCCCCAAATAAATAAATAAATAAATAAATAAATAAATGGATGAATGAATAAATAAATAAATAAATAAATAAGGAAAGAAAAGAAAAAGAGAAAAAATTCCATGTTCCCTGTAGAAAATTTATGTTGCCAAGAAATTGTTCATAAAAATTCCCTAATTAAAATGTCCTCACTATCCAGTTTCATCGCACAATTTTGAAGCACATATAGACTATGTGAGCCTATTAGTGGACATAGAAATATCCTAGCTGTGAATCAGTGAACACTGCGATCAGAGTTAACACAGCTCAATGCCTTTGCATCTAATTCCTACTACAGTTCTTTATTCTGTGAGGAATCATTTCCTGTGTGTCACACAACTGGAAGCAAGCAAAAACAAATATGTAAACATGGATCCTATGATGTTGGCATCTTCTTTCCATTCTTCTTGACATTTGTGAATTCATTGTCAAGCTGATAGGATGTGGGATCACAGCTGATAAGCTGTCTTGCTTTGACTAGCCTCTGCGTCTGAATGTTAGGGATTGTTTAGATTGAGCTAAGGGAGGACAGAAGACTCAGCTAGACAACACTAACAGGACAAGGTTAGCTGGACACCAGCACTGGTACTCGGCTTCAGCCTACCTGTGCCTGCAGTGAGCAGTTACCTCACCTTGACACCATGGTGGACTATAAAAAGTAATTTATCTGTTTGATTGCATTTGTCAGGAGACTTTATCACAGTAACAAGACAAGTAACTATTTCAGTATCATAGCTTTTAAGTTATAGGAATGGTCATTAGCCAGCCATACCGTTTTGACAACCTACAGGCCAGTGATTTCCTCTTTAATGAATCAGGGAGATATGCACTTACAAAGATCAGAAGGAACAGCGAACCCATGTGAAATAAGCAAGGGGAGTTCAGAACGAAATTAATTGATCAAAGTTCCTCAGTCATGCTGCAGATGTAATTAAACTAGGGACTTCAATTAAGATCTCCGAGTTTGTTATTTTTGAAGTTACTGTGACAAAACACCTGGCAGCTATCTTTTTTTTGCAATAGCACACTCTTTATTTCTTTGACTGAACATATGAGCTTTATCATACACTAACATCGTTTTTTTATTTTTTTATTTATTACAATTTATTTGCTTTGTATCCAGGCTGTAGCCCCCTCCCTCATCTCGTCCCAATCCCTCCCTTCCTCCCTCCCTCTTCTCCAGAGTTGCATGGTCAGTGGCTATGGGAGCTGGCTGGCCACTTTCTCATGTGTTTCTAGCAGAAAGCCGAAAGTTTGGACTCAAGCTGGCTGTACTAATATCCTCAAGGCCTGCTCATCAGCAATTCATCTTCTCCAGATAGGCCCTACCGTGTGTAAGTTCCATAACCATCACAAGAATGCTGCTAGCTAGGGATGAGGTGTTTAAATGGATGAGCTATGAGAAATAGTTCACTTTCGGGCTATACTTAATATGAAACACAGTTATTTGATCTATTCTCCTTTCTCTGTGTTGGCTTTGCTGTCTTCGTCTGAGGTGGTCTTCCTTAATTCAAATGTACATATTCTCAAATAGCTTTAGTAAAGTCAATAAAGAGATCACAGGGCATTTCCCTCAGTCATAATCAATCTCAGGCAAAGAACAATGTAGAGAACAGTTGGATGGATTGTGGGTCCTGTTACCACCCCTGATGGTGTGCTTAGAATGTCACCCCTCGAACAAAGGGGACTTCACTTGGAAAGAAAGAAAGAAAGAAAGAAAGAAAGAAAGAAAGAAAGAAAGGAAGGAAGGAAGGAAAGATAGAAAGGAAGGAAAGAAGGAAGAGGAAGGAAGGAAGGGGAAGGAAGGAAGGAAAAATAGAAGGAAAGAAGGAAGGAAGGAAGGAAGGAAGGAAGGAGGGAGGGAGGGAGGGAGGGAAGGAAGGAAGGAAGGAAGGAAGGAAGGAAGGAAGGAAGGAAGGA
>NW_026596051.1:39948905-40119471 GCF_907164565.1 Psammomys obesus
GAAGGAAGGAAGGAAGGAAGGAAGGAAGGAAGGAAGGAAGGAAGGAAAAAGAGAAAGAAAGTCTCACATTTATAACAAGCAGAGGTCATTAGGGCATTTGTGTCAACTCTATCCTGAATTGGAAGCCATTTTGCTGAGCCCTAGCTGTCGTTCATCACCATTTCTAGCTCTGTGACTGCAGTCGGGTCTCTTAAAGGCCTTGGAATACGGAGTTCGCGTGCCTAAAGGAGCCCTTTCATTTAAGAAATTACTTTTCCCAGAAAATTGAAAAGTGCTTTCAATAAGTCACACCATCTGCTGCTCTCATATTAAGTTAAAACTGGCCAAAATTGAATCTTCATTTATCTGACCTGTGGCTTCTCAACATCTAGCAGTGTTGTTTAAAATTAACCCTTACTAATAACCTTTAAATTGGTAGGATTGGAATTTGAACATTTTCTTGAATCTGTAGCATTTTCCCATTTGTACCATTTGGTTATTTACTTTCATTTTAACAACACAAATAAAAAAAATTAGAGGCTATATATAAATAACAATTCTTTGACATTAGTCATATAACTGGCCCCAAAGCAGAGGAGTAGCTTTAAAGGCCATCAAGAGGGGCCCATCTTCTTCAGGGTACTATAAACTGGAGTCAGTAACAATGAGAATGGATTCCTAATATTTTTTTTTTAAATGTTAACTAGAAACCTGTCTTCTTTGTACCAGGTGGTCAAATAAATAAAAGATATACCTGGGCAAGTTCCCCTCTCTGAACTTTTGCCATGTGGGAAAAAAAATCTTTCATTGTATGTCTTACCTATTGAAGAGCTGAAAGGCAATTAAAAAAAATACATTTCTTTTTCGGTGCTCATGGAAGTCGCAGCCTTAGCAATAGCTGTGATTACTGGAACATGAACCCATGTAAGAGGTTAGTAGACATGCAGCTTCCTCGGTATTCTTTTTTTTTTTTTTTTTGAATTTTATTTTTTTCTTATCAGTTACATTTTATTAACTCTGTATCCCAGCCGTGTCCTGATCCCTCATTCCCTCCCAATCCCGCCCTCCCTCCCTCATCTCCACCATGCCCCTTGCCAAGTCCACTGATGGGGGGACCTCCTCCCCATTCATCTGATCCTGTTTTATCAGGTATCCTCAGGACTGGCTGCAAAGCTCTCCTCTGTGGCCTAACAGGACTGCTCCTCCCTTGGGGGGTGGGGAGGCCAAAGAGCCAGTCATTGAGTTCCTGTTAGAAATAGTCCTTGTTCCCCTCACTATGGGAAACCAATTGGTTACTAAGCTACAACAGGCTACATCTGAGCAGAGGTTCTAGGTTACATTCATACATGGTCCTTGGTTGAGTGTCAGTCTCAGAAAAGACCCCTGTGCCCAGATATATTTGGTCCTTGTGGAGCTCCTATCCTTTCCTCATCAGACTAACTCCCCTTCTTTCTTATGATTCCCTGTACTCTGCCAAAGGTTTGGTCATGAGTCTTTGCTTTGAAAACACTGTATTCTTATATATCTGTGCTAACTTTAACTCATGTCTCAAGTGCTTCATATTTTCCATTTTATCACTTGAGGCTCTTATTGCCCACAAATCCAGCTAAGAAAACAGAGGTATCTCCCATGCTTTAGTGTCAAGGAGCTGTGTTTTTGTCTTACATTGCAAAAAGATATTTTCCCTGGTTATTTGTCATTCTGCCATTTTATTTTGTTATTTTTTCAAGACGCTGAATTTTCTTATCATGTGTGTGCACTTGTCTACATATACACACACCTTTCTCTGTAACACTTCTCTGTATCACTGCACTGACTTTTCTAAATGTCTAAGGGTCCCATGGAGATAATTAGTAAGAATGAATTGTTATCTGCTCTTTTATGGGGGAGAAAGAGCAATGCACATAAAATTTAATTGATGTACCCACTCAGTTTGTTAGTAGTGGCATAACCACAGTCAAACAACATTGCTCAGGTACTTCCTGGGGATGTGCAGTCAAGCAAAAGATGTGAAATCCTCCATCCGTTCTCTATCCATATGCAGGATATTTCTTTTTTCCCCTCCTTGCAATAGTTTAGAGAAATGCAAGCCCAAACAACCACCGAGTCACTGATTTGGAATTTGGGACCTCAGTAGATTTGTTTGTCACACCAGTGTGTGGAAGGTGACATGGTACTGTGTGCTTCTAACACTTGTTGAGTCCTCTGGATAATAAGAAGTGCTATTTCCATGGCAACCAATAGACAGCCAGACTTTTGTCTTAATTGCATGTGCTTGGACTTCATGGGATGCACTCTGTATTCTTTGCTTTGACACTTTGTATTTCCTTTTCAATACTGATATCATCTACTATAGTGATCTTACGGCTTCCTAAATTATTATCACTGAAAGAATGAAAACCATATTAAACTAAAAGTAATGGTGTTAGGGACATGTAGTTTCAAAGTTTCTTGGCTTTGTCATTTTTCTTATAGACACTCTTAGTGTTCTTAGAGTCTTACAATTTCCTTACAGTTCACCAATAATGAATGTGATTGTAGTTCTCATGTCATGAAAAAGGGGGTATTCCTCTTTTGTAGAGGTTTAGCAAATAGTAATAGCCAGTACTTCTTAGTCTGTGTGGACAAATTTGTCCCTTTTTTGTTGCTTTTATCCTTATCAGGATCGGAGGAAAAGGATTTTTCAAAGCATCTTATATTCTATATATTCTATTTTGTTTAATATTCTCTATTAGGCATACTATCCTATGCTAGACATGGCTACACTTCCTCTTTGTTAAACTCTGAGTATTATAACGATATGGTTACATCGCATAAAAAGAATAGCTGCATTGTCCACTTTCTGTAAATTCTGTTGCTGTCTATATATAAGGGTTCTGTCACTATTCCCATTTCATATATGGAAAGAGTCATGGATTCAACATTAATGTCAAAGCAATTTAACGCCTGTTCAAATGACGTGGTTAGGTGTTTTTCTATTTCCCATTTATACATTTTGATAAAAATGTAGTATACCACTATGCTCAGTTTCACTTTTGGTGTTCTGTTGCTCATTAGCATGAAAAATCAGGCAAATGGTTTAAACTATTTTCTCATCTATGGCAATTGTAGTTGTGGTGTATAAGTGTTGAATGAGTTATGGAATCATCAGTATAGAATGCATAATAACACAGTCACATACAAACAGCTTGAAAGGGTAGGCTAGTCTTTTAATCTCAGGAGTATCTGTTTTGTTTTAACATATTAATTCATTCTCTCTCTCTCTCTCTCTCCATCTTTCTCCTTAGCTCTGGCCCTCTCTCTCTTTTATTCTCTTGGTATTTCTACTCTTCTTTCTTTGTGTGTGTGAGCTATGAAGAGGACAATCTTATTCTTAGTAAATAAAACAGTGAAGTGTTAAAGTAGCTATGACTAAATATTAAATTCCTTCTGATGATACAAATATTGGATTTCCTGAAATAGCTATTGTCTCTTTCAATTTTAAGTCTTAGTGCTAAGTTTTTATATGCATGTTTTCATCACAATGAGGTTGAAGTAGGAATTACCTGTGTGTCGCTTTCTCTTCTGTATTGTGCTGCAGGCTTATGAAGCTCATCTTTACATGCTAAGATCCGAAACACTGAAATACAATAGGCATTTGATTAATGGACATTGTGTTGTCTGATATACTAAAATACATTGTGAAGTGTCAAATGCAATTTAAGGATATAGTAAACACAAATTTGTAATCTACAGACCTACATGAAAGGCACAAGAAAATTTATCCCTTCCATTTTCCAGTAACTCATTTTCTCTTTAAGAATGTTAAATGCATGTGAATACAATTTGATCTAATATAATTTTGTCAATTTTATGTTTGGTTCAAGGATACTATAAATCACAAAAGTATGCACAGTTAGTATTAGGTGGAAATATTTCTATGTCAGAATGCTATACAAGTGAACTTAGATGTGTAACTTTTGTATTCACGTGATAGTCTACAGAATTTCATAATATTAGAAGCAAATAGCCTTTTATAAATGGATCCATATAAACCGTGCCATCATAATTTCAAAATTCAAATGCTGTAGTCACTCTCTATGAGGTAGTCTAATAAATATAATAACAGCATGTATATGCCAAATCTGATAACTCTGTAAAGTGGAGGGAAGGATATTATACTTAGCCACCATAATATAATCAGTACAAATTTAGATTGAAATAGAAATAAGAGAACTCTTCTTTTTAACAAATAAACTATGATGCAAAAAAATTAAGTGACAGGGAGATAAAAATCTATACATTAAAGATTCATTGCAATAAGTTTTTTGTGTTGAAAATTTAGGTTCTACTTTAAAAACAGAACAAAATTCATATGCAAGGAACAACTGAAACACTGGTTACTTAGAATTAACGTGAACTGAGTAATAATGATTGTGGCACAGGTCCAGAAGTCTGCCATTTTCATAGAGGGTAGAGTATGGATGGAAAGTTGGAATGTGGAGGCAGTGAGAACTCTGCGTTATTCAAACAGGAGGTAGAGCATGAATGGGTGAAAGGGCAGCTGTGTTCACTTTCTAGCCATTTGGAAAGGATGGTAAATAGAGGAGATGTTATTCTTGGAAAAATACTTTCAGAGACAAAACAAATGGGTGCATCAGTGCTTATACTATTTTGTTGAGTTTACCATATGACTGAAAATTTCCAGTGTAAAACAAGCATAAATATACTAAATATTATTTTAGAACTCCTCAGTAAACTGCTAGAATTCTGAACTAGAAAATAAACTTTAAGAAAACATATGCACTCATGTTTGAAATGAACGCTTGAAAAGATTAGTTAAATATTCTTTGGCGTATATAAAGGCCATATATTTCATTATTGATTTCTTTCATAAGGAAAGTTGGTATTTAGGAACTTTATCAATTTTATCTTAGGTCATAACATAAAATGTTTAGAATTTAAACATGAAAAGACAAGCATAATGATGTTCAATGGTGTAAATAGGAATGCAGTCATAGAATGTTTTATAACTTTATAAAAATTTCACAAAATCTGTTATACGCTCAGCACATGTCTGAATACTGTTAACTTCCTCCTACTTTAACAACCAGCCATAACTCCAGTGGCTTCTAAGACACCAATTTTTTCTCTCACACTTTTGAAGTCTGTGAAGACCATACTAAGTTGCCAGCCTATTTGGTACCTGGCGAAGTTTCCTTAGAATATAGCAGCATCAGACTGGGCTCCAGAGGCCCAAATTAGCAAGAAATAAGCAGTCTCATTGTGTAGGGAAATATGTAAATGCGTGATTACGAGTCAACAGGGTAAGTGCGGTAACATTACACAGAGGCGTCAGTGAAATTGGTGCATACCTCTGTCGAGTGGTTTCTATGCTTTTAAACTGCTATACTCATATCATTTACAAACTATCAACTGTTATTCACAAACTTCCAGATATAAAATTTTTAAATCAATATTTCTGACCAATACCTATAGGGATCTTTTAAAAACATAGATAATGAAAAGTACTGTTAAAGTCGTATTTTTTTTTTTTGTCAAGAGTAGCTTATTTTCATTTAAAGCAATTTATAATCATTTAATTTGAAGTGTTCTGATGCTGAAGAGATAGAAAACTTGTCTTATATATTTCATGCGCCTTCAATTGTGTGCTTAATGTAAACACCTTTTTGTAATATATTATTTATAATTCTTCATGTTTTATGAGCCAGTTTAAAGCTTGAACTGTGCGTTTGGATGTAAAGCGTTTGCAGGTCAAGCATGAGGGTTATAATTTAGATCTCCAGTAGCTATAAAACTATACAAAACAAAAACTAGACATTTCAGCCCACCTATAATCCTAGCTCTATACACGAAGCGGAAGGAAGTCCCTGGGTCATGCTAACTAGACCAGCCAAATAAGCAAACTCTGTGTGTACTGAGAGACACTACCTCATGCACTGTAACGAAGAACTGTGGAATAGATGGAACACCAACCGTCAGCATCTACCTGCGCACACATGTACCTGCCCACATGCACTCAAAACATGGGACACACACACCACACATACGTGCAAAAGGTGTAGAATTGCTTAACATCTCACCATTTATTATTTCTTTCATGAGTGTGTAGTCAGTATCAGTTTCTGAGATTCAAATTTTTTGAACACTTAAACTAAAATGTATGTTACTGTACCGCTGTCAGACATTAGAGTGTTTTGCTTTATAAGGGATCATCTCTTTTGATAAGCATTATTGAAGTTCAAATTACTAGTTTATGTTGATAGTTTTCAAGGTTGAGTGGGAAAAAAAGAGCACAATACATGATAATTATGTAGAAGTGTTTCATACCAACCTTGTTTTGAGAAAAAAAAATACATATTATTTCATGAGTATACCTGAAATCTTACAGTGATCCATGATAACATGTAACATCAGCAGCATTTTAATATTATAGGAATGAAAAATATCAATATCCCCAAACAGTAGAATGTATCTTTAAGGTCACCATGTTAACACAATTGAATGGGAGCCTCTTTGTTATTATACATAACATAGCAACATGAAATGAAGTTCTGAGGACTGGAATTAGGACTGCAGGAGATACTATTTAAATGCCCAGTGAAAAATAAAAGCTACTGTGGCTGTACAATATATGTGTTCTAGTCCTTTGTATTTCATATCTTTCTCTGGTTCCCTATCAAAGGGACAGAGACCTACTGTCATCAACTGTCATTTTCAGTTGTCTATTAGCTTCTCTTTCGATTGAGAGAGTTGCCTCAGTTTCTCAGTTAATTTCATGATCAAACAAAGCTATCTTCATTTTGTTTTTCCAAAAACAGGGAGGACATACTGGTCATGCATTGGAAGTCTTTTGACTGTTTACAACCTCCAGTGAATCAGATTAAGCATTTAGCTAGATAGACTGAATATATCACTACTTTATGAAAGGATCTGATCCTGGTGCTATAAATTCAGTTATGAGACTGATTCTCCAACAAAGGACCATGAATGGAGATAACCTAGAACCCTGCAAAGATGTAGTCCATGTCAGGGAATGAGGGAGGGGGCTACAGCTGAGATACAAAGTAAATAAACTATAATTAACATAAAAAATAAAATTTAATTAAAAATGATAAAAAAATTCAGTCTCTGGTTTACTCAATGTCTACTGTACAGAAATCTACTTAAGATATTATCAAACTGCTTACCGTATGTAAAATTTGTAGCACTCTAGTTACGTGACCTAAGTAGATGGTCAGGATCTTGTTTTCCTTAAAGGCTTTCTTTTCTTCTTAGTGGGAAACAGTTTACTGTCTGTCTCATCCTAATCTTTTGCTTCTTTGTTTCTTTGTCTATGTTTCTTTCTTTGTTTCTTTGTATGCTTCTTTTTCTTTCTTTCTTTTCTTCTTTCTTTCTCAACTATATAAAGAACAGTAGCTACAATAAACTGCATTAGGGAAAGGAAGCCAATGTCCAAAATCAATTTGCTCAGTAATAAAAAAGCTCCTAATTAATTGTACGTTTCAATAAACTAATTGAATCTGACTTTTTTTTCTTTTAGTTTTCAATTGGTTGGCATTTCATTGTTGTTGTGTTAACTTTTTTATGAGGACATGGTCTGTTGAAATGAAAAAATATTAGTTCTCTTAGTAGCTTAACTCTAATAGACTTAAATAAGCAAGTGTTGATAAATCAACAGCACAATGTGAAGTGAATAATCATATTCTAAAATGTTAATATAAAATTTCTCATGACTTTGTTATCAAAAGTTATGCATGTAGAAAACAACACAGAAGAATCTACATAATTGTACTGTTTCCTGAATCAGTGGAGCTAAATTAATAAATGCTGTCATAGATTAGGACAGTCAACAACCGTTAATTAAATAGTATAAATGACCCCTTCCAGCTATGATCAGATTCTACTTACCAATCCATTTTCTCCTTACAACAATTAAGTGAGCCAACTGTGCTCTACAATGAAATAGCCATACTCACCTGTTTCTGCCTGCAGTCTGACTGTTACAGTGAAGTGAGACCATCATTGCTTAAAATGTTCTAGGAATGTGCAATATTGTACAGCCAACTTTCGAAGACAATTGTTGTTTTGAAAAACTTATATTTTTAAACTTATTTTAAGTTATGTATTATCCATCACATGATATGCGTTCTCAAAACTATAAATTTAATTACTTTCAATAATATTAAAATTTCCAAGCCAAGTTAGTGGTAGCCTCGCTTGTAGTATAATTTAAGTTTCCAGAAGTATTTAACAATCAACAATCAACTTGCTTCCGAGAGGGAAAATCTCAGTGTGTGTGTGTGTGTGTGTGTGTGTGTGTGTGTGTCTGTGTGTGTGTGTGTGTGTGTGTGTGTGTGTGAGAGAGAGAGAGAGAGAGAAATTATAATCTCATTTGTGAACATAATGAACAGCAGTTTTATACTAATAGTAACGGAGGCTACAAAAAAAATCTAAACTTCTGGAAAAACTTCTAGGTTAGACAGCAAGGCACACCTAAATAATCAGGTGAATATTGCTGTATTTATTGTTTAAATTTGTAATGGAGGTCTGTAGTGTTCTATGACATAATTTCAACTATCGGAGCAGTAAAAATATTTAAAGTAAATTTAGCTAATAATTTCTAAAAATCAGATTAATAGATCTTACGAGCAGATGTATGATGACGATGTCTGATATACATCTAATGTAATGCATATTATAGCTAGATTTTTCCAATGATATCTTTATACCATCCCCAAACTAGTATACCTCTATGAACATTACTTGCCCTTATTTATTTTGTTTATTTTGCTTCCATATCAGAATCAGAGCAACATGAATGTTGTTCACCAACCTACAGAAAAAATTTTGAACAATTTGTGTGTGTGTGTCTGTTCTGTTTTTGTTGTTGTTTTGTATGGTTGCTTTATTTATTTATTTGTGTGTGTGTATGTGTGTGTGTGTGTGTGTGTGTGTGTGTGTGTGTGTGTGTGTGTGTTTTCCCTTAGAACAACTTATGGTATAGAATATTTTTTCCTATCTCTGCACACCTCCTCAAGAAGTGGGGATATTAAAGCAAGTATCTATGATTTATGTCCCTAAGTCAGTTTGATGACAGACTCTGTTTAGCTGTCATAATATTCATTCAAATTTATGTGATGAAATGGTCTAAATAATAGCAAGCTCACTCATAGCTAAGATGATACCAAGGCGGGATGTGGTTAAGCAAGATATCTGGTTTGTACTTTTAATTTGTCAGCAACCGAAAACTTTATCAATGCTTTATTTTTCCATTAATTCTTAATGAATGTACTTCATCTGCACATGCGTTCTGAAACGCTAGGTTTTATACCAAAGGCATTCAGAGCATTTTATTCACTCTTCTAAGCAAGAGTTAGTCTTGGTGCACAAATCAGAAGTTTCAGCAGGCATTAGTTCATTCCGCACTCAGAACACAGCTCAGTGTTGTGATTACGTGTTTGTTTTCCTTCCTTTCTTATTGTGAAAGACTTCTGGCTAACTCCACTTATATTTGCATTTTGGACTGTAAATTTTGAGAGTACTTATTGCAATTTAGTTATATGGATTTGAACAGACACAGTATTCTTACTGTGAAATTGGAAAGCAAATGGAATAAAAATGATATTTGTTTAAAATTTTTATTGGTTCCAATGCAGTTTAGTCGCTGTTGCTGATTTGGGATGCTACTGAAATGCTGAGCAGCCTCACATTGTTTTCTTTGTAATGTTTTTCCCTCAGGGCTCTAAACCACCATGAGTGAAAATAAACTTTGCAAATGCAAAAATTAGCTTGGACTTTGAACATAAAAAGAAACTTCATCTTTGTCCCATTTAGTTTTACATATGATGAATAATTTCATCAATTAGGTAAAGAAAAACCATACTAATTTAGGCTAATTGTGTGGAAAATATTAATGAATGAGGGGAAATTTGATAAAGATTTAAAGAAGAATGTACTTTTTCAGAATATTTATATTTCTTTAAAATAGTTAATTAGATGAAAATTTTTGATGTAATATGAATAGTAATGTAGGAATATAATTTTTTTGCATTTTACACACATTTTGCACATGCACAGAAACCAGAACACTTTCGAAATGCTAGCCAAACAATTCTCGCCTCTTTCTTGCCCCCTACCAGCCTTTTTCACACCAGTAAATTGCCTCTCAAACTTTTCTTTCAATGATAATACAAATATTTAAAGGACCTTGAAACTGTGAGATAAAAGATTCTCTCATTTATTGCTTCATTCAATCAACAGTATTTTGAGAGTCTACAAAGCCATAAACAAGAAGCTCAAGAAAATTTTGCACCTATTCAAGAATGCTGATATAAGGTTCACTTAGGGAAATCCAGACATAAAAAGCACATTAATCTACATATTGGTGTCTTTTAGTTCTTAGTATAAGACAAACAATTACTCTCAATCTTTTAATTGAAATAAAATGAAGGCATTTGTTGTGGGTATTGGTTGTATATCTTTCTCTGCTACAGACTCTTTAAAGACAGTGATAGAGCCCCATTATTACAAACTTTTCTTAAATGAAGTTCTGTAAATTTGTAATTTTGATTTTGATGGTGGAGAATAATGATAGTCAGGTAAACTGAATTAGACACACGTAGCTTTTATATCTGTGTAATAAAACACATAGATCAATAAAATGTTAAAATCATTTTAACTTAGTTTTCTGTAGTGTTATCCTGGGAATGGTAGTAAAATTGCTCCTGTGTTGTTTAGCGAAATCATTCAGCACAATGCACTTGATTCTTTAGTAATAACTAAGCATGTCTTCAAAGCCTGGTTAATAAGCTTCTCTCAGTCCTGTAGTGGTCTGTCTTACTGACGGAACTCCCAGTGTACGGTGGAAATAGGACCTCCCTTTCCCCCAAAGCTACATTTTGCTGTTAAATCCCTATAGGACTTTTGAGTAGTTAAGTTTTCTAATTTGCAGTAAAACAAATAAACATAAAAAAGAGGTCAGTCAAATTGAGTTAACCTGTCCCTATTTCATAACCTAAATGTAGCCTCTTTTGTCAGTGGATTTACTTGATGAACTATGGGATCTGCATAAAACTGAGGAAAGGTTTTGAAATACCATTTCAGGAAAGAATACTTGGATGTAATTAGGAAAGAAAATCCCTGGGTTTCATCTCCAGCCCTGGGAGGAAAAAAAGCAAAAGCAAAATGAAACAACCACAAAGAGGTTTTCAACTTATGGCTGACATTTGTTTCCTAAGACTCAGTTCATTCACCTGTTAAATATGGTGCCAGACATCAAATTGAAATGTCACCAAGGTTGCTCCAGTTATGATTTTTAAGGTAGATCCTATAGGAACAGTCAGGCGAAGAACATCTGTGAATAAGACATCAGTTCCTCTTGAATGTCATTTTTAACTTTGCAGGTCACAGATATCTACAGAGTGCTTAGAAAGAAATTTTTGACCCCAATCACAACACTGCAGAATGCAAAGCTTGGGTGGTGTTTGGGTATGAAGTCTTCATTTTTGACAAATGCCATTTTATTCCCACTGAGATGGAGAGGCAATATTGGATCACACTATCTATTCAGTGGTTCTTAACAAGGACTTTTACATTAAAGAAAAGAAATGGAGTGAAACAAAATCAAATAGAATGGGAAGACATTTTACAAAAATAAAGTAACATAAGTCAGTGTTCTGCATGAAGTAACAGAAAATACTGTTTCCTTGCATGTACCCTTGAAAAACAGGATAGGAATAGAAAGTTTATTTCTTCCTGTCATCTATGACTTAAAAAAATGAAACCTTCTACTCTGAGTTGTACTATATTTTGAGAACGACTTTGCAGAACGATGTAAACTCATAGATATTACTGTCCCAACGACTTGAAATATACCCAAAGTCACTTTTTAATTAGTGGTGCTTGGCATGTTGTTACATACAAAAATACAAGGATGGACTTGACTTTCCTAATGTGTTTCTGTTAAATAATCTCCTCTTACCTAATTTTCAATTCGTATATTATCCCTAGTTCCTAAAGATACATTTGGGTATGCATGTGTCTTCTAAGCACATCCAGGGCAGACTGTTCTGTATGGAGCAGGAAGCTTTTCATATGTTGTTGATTTCAGCCAAGTTGTTCAGCTTCCAGGCAGCAATGACAGGTCTTCTAGGAGGAGCCCACGTCATCTGGTAGTTGCCAAAATGTCTCCTTTGGGTTATCTCAGCTGTTGACTCTACCCTTTGAGTACTGTTTCTTAACTTTCTCAGAATCCTTCAAGTAAATAAAGCACTGTGGCTTTCTTACCTTATCCTTGCTACATAAGCCTTTAAACATGTGTTTGTCAGGCAGTGGCATGCGGTGGCAGAGGTTGTAATGGCTGTAATGATTGGTGATGGGTCTTTTCTGATTATGGGTCAAGTTGAATACCCATCTATTGTCTTCTCTAAATAACCGCTCACAGCCATAAAAATGAGGATACTGATAATGATGAGAATGTAAATGGAGTCAAATAGTGTGCTTAGTGTCACACCATTTATATAACGATTATTTTTTAATGGAAATTTATCTCAGTAAGCTGGGGAAGCATTTTTTTTCTTTTTTATTTACAATACACTTTATGTTCTGAATGCATGGCTAGAGATTCTCTGAATACTGGACAATCTCTTGAGTGATTTCTAAGATATTGAGACTACTCTCCACTGTTAACACAAATCCATCAGTTACAGCACAGTTTTTCTTTATGTTAAAATTTGAACATTGAGCCAGAAATTAATTTACTTTGTATCCTAGAACGAGTGAACAGGAATGTTTGATTTCAAAACCAGGTAATGTGGAAAAGTTGGGAAGTCAAGAACTGTTACTGAGTTAATGCTAACGTGGAAAGCTGACGCGAGAACTCCAAGTATGCCAGTGGTGGTTTCCAGTGGAGGGAGAGTGCTGAAGGTCTCGTCATCTTCATTCTGTCTTCTCGAGATTCTCCTAACACTCTGCAATACAGCTCTCGGCATTTACCTCAGCCATGAAAGACTTTCTGTGGCACACCGGATTTATTTTTGTAAAGTTAATGTAGAATAATTGTGCTAACTGAGGATAGCAATGTTGAACGTAGCGAATGATGCTTAAACATATACTGTCATCATTGCGACCATGGTTATTTATGAATCAAACATAGATGTTACAGGATAGAGGCAACACAATTTCTCATAGGTAGTTGTGATACGATATATCATTAGAATGAGTTGAGATGTTTGGAAGAAAGAGAAAAACGAAATGGATATGTATGTGTATTAGTAAAAATGTCAGATGTCTGGAGGAAGTGGGCAGCCTATATCTTTAGAAATGCTTCATATAATGCTACTTAATGATAATAGTCTATGAAGGTATGGTAGTCTTAAAGGGAACATTTGCTTTTAACACAGGGAAACCATGTCAGAAAATCGCAGTAATGGTTAGTAATATGAGAAATCAAAATCTTACTGGTCCTACATGACTGGTTGCTAATTAACAGAAACATAGCTTTAAATGTCTTTTGATAAGTTTTAGATAAGTTCTTGAAGAGAAAGTTTCCCTTTTTAAACAAGTCACATGTTGGTTATTCCAATACTACCTAGTAAATTAAAGCCGATTAGTCATTTTGTTTCTGAACAAAATCCCAATATATATATATATATATATATGATTATATATATATATATATATAATCATATATATATAATCATATATATATATATTACCCGAGCCACTCTTCATGATACAGATATGACGGAAGTGGGTTAAGATCTTTATTCAAGTTGTCTTGCACTTGTACGCCCCAAGCAGTTGACATTTTACCACACATCCCCGTCACAATGAGAGCGACCCCTAAACTAGAAATGGTATCCTCAACACCACACAGAGAGAGGAACGAGGAAACACACTTCCACAGAATAGGCTTATAAACATGACGGTTAAATACTGAGATTTAAGCGGCAGCCAAGGCAAATTAAAACTGGACTAATTTCTTATTTTATTTAAGGACCAGAGTGAACTTTTTCAACCCTACTGACGTAGATACCCAACTATGTCCCCCAAATGTGTCCAGGATATAGTCCGGCCATTAATATTTTATTCAATATATCTATTTATATTTTAGTTATGCATTAGCCTTTTATTTAATATATGTAGTTAGATTTAGTGATTCAGATGTACAGTCTGGGCTATAAACGCTGACATGCGTAAAATAGGTCAGGAAGTTTAGCTGATTTCAAAATAACAGCTCAAGTTCAAATGATGGGAAATACAGCAAAACTTTTCCTTTAGACCTAGATTAAATTTAGCAACCACTACCTATAAATAATGTCCAGTGGGATTCAGATCCCATGCTCTTTTTATTTCTATCTGAAGGAACAGAGAAAAAAAATAAATAAAAAACTCTTGCCAGTGCCAGCTGAAATGACTGACTTTATTCTCTGTAGAATGGGTTTTCTCTTGTAGCTCACATTTTCCTAACATAGCTTTCTTTTTCTTTAAATAAGCTGGTTGGTGCTATATAAAGGATGGCTTAGTTAGGCAAGTGGTCTTATCAACATATGCAGAAATCTCTCTCACTGTTTATCAACTGCTCAAGTTCAGCCAAAGCCACATTATTGCCCGATGAGTAAGAGCCCATCTGTGGATCACTCAACAGCTGCTTGAGTGTGGGCACATTCCCTTCATGGGCAATGTCATCTTCTTGCAATGCAGAATAACAGGAAGACTTACTGTAGAGTTATAGTGGCAATGAAATGATGTCCGAGTGGACAGTAAGCGGACAGTAAACAGACAGCGACTCTTAACCCATATCACAATGCGTTCTAAAACTCTGTGCATTTTATCGAGGATTAACACTCTTCTCCCAGCGTTGCCTAAAAATTGTCTGTTATGAGTACCACTTAGTTATAAGTGGGCTTCTCTTTCTACTCATTAGCTATTGCAGCATGCGCACATCCTTTTTTAGATACATCTATATTTTTTAACTTTAGATTCCTGTCATATTGAGTGCAGATAAAAATGTCATCTGTTTTACCTGCCAGTGTAAAGTAGTTTTCATTAAAAACTGAAGCCAATCTTTAAAGAAGTGAAGAGCATCTTGTTCTTGTCCCAGAATAAGAGTTAATTACATGTTCATTATTAATGCTGTTTATTCATATAGCAAAAGCTTATGATCAAATCTAATGGGATAGAAACACCACTGAGCCAATTACTTTACATTGTAATAAATTTTACAATTTATAGACATCACATGTGTTGAAAGTTTCTCACTTCTAAAGCAGAAATTAAGGTAATAGAATGTGTGTAAAATGGCAATGTTTCTAAGCATATAGAAAGTGATGTTGTAATTAGAATACAATAATCACAGACTAATTTTTTAAATAATAAGAATATTGTAAGTACAGCCATCAAATCGGTGATGGATGTGGTGCTAAAGCAGATTAAGAAGCCAAACAATGGTAATAATAAATGTGATTGTTCTGCAGTTGCCTCATTGATTTGTTTCTTTCACATGCTTTAAAATGTCCGCCTGTCCAAACACTTACAAATTCAATCACCAACCTTAATAAGATGAGATATAAAATATACTTTTTTTGTAGCACTGAGTATTTGAATAACTTATGCTGAACATTGGAGAGCTAGATTACTTTATCAAATGGCTTAACATTGAAATCTAGGATTTTATGAGGTTACTATACGAAAAGAAAATCAATCACCTGTGTGTCTCAGCTGTCTTGTAGATATCCACACTTCCCTAAAGAATCACTAAATGCCAACATTTGTTTCTATTTAGGGAATTTATTTTTTTATTTCTTTTTTTATTCTGAGATGCTCAAGCTTCTTATGCATAGAATTTATCCCTCTATAATATATTTTTTTCTCAAAAGAAAATGAATATAGGAGAGAAGAAACATCTGAGAACATGGACTAGAAATTACTGTTAGACAGTAATGATTTAATAGCTTTCACCAGTATAGTAGATTAGACCATTCTTGAAATCAAGGTATTCATTATCATCAACACCATTGTTTGTCTTTCCATTTTAGTGTGGTAGGAAGAAATTACTTCTTCTAATTTCATAGATTTGTTTTAACACTCCCTGAAAATCTATAAAGCATAGACACTTCCTATGCGTATGTACTTCACTGTTACTGCTTACAGGCCGACCTATTTTATTCACTGTCTTTGTATCTTTGCAAGTAGGAGGTGTATATATGGGGAATAGTGCCTCAGACCACCTAATGACTGAAGATTAGTCATTTTATACTTACTTTCCCTACAAACAAATTCTGTTACTCTGATTTGGTTTTTCCTAATGGTATACTGGACCACTCAAACTTAAATTTGTCCTGACTCCCCCCACAACAGGTGTTCCAGGGTCAGGTTTGCTGTCCATTTGCTTTTTTTTTTGTTGTTGTTGTTTAAATTGGTATTTCCACTGCATTATGATGAAAATAAAATGCTTCTCTGCATATCTGTAGGTATATTACTTGAATGACAAAAGGAAAAAAAGCACAAAGACAAGCACAGCTTTAAGGCTAAGCTGGTCTACATAGTGACCACGTCACTCAAGAAAATGTGATGAGAACTTTTCTCAAAAAAAAAAAAAAAACTGAAACAAACAAATACACAAAACAAAATATTAAATAGGCACATAAGATTATAGAGATGACTTTGTGGGTTATGCTATACTTGTCAAACAGTTCACACAGATGACACATACATTTAAATGTTACAAAATAATTTTTGGAATGACAGGCTGTTTTGCAGGTCATGCTTTACATTTGAATATTAGTGTAAGTTCAATTGAGACAAAAACCTTTGTCACAAATGTGAAAATCAGCTCAATCCCTTATTTTTCTTCTTTGTCTTTCCCTTTCATACTTGAAGTCCATGTTTGACCTACCCTGTAAATTTTCCATTGCTATGCAACCGAGTACTGTGGATACAATGGCTAAAAGGAATGGGAGGCATTGGCATTTCTTTATTGCAGGAAACCAAAATGTATCTAAGCAGGCTAAGAAGCTGGAGAGGCAGTGTACATTCAGGAAGCTCTAGGACAACAAACCTGTTCCCTTGATTCTGACATTTTTCTGGAGGTCACCTGTGTTCCTGCAGTGCAATCCGGTCTTTTCATCTTCTAAGCAATGGAAAGGGACCAGAGTTCTCCTTCTTGCTACACTTTCACCTTCTCTTAGACTTCATTCTACTCCTTCAAATAACCTTTGTGAATGCAGTGGACACACTCAGAAAATTCAGTTATACCTCCCACTTGAAGGTCAGTTGATTGGCAAATGTAATTCCATCTGCAACCTTAATTCTCTTTCAGAGGTAAGGAAACACACTCACAGTTTCCAGCTGTTGGAATGTCAACTTTATCAACAGGTCATTCATTTTTCTGTCTTTCACTCTTCTTCTTCTTCTTCTTCTTCTTCTTCTTCTTCTTCTTCTTCTTCTTTTTTTTTTCTAATCATTTGATTCATGGTAAAAGAAGAAAACTAGCATAGACGGATCTTTGAATGTATTTCTCTTTATATTTTCTTTAAAAAAAAAGTTTGGATAAGTGAGATGAAACAACTGAGTGAAAGAGAAGTCAGAGAAGGGTTAATGGCCTGTGCAGGAGACTGGCTCCAAAGTTAGCTTCCACTGTCTCATCCCTCAAAAGCTAAGTAACACTTCAGAGGCCTTCTCTACTTGTCTGATTTGATTCTACTCAGACCTATGGATCTGCACAGAGTAGGAAAAGCTATCTAAGGACACGAACCTTCATTCTATACAATACAAAAACTCAAGGATTTTTAAATGTATATAGCTCCCTGAACAGATTTCACCAGGTGCAGTTTAGTTGAAATGTCTAAGATAGAAAAGGAAAAAAAAGGAGAGAGAGAGAGAGAAGAAAATGGAGCATCTGCTTGAGTGGCTCTGAGAATGCATATTTCATTTCCATTCATTTCAATAAGAGAAAATTGACTGCAGAGCTTTCGCCCCGAGCCTCTGTCTGTGCTGCTGTGTTTTACAAGGTAGCTTTTCAAAGAGTGTTTCTTGCTCGCTGTTTATGTGTTTATTTCTCAGGTTTTAACATTTACAACCCTGGCCAGTCCTGCTGGAATTCCCCTTGGTTCTTCGGCATTGCTCCCATGAACTGTTGCAGACTAGCTCTAACTGTGTAATTTACCACGCAGGTTTATCGATCTCATTCAGCTGTTTCTGAAACTCTATAGGTGTGTAGGGCAGTCATGCAAAGCAGGCAAAATGAAGGAGAACCAAGCAAGATTATCACTGTGCTTGAGTGAAAAGGGGTAAAATAAAACCTTTGCTTGTAGTTTGTGAAAGCTTTTGAATGATTTATCTACACCTTGCCCAACTACCAGCTGTAGATGTCTCAAACCAGGGGAAGGCACAAAGCAAGTGTCATTGTGAAGACAGTACTTTTCTCATTAGTTGCCTGTCAATACTCTCCTCTCCTTACCTAGGACCCCCTCTGCTTTCCAGTTTTCCAGTAAATGTCAGCTGAGACTTACAAGGGGATGTATCTCAGATGAAGTGGAGACTGAAGTCCAGCTGGGGTCCCTCATACTTTTATCTCTGTATTTTATTCCTACCTTGCTAGTGCCCACTACTAGGATTATATATCTCAGAGATGTTTGTGTTTTGCTTTGTTTGTACATAGTAAGGACACAATTAGCATCACAGTGGGGCTGAATGAAGAAGGAACAGAGAAGAAGAGGTTTCAGAAGATAAGGAAGATTTAGACAAGCATCTTCTACAAAAAGGATTTAGAGAATGTTTTTTTTCGTGTTCACTAACTTGTTAAGCATAGTGGAAGTTTGTCATCTTTGTAACTCATTAATATCATTAACTAAAATGTTTGATTACTAAACATATTTCACTTATAATGTTTATATGATAAGTAGGTGCATTCCAAATGTATTAATAGTTTTAAGATCAAGAATTATAAGGACTATGCGTGGAGAAAACCTTGACCCCCTACTCAGATGTAGCCCATAGGCAGCTCAGTGTTCATGGGCATTCCCTTTTAAAGGGAGGAGGGAAATATCTCACATGAACTTGGTTGGTTGCCTGCTCTTTACTCACCTCGCCTGGTTACTAGGCCACAGAGAAAGTGGATCCAGACAGTGCCAATGAGACCTGATAAGCTAGGGTCAGATGGAAGGGGAGGAGGACCTCCCCTATCAGTGGACTAGGGAAGGGTCAGGGAGGAGAAAATGGAGGGGGGGCAGGTTTGGGAGGGGATGAGGGAGGGAGCTACAGCTGGGATACAAAGTGAATAAATTGTAATAAATTAAAAATGAAAGAAACTGCTAACAAAAATAAAAATAGGATGTAAAGATGGGGGATTCTGGATGAGGAGTCTAGGAAGAGGTTTAAGAGGCAGTAGGGGATGAATAAAATCAAAGCAGGTTATATAAATATATGAACATTTCAAAGACTGATTATAAAATATTATTTTTTTCAAAGTCTGTTTATGCAAGGAAAAAACAAAGATGTATGCTATGAACAAAAAAAGAGGTATAAGGACTTTCTAAATGGTGAACAAAGTTTATTTTATTAATAATATATTCTGACCATTTAATCACTCACCAAAAACATTGATTCTTCAGTACCATAGAACTGTACAGATGAGAAAATATAAGAAATATCATGTGCTATAACTTATTTTTAAGTTGAAGACATTGAAACTGAAAGACTAACCATTGTGTTATATTCCATACTTAATATCTGGGCCACTCTTCAAATGCAATTCTCTCAACTATACAGGTCAGGGCTATTTTTCAAATAAAAAAAAAAAAGAAAAGAAAGAAATTTCAAAATTGTTACTAGGTTGTATTATTATATATGGTGTTATAGTTTAAACTATATTCAAGCACAATTATTAAAATGAGAGTTTATGAAAGTATAAGTGGATTAAAGTCTGTAATAATATACATAAATAGTCATTGGAAAAGAATAAATACATATTAAACCAATAAGATATACTTGATATGATTACAAATATATGTCTTAATAATTTGATAAAATAAAAATATAATGCTATTTGATAGCACCTTGAACTTTGTGCTTTAAGGAATTAAAAAATAGAACTCATTTTAACCCTCCCCAAGTCATTAACCACTCATGGTGTTGGAAATCCTGATGTAAGGAAAGCTATTAAAGAGAGATCCATAGGAGGGGAATTTCCAACCACAGTGCATGACAGGGTGCTTCTTGGGGATTCTGGCATCCACAATAAAGGACTTGAATGTGCTCTTGGAATAAAGTGTCTTGTGGTTCTTGCAGATTAAACACTGTCAAAAGGGATAAAGTAAAGTTCAAATGTCAAATCATGGACAAGACAGACTTGTTAAAGAAAGTGAAGAGATTGCAAATTGGGCCAAGATTTTTTTTTAATTGAAAATTCATATAATATATTCTGATTACAGGTTCCCAACCCCTTCTCCCTTCTCCTCCCAGACTATGCTCCCTGTCTAATCAAATCATGTCTTTTTTCCATTTCTCTTTTTAGAAAACAGGAAAAATTTTTAAAAAGTAAATAAAACATATATTTTTTAAAAAATAGAAAGCACAAGAAACACACAAACACACACACACTGCAAAACCCATAAAGACAAAAAATTAAAAATCATAACAAATAAACAAAGTATCAGGAAGATTAAAAAATTTCCAAACAAAGCAATATGACAAAAAAAATCTATAAGGAGCACCATCGAGCTCATTTTCTGTTAGGCCAGAATGTTTGTGCGCAGCTGTGATGCAAGAAAATGTGGCAATCGGGAGCTTGTAGTGATCCACCTCTCTCAAAATATATACACCAAGGATTAATGTTATCTTAAAATATAATGTATTTTTACTTTTTTATGTATATGAATCCTTTGCCCAAAAGTATGTATGTGCAACTCGTTTCTGCAGCTCCAAAGGTCAGAAGAGGGAACCAGAGGCAATGGCTTTAGAATTTTGGAAGGTTTTGTGCTTCGCTGTGCATGATGGGGACCCAACCCAGGTCTTCTGGGAAAGCAATAGCTCTGTTAACAGCTGAAATATCTTTTGTTGACTCCACAGTTAATTTTAACTTTTAAGAAAATTTTTAGAACAAGAAAATTTTTAGAACAAGAGCAGGGAATCTTATGAAAGATGGCAGAGATACAAAGACCTGGAGGGTACAGGAGCTCTACAAGAAGAGCAACAGAACCAAAATATCTGGGCCCAGGAGACATTTTTAAGACTGATACTACAACCAAGGACTATGTATGGAGATAACCTATATCCGCTGCACAGATGTAGCTCAAGGCAGCTAGTCTCCAAGTGAGTTTCCTAGGAAGGAGAACAAGGACTGTCTCTGACATGAACTCAGTGGCCTGCTCTTTGATCACCTCCCCCTGAAGGGGGAGCAGCCTTACCAGGCCACAGAGGAGGACAATGAGACCTGATGGGCTAGTGTCAGAGGGAAGGGGAGAAGGACCTCCCCTATCAGTGCACCTGGGGAGGGGCATGGGAGGAGATGAGGGAGGAAGAGTGGGAATGGGAGAGGATGAAAGAGGGTGCTACAGCTGGGATACAAAGTGAATAAACTGTAATTACTGAGAAAATAAAATACAGGTCGGAAAGGAAGAGGTCAAAGTGTCACTATTCGCAGATCATATGATAGTATACATGAGCGACCCCAAAGATTCAACCAGAGAACTCCTCCAGCTGATAAACACCTTCAGCAAAGTGGCAGGATACAAAATCAACTCAAAAAAATCAGAAGCCCTCTTGTATACCAAAGACAAAAGGGCCGAGAAAGAAATTAGGGAAACAACACCCTTCACAATAGCCACTAATAACATAAAGTACCTTGGTGTGACTCTAACCAAGGAAGTGAAAGACCTGTTTGAGAAAAACTTCAAGTCTCTGAAGAAAGAAATTGAAGAAGATCTCAGAAGATGGAAAGATCTCCCATGCTCATGGATTGGTAGGATTAACATTGTGAAAATGGCCATCCTGCCAAAAGCAATCTACAGATTCAATGCAATTCCCATCAAAATACAAACTCAATTCTTTACAAACCTTGAAAAAAAAGATTCTCAGCTTCATACGGAGAAACAAAAAACCCTGAATCTCCAAAAACAATCCTGTACAATAACAGATCATCTGGAGGTATCTCCATCCCCGATCTCAAGTTGTACTACAGAGCAATAGTAATAAAAACTGCATGGTATTGGCATAAATACAGAAAGGAGGATCAATGGAACCACATAGAAGACCCAGAAATAAACCCACACACCTATGAATACTCGATTTTTGACAAAGAAGCCAAAACCATTCAATGGAAAAAAGACAGCATCTTCAACAAATGGTGCTGGTCCAACTGGATGTCTACATGCAGAAAAATGAAAATAGATCCATATTTATCACCCTGCACAAAACTAAACTCCAAGTGGATCAAAGACCTCAACATAAAACCAGATACTCTAAATCTGTTAGAAGAAAAAGTGGGGAACAGCCTAGAACTCATTGGCACAGGAGACAACTTCCTGAACAGAACACCAACAGCACAGGCTCTAAGAGCAACAATCAATAAATGGGACCTCATGAAACTGAAAAGCTTCTGTAAAGCAAAGGACACTGTCATCAAAACAAAACGACTGCCTACAGATTGGGAAAGAATCTTCACTAACCCTTTATCTGACAGAGGAATAATATCGAGTATATACAAAGAACTAAAGAAGCTGAAAAGCAGCAAACCAAGTAATCCAATTAAAAAATGGGGAACAGAGCTAAACAGAGAATTCTCGACAGAGGAATATCGAATGGCAGAGAAACACTTAAAGAAATGCTCAACCTCATTAGCCATCAGGGAAATGCAAATCAAAACGACCCTGAGATTTCACCTTACACCCATCAGAATGGCCAAGATGAAAAACTCAAGGGACAACACATGCTGGAGAGGTTGTGGAGAAAGGGGAACCCTCCTCCACTGCTGGTGGGAATGTAAACTGGTACAACCACTCTGGAAATCTATCTGGCGCTTTCTAAGACAATTAAGAATAGTGCTTCCTCAAGACCCAGCTATACCACTCCTAGGTATATACCCAAAGTTTGCTCAAGTACACAAAAGGGATACTTGCTCAACCATGTTTATAGCAGCTTTATTTGTAATAGCCAGAACCTGGAAACAACCCAGATGTCCATCAACGAAGGAATGGGTACAGAAATTATGGTATTTTTACACAATGGAATACTACTCAGCAATCAAAAAGGAGGAAATCATGAAATTTGCAGGCAAATGGTGGGATCTAGAAAAGATCATTCTGAGTGAAATATCCCAGAAGGAGAAAGACAAACACGGTATATACTTACTTATATAGACCTATAAGATATGACAAACATAATGAAATCTATACACCTAAAAAAGATAATCAAGAAAGCGGACATGGAGTAAGATGATCAATCCTCATTTAGAAAGACAGATGGGATGTGCATTGAACGTATGACAGGAGTCTAATGAGTGCATCTGAAAGACTCTAACTAGCAGTGTTTTCAAAGCAGATACAAAGACTCATGACCAAATCTTCGGCAGAGCACAGGGACTCATATGAAAGAAGGGGAGTTAGTGTGATGGGGAAAGGATAGGAGCTCCACAAGGACCAAATATATCTGGGCACAGGGTCTTTTCTGAGACTGACATTCAACCAAGGACCATGTATGGATATAACCTAGAACCTCTGCTCAGATGTAGCCTGTGGTATCTCAATAACCAATTGGTTTCCCATAGTGAGGGGAACAAGGACTATTTCTAACAGGAACTCAATGACTGGCTCTTTGGCCTCCCCACCCCCCAAGGGAGGAGCAGTCCTGTTAGGCCACAGAGGAGGGCTTTGCAGCCAGTCCTGAAGATACCTGATAAAACAGGATTCGATGAATAGGGGGGAGGTCCCCCCCGTCAGTAGACTTGGAAAGGGGCACGGTGGAGATGAGGGAGGGAGGGTGGGATTGGGAGGGAATGAGGGATCGGGACACGGCTGGGATTCAGAATTAATAAAATGTAACTGATAAGAAAAAAATAAAATTAAAAAAAAAGAAAAGAAAAGATACAAAACAAAGGGGATGGAGAAATGGCTCAGAGGTTAAGAGCACTGGCTGCTCTTCCAAAGGTCTTAAATTCAATTCCCAGCAACTCCATGGTGGTCACAACAATCTGTAATGAGATCTGGTGCCCTCTTCTGGTGTGCAGGTGTACATGCAGACAGAACATTGTCTACATAATAAATAAATCATAAAAAAAAGAAAATATGATGAGAAAGCCATATTGTCAATAAGACTATTTGCTAGTGGTGGGTTTCAGAAACTAAAACCGTATTTTTTATTATTATATGAAACACACACATACAAATATAAGTATCACCAACACAATTACCAACAGGGACACAAAAAACAAATGTAGTGAATATTGGCAATACTATTATTTATGCTTAGTTAATCTGTAGATGTTTATTATACCAGTTTTATATTAAATAATTTATAAAATGCAGCTTCTAATCCTTTCAAGAATGTCTTATGCTTGCTATTTTTGCTCAAGTTAATAGAAATTGTTATTTTAATTTATAACAACAAAAGTTCAGGCAGATGAACTGACTTTTGTCAAGCCATAATGAAGATAATCCACGTTTAGGATTTGATTATAGCATTTTCCAATCTAGATTTAACAATTTATGAGCTAAAAATCCATATAAATGGAGACATGGATGTATTTAAGATAGGCTTGGCTCTCTCACTCTCCCATTTCCACTACCCCTCTCTGTCATCGCTCTCTCTCTCCTGTCTCTAAGACTCCACTCTAGAGTCTTTTTTGCTCTCTCACTTCCCAATAACCCTCCCCCACCAAAAAAAAAAAAAAAAAAAAAAAAAAAAGATTTAAAAGTTTCTTAATGAGATTGACTTGCTACCATTCTTGTAGTGGTACCATACTAGGCTATTACAGAATCTATGCTCTGAAACATGGTGATTCATGTTCTATCTGAAGTTAAAGGGGAAGTCAGGTGATACTGGCCCATGCCTTTAATCAGCACTCAGGACGGAGAGGCAGGTGGAGGTAGAGGCAGGTGGATCTCTATGATTTTGAGGCCAGCCTGATCTACAGAGCAACTTTCAAGGATACATGGAGAAACCATGACCAGGAAAACAAAAGAAAACAAATCAGAGAGATGGGGGGAACGAAGGAAGAAATGTGGGAAATGCGCAGTGAAGACGGGAGGGATTCAAACAAGACTGAGGAGGGACAGATTGTGCCTAGTTTGCTTAATGAATAAATTCAATAAAAAAATTTAAAAGCTTCAAGGAATTACGTTATTTTATATTCCCCTGAAATAAATGTATATATTTGGGGATCCCAGACCCAGTAGGTACATCTAGAATACTGCATCTAACGCTTGGAGAATATGAAAGAAGAGGATCCAAGACAGATAGATAGATAGATAGATAGATAGATAGATAGATAGATAGATAGATAGATAGATAGATAGATAGGAGCCAAAGAACCTGCGTTATGCTGGAACATTTCTGCCTCCTGGAACTGACAAGAAAGCTATCTCCATGATTCTTTAACACTATGGCTGCCTAAACAAAACTTGATCAATGGTAATACTAAGAGACACGGCAATAGAAAGGGGAATTCTCACTGCTGCCACTCTTACTCTAGACAAAGAATGATAGCCAACTAATGACTGTTGAGATGGAGAGAAATTCAGCCCTTCTCAGGGATGAGACTCAGGATTATCCATTACAAACTAGTTAGCGCTAAAGTCCTACATAGACTAGCTATACTAAATGGACTGTTATATTGTATATAAATAACAATAATATTAACAAAGAGGCCGTCAATTTGAGAGGGATTGAGGGAGCACATTCATGGGGTTAAAGAGAGCACAAATAAAGTGAGAAACGACGTGATTAGTTTTTAATTTAAAAAAATAGTAAAAAAGAAATAGCAAAAAAATATCCTATGTAGTACATTTTAACTGAACTTTTACTGAAGAAAAGCAGCTTACATGTACTTTCACTGTCTCAAAAGGGCAAGTTACAGGAACATGTGTATGTTCCAGTTCCACTGGACAGTGACTGTGGAAATTCATCCTGCAGCGAAATTTATCCGAAAAATTTAATCTCATTAAAAAGACACACTGATGTACTCTATGTCTAAGAATATTTAAGGTATAAAATATTTAAGCATCAATTCTTTTCTCATTTTTCTTCAGAGAACCCAATGTATAAGAAAGTCAATTTAAGCTTCTATTTTTAAAAGAGAAGGGATAGTAGACTATAAGTGATCCCATTGGGGAAATGAGAAGAAAGGGGTAGGAGGATAGAACGAGATAAAGAAGAAAGAAAAAGGATAAAACAACAAGATTTCTGAGAAAAATCATAGGGAATCACACACTGTCTATTTTTTTATTTTTTTAGTTATTTTTTAAATATTAATTGTAGTTTATTCACTTTGTATCCCAGCTGTAGCCCTTTCCTTCATTCCCTCCCAATCCCACCCTCTCTCCATCTCCTTCCAAGGAGTGGCCCTCTCCAAGTCCACTGATAGGGGAAGTCCTCCTGTTCCCTCTGACCCTAGCTTATCAGGTTTAATCAGGACTGCCTGCATTGTCTTCCTCTGTGGCCTTGTAAGGCTGTTCCCCCCTCAGAGGGAGGAAATTAAAGAGGCAGCTACTGAGTTCATGTCAGAGACAGTCCCTGTTCCCCTTAATGAGGGAACCTACTTGGATACTGAGATGCCATTGGCTACATCTGTGCATCTGTGCATGGGTTCTAGGATATCTCCACACATGGCCCTTGGTTGTATTATCAGTCTCAGAAAAGACCCCTGTACCCAGATATTTTGGTTCTGTTGCTCTCCCTGTGGAGCTCCTGTACCCTCCAGGTCTTTCTATCTCCCCCTTCTTTCATAAGATTCCCTGCACTCTGCCCAAAGTTTACCTATGAGTCTCAGCATCTGTTTTGATACCCTGCAGGGTAGAGTCTTTCAGAGGCCCTCCGTGGTAGGCTCCTGTCCTGTTCCCTGTTTTCTCCCTATTCCCATGTCCCTCCCTTTTGCCTGTCTGAGTGTGGATTGATCATCTTACCCAGGGTCCTCCTTCTTGCCTAGCTTCTTTAGGTGTACATATTTTAGTATGTTTGTCTTATATTTTATGTCTAATATCCACTTATAAGTGAGTATATATCATGTGTGTCTTTTTGCTTTTGGAATACCTCAGAATGATCTCTGTCTACTTTTTAAAAGAACCAATAATACATGTAATTCTGTTTATATGTATACACACCGAATTTAACTGAAATCCTTTCGTTTACGTTGACAGTGCTGCCTTAACTAGCTAAAGACTAACCAAAATCTCCACACTGAAGTATGAGAAGGACTCTTTTGAGTTTGTTGGCCAGCGTTGTCCAAGGGACTCCCAAACCATGCAGCCTATAGCTGTTGCTCCTGGTTACTTCCTAGAGGTGGAAGATAAATCCCCTTTGATGAATATACAATGCATTTTAGATGCGGAGCCCAGAGGACCCCCCAACTGGCCTAGCCTGAATGCCTTCTTCCTAAAGACTGGCTTTCAGGGTAGGAGAAGGTGTCCTGCAAGTTTTGAGAATTTCATATATACATGCAATGTGATTTTACAATGTTCAATCCTAATCCCCCTTCAGTTCCTCCTACAAGATCTTTCAGCCAATTTCATATTCCCTCTCCCTCTCTCCCCTTTTCCTACTAATCTCCCCTTTCCTCACTCTCCTCTCTCCTCATCTCCCTCCCTTCCCCCCTCTTCTATCTTCACCTTTTCCTCTTCTTCCCTTCTCCCTCCTCTGTCCCTCCCCAGTTGACGCTGCTATTATCTAATGGATGTAGGGCATTGGATAGAGCATGGAAAATCTAGAGTAGGATACCAGTGTCTCTTAGGGTTTTAAAAACACTACAGCTTTTTGCATTCTGCATGTTGACCAGTTGTAAATTCTCATTATTAAGTTTTATCCACTGCAAAAAATAAATAAACAAATAAATAAAAAGCAGCTTCTCTAAAGAGAGCTGAGCTTTGCACTCATCTATGGGTATAAAATTAAGACAAAGAACAATTTGATACTTTGTTCATTTAACAGTGATGTAGTACTAATTTCTTCCCTGGGCCTTATGTCCTCCCCAGCTAGATTGTCCATGACCCCACTAACAGTCTGTACTATAATTTCTGTCTTGAGCAGCAGGACTTAAATTTCATGAAAAGTGATTGGTTCAGTATGTTTCTTATGTAAATGTTCAATTTTATCTCATCATTGGAACACCATGGGAAGCTGTTAGGAATGAAATGGATCCACAATTCTGTCAGCATCTGGCAAATCTTTATTTGGAATGATTCTTTCAGAAGGTGAAAATATCTGTGCTGAAGGAAGTTATGTCTAAAGATATTCATGTTATGAGCTCTGTGTTTTCTTCTTGCTGCAGAGGTGGGAAAATAACACAGTCTTTGGCCTAAGAAGAGGATAAACGAAGTGTCTATACTATTTTGTTGTTGTAGTTCATTTGTTTTTGTTTTGCCTTCTTGTCCAAAGAAAGCCCCAACATAACTTATTCATAGTTTGCAAAAGAAACTTGCATTCCACCCAGTTTTGAAGAAGAGCTGTTTTATTTTAACTTAGTTTCCTTCAAGATTTTAATTTAATTTTTGACAATTCCATACATGCATACAATGTATTGTGAAGATATTCAACCTCTGTTACCCCTTTTTATCTTTATCTCATTCTTAAAAGTTTTTGTAACTGGCTCCCCTCCTACCTCTACGTCACATTGTTTTGTGGAGGACTTTGCTGTCACCATAGCTGAAGCATGTTCATGATTACATCTCCTATGTCACATCTACAAGATAGCACTTCATAGCACCCCTCCTCATTCCCGAGCTCTTCTTTTCATATTGCTTCTCTTTTATTCATATTGCTTTCATATTCTCTTCATATTGCTATCCCTCATTTTTTGTTCCCTGGGTCTCGGAAGGGGAGGGTGGGAGATAGTCTTGTTTCCATAGTAAATAACAATGAGAAAAACAAATTATCTGTGTGATTTTATTTCTGAGTGCCAGTATTTTAAGCTATTAATAAGGAGTAAAACACTTTTGCAGCTCAAGGCTTAGCAACAAGTCTCTGAAATGGAGCATCCAAGTAACTCACAAACTGGAAAAAAAAAAACCTTTTTGAATAATTGGCTCTAATTTTTCATGACATCTTTGCATGGCACCTTGTATTGGATTATATCAGAATGAGGAATACAAGCCAAATCTTGCCGTCTGCTTCTTGTTGAATAGACAGACAGATAGGATTGATTTTTTTTCTTTATAGATGTAAATATTGAAAAATAACAATAACATTATATGCAGTAAAAACATCAGAATCTCATGCTGTGTTCCTAAATAAAGTCTCCTCAGGACACGGTTGTCCTTGCACTTTTGTGTGTTAAAAGGCCATTTCACATCACAGCTCCTGGGCTGGGTAACTGCAGCAGAGATCTAAGACTCACCGAGCCAGAAATATTTACATTCTGTCCCTTTGTGAAAAAGGTTTTCCCAAACTGTGGACTAGATTAAAAAGGAACCGGTAAGAAATGGTAAAAATGCATCAGTTAATATTGCCCATAATATAGCAACACGACGCACTGTGTCCTAGAACATACGTTTTTCTAAGAGTTTGTTCTATAAGTTTGACAACTTTTGTCAAGAAGTTTCAACCTTGCTTATTAAGTAGCCAGCGTGGTTCTTGCAGTGCGTTTTCACTTTGAAATAGAGTATTTTTTTTTCTAATTGGTAAAATCAGAATGTAAATATGATGCATATGGAAAGAGCCTGAGTAGAAATAACAGGTAAGAAAGAAAGAGTGCACTTTCTGGCAGGAGGATCCACGTGTCAGCTCTGGAGTCAATGTTCTTTTGTAGTAAGTAGCCCTGATCTGTAGAACTAAGGGCATGCCTCTAGATTCCTCATCTCTCAAGTGCGTACACAAGCCCCAATGTCAAATCCAGAACTGCACAGCAGTGGAGAGATAGCTGTTTAACCTTCCTCAAATGAGCGCTGTAATTAACCGATCCACATGTCTCGACATGAGTTTCTGAGTGTCCTTTCATCTATTGACATGAAAGAAGGACCGGCATTTTCAACTATGGAGGAATGTTGAGACTCCAGTAAGTGAAGGCACCCCTAAAAAGTTTAAAGGTCTGATTAAAGTTTGTTTGAGGGCTCTGCCAAATATCCTACCACTAATGCACTTAGAATGCCAGGTATGTTTGTTCAGTAGCACTGACACGGGCTGAGAATGTTTGCAGATTCATCAGACGTGTTCATTTGCAGGGAAAGGTCTCCCAGCATTAGAGAGCGCTGCTTTTAATGTAGAACGCAGCCCTCCTCCAATGGCAAGAGCCTCCTTGTGACTGTGTCAATGCTTTATGACTGTCAAAGAGTCATTAGAAGTCTGTTTGATGGACATAACTAAGTGAATTGGAAAAAATTATATAAAAAAAAGCCTTTCAGCCCATTCAGAAATAATTGATGTGACGGAGACAGCTGTATGTGAGTTCCAGATAAGGAGACAATTTATGGAGAAACTACTGAAGCTAAAAGGGAAGGTACAGATTTAAAGTTCCCAATAAAGTTGTCTGTTAGACACAGCAGTATTCAATAAGGAAAAGATTTAACCTGAGGTGCTTTCCAATAGATGGCATCCTGAGGGGCCCATCCTCTTGCAAATAAAATTCCCATAAAGGTATTGTCACTAGTTATAAAAATAGACTCTAATGGGAAAGTGTCTGCACTCTTAACTCCATGTTGCACTTACTTCTTTACTCCGAAAAATGTGTAAAAGACAGGACTTACTAAACTTCAATCTTCTCTTTATTTTCCTCCAATTGATCTCCACTTTAGAAAAGAAATATGCATTTTCATTCTGTAGGTTTCATTTTCAAATATTTTGCTCATAAAGAATTCAGGTAAAAACATTTATACATGTGTGCTTATGAAATATCATAAATATTTTTAGATTTGATAGATTATTTAAAATTGTTCAAGCAATTTAGAATGATAAAATAAACTTATAGTGTAAATGTTTTTAAATATTCATTCATATCATTTCCTCAAAATGATACATCAAATTTCTGACAAGGAAAACTTAAGCAGGATTTCTTACGTATTAGCAATGAGTAGACTCTGTGTTTGTCTTTTTTACCTTCATAGAATTAATGTCATATGCAAGTGATGGCTGTAAAAATACATAGCTGCCCATGGATTGTGGATTCCTATTTCCAAACCAGAAGCGGTGGGGGAAGAAGAGGTCGCCCTCTCAAGGTCCCTGACAGGAGACCAACAAACAAGGCAAAGAGAGGGCTGCCCCTATGTGACAGCAGAAAACAAGTGAATGAAGTAGGAAAGACTACAGCAGGCAGGGTACCAGTCTGCAGCCCTTTTAAAGCAACGTTAATGAGGTTTAGTCACCTAGGAGTTGAAGAGAGGACAAGCAGCATCATGATTCCAGATAGCATCACACCTGGACTTTGAATGTACTTTTGGCCGCTTCTCTAGCATTGTGGGAAATCCTTATCATTGGAACCTCAAGTACAGCTTCCAGAGTGTAGTACTGGAGCTCATAGGTAGCAAAAAAATGCCTTTATAAGTTAATTGACTACCAAAATGTTCGTGTTTAGTGAAGGATACAATCACAGTATCTCTTGAAATATCTGGTTGCCGTTGTATATGCATTATTAATTTATAAATACTTTGTGGTTTGGGGCAATAAACTAGATCTGGAATTTATATGGATTTTAGAACTTCTACAGAGATGCTTTGAGAATCCCTGAGCTAGCTCTATATTTTCCTTAAGGAGAAAAAAAGAAAAGACTAAAATGATGGTAGATAACTCTGGTTATTTAGCAGTGGCCTGAGGTATGGTACCTTTTATAGGATGTCTCTCTGAGGGAGCTTAAGGCTCTTTTTAAAAGCCATCTCATTAATTCCTCCAGAATTAAGGGACACATATTATTATCTCTGGTTTACAGACCCTGGGCCTAAGGCATAAGAAGAAAAGGTCAGTTAAGGGCTTCAAGGTCACAAAGAAAAGCTGTAGGGAATTTTGAGCTATTTACTTTTCTCTTTCTGTTATTTTTAATGTATTTTTTCTTATTTAAAATGTATATACACATTTACAGGTACCCATGTAAGAAATTCATTGTCCTTTTGTGGATCTTTTGAATATAATTCTCTGTTTTAGTCAATTTACCAGTAACTGAGCTCTTTCATTCTCCTTGCAACTTCTGTTGTTGAACACAGAGTTGTGCTTGAATATTAGCAAAGGGGCATAGGGGGAGAACAGGGAGGGTGGCTGGGACAGGGAGGAGATGAGGAAGGGGCTTACAGAAGGGATACAAAGTAAATAAATCATAATAAGTAAATCAATAAGTTTTTAAAAATCACCTTAACATGAACATTGCTCTCTGCCAATAAAAATTGGTACCAAATTTTAGTATATTTATCCTATAGGTCAGTCCTGATAAGACCTAATAAACTAGGGTTAGATGGAAGGGGAGGAGGACCTCCCCTATCAGTGGACTGGGGAAAGGGTATGGGTGGAGATGAGGGAAGGAGAGGAATAGGGAGAGGCTACAGCTGGGATACAAAGTGAATAAACTCTAATTAATATAAAAATATAAATATGGTGAAAACAATACTGTTAAGTGCTTTCATTTTTTTCCTCCTTTCTCCCTTTCATTCTTGTTCCCCATGGTTTTGATTAACAAAAAGACGATCACACTTTTTTGAGCATGGAGTCATTTGTTTTGAAACTTATGTCTTAGGGTTTTCAAAAGCGATCAGACTTTTCTCCTCAGTTTCTTTATTTAATCATTCTTCTTCCCTACTAGGGAATTCCTAATTGCTCCTCTACTGTGTCTTAAATGATAAACACCTTGTTCCAAAGGCCTGTTTAGATTTCCAAGCATATGTGTCTTCTCCTATTTGCATTTCATTGGAAGCATATATATATGCTTGTAAACTTCTTCACTGTATTTCATTTTTAAAGCCCTGGAAGATATTGCATACCAAATAAATGCAATATCCATAGTGAATCAATGAGGCATGACATATTAATGACCACTTCCATTCAGCTGCACAGACTACACTGTCCATTACCCATGCTGGTACTTCTTTTTAGCCTTTCCTTGGGGTAAATGTTTCTCATACCCAATGTGTATGATTTTGAATGACTTCAGATTCATGCTTTTGTGCTCTGAGAGAGAAGTGCACATGGTTATAATTGATTCTGGGATTTATAAGCACTGTGAGGGACTCAGCTGGTAGTTAGAGCAGCTTATCCTTAATGCTGATTTATGTAGTTTATGCTGTCATAGATAGTGTCATTTCGTCATTTACAAGTTTTCTAGCTAACTGAGTTTTGTAGAACCCCAGGATCAGCACTTACTATATTCTACTTTATATCATCAGTAGTGAAAACAGCACAGCAATTGTGTTTGCCCACAATATAGTTTTGTCAGGAAGTTGATATACAGTCTACTTCGCTACTTAGTCCATATATTTTTAATCTGGAGTTGACATAATTTTGTGTTATAATCCTTGTTATAGTATGTAACGATCTTCTCACTGGATTCAATCTAATGCTGGATGCTACATTAATCTCTGGATCCTGCCTCCTTGTATATTTCAGTCTTCCTCCCTCTCTTCTTCTACCTCTCTATATATTTGCCATACCCACTGAGTATTTGTGACTCATTATACTATTAGAGTTGAACATTATCCTTCACATCAATACTTCAGTGAAGCTCTGACACTAACTTTGTTCTCTTTACCTGCTTAAAACCTCCCCACAGTGGATTTTACACTTGAAATATAAAACATAGTACAACATAGAATGATATAGTGTTGATTTTGTAGAATTATAGAATTCTAACTATATGGATCAAATGATTGGTGTGTGTGTTCTCATTCAATGTGTGATACTTTTCATTTTGAGTTTTAATGTGAATAATATTTGCATTCATTTAGAAACTAAGCAAAACAACTTTTATATAAAAAAAAGAAGCTGATGAACTGAGCACTTGCTTAAGTACTTAGTATTTGAAAATTCTAATGTTCTTCTAAAATACGTTATGGAAATCAAAATTCACAATCAGAATGGGGTAGGAAATCAAGAAAATGAAATGCTCACTTCATGACAATCATATAATCCATTGTGGAATTATCATATTTATTTTTGGCACTTTTTCATTAGAAGTGTAGACCTTCTCCCTGTCATTGTAGTGCTACTTTGGGGAGAAGGAAGAACTCGGCACAGATTTTGAGGTTACTACCTTTACCCAAATGTTACTCTGTGTTTTATAACAAAATGACATACCATTTCTGCATTGTTTCTCGTATTTTCTATTCTGTGTTAAGTAACATAGCTTATGTGTTTCTGTGTTCATTTTGAAGTATTTTCTATTCATAGTTGAAATTGATCCTAAAACGTCCCAAGAGTCATTAAATTAGAATTAGGAATATCATTCAACCTTTCATTTTCTTTTTATAGGTAAATACTTTTAACCCATTGCAAGGCCTTTGTATTTCCTATCAATACTATTTCTCTGCTCAGTAGTGTTTGCTTAGTAGAACATGGTAGCTTTAAGAGAACTGTAGTAGTGTCATTTTCAAAGAGAGACCAAATTCGTGAGACAAATCCAGATACTCTGTGCCACCTGATAATGGCAAGTGGGATATAATACAAACAGAAATAAAAAGTGAAATAAACAAAAAATGATTTCTCACTACAATGTTGCAAATTTAATGATCATTTTAACTTAAAATAGATTAAAAATCCTTTGTGGAGTAAGGACCATGTCTCTAGAATTTTTGTTAGTGAGTTTGGTCCCATTGTGTACATACTGTCTACAATGAAATCTTGTGTAACCATTTTCCATACTGCTGTCCCAGTTCCATGAAATAGTATAAAGACCATAATAGTAGGTAATGTGCACCAATATCAGGAGCTTGAACTAGGATGAAAAATATTTTGCATGGACCGTATGTTTCTACTAATCTTATAAAAGATGATATAGCAGCGGTGATCAGCAATGCACAGGTTTTGCAGTAAATCTTTTCTCAATAACAGAATAAGAGGGATTTGTGTAGGCATTTATTTGTCTTTAACAAAGCCAACTAACGAATCAGGTGCAAACGCCACAACTCTTAACTCTCTCATGACCGACCTGCCATGTGCACATAACTCGTAGACTTCTACGGTCCTGCTGCTCATGGTGATGAGTACTGACTGCTGACGTGAGCTTTCCAGCTAGAACATTCAGAAAAGCTTCTCAGATTTGTACTTTGTTTTGGCAACTGTAAATTTAAAGTCTGTACTGGTAAGGAACAGTGTGGGTTATAAGTATAATAATTATGTACACTGTGTCTTGTTCAAATTCATGAGAAGTTAATGTATGTAACTATTATTAAGAATTTCAGACAGCTACCAAGGGACCGTTAGTGTGTGTATGTGTGTATGTATATTACATGTCCTATCACCAATACCCTGTATACCCTTAATGTGTTGGTTTGCTCTCTGAATGGTGCAGCATTAGTTTGTTCCCACAAGAAACATGAATTTATTTTCATGTTGTTATGTAACTAAGATACCATTCACATCTCCTGAACAATAGATATAGTCGGTCATTGTCACAGGTACTCATTGGCTACAGCTGGGTAGTTTTACAGGCCTTCTAATAAAATGAACACTCTACCTGCCTTTGCTGTGTTTAAATGAAATACAATCATGGTGGACACATGCAGTTCAGTCTTCGGCTTGATTTTCCATTCGCGGGTTCTAGAAAGTCTTTCAGGCCATCTTACTATGGATCTTACAAGTTTAAATAAATGTTTTATCAGAACTAATTAATAAGTAGTTTGAGATTTCCTCATACCACATCTAAATTATCATTTATGAGCGTCACTGTTTGTAGGAGAAAGGCAGCAAACACATGCTGAAAGTCTATTTCCAATGGACTCCATTTGAATGCATTATGTCATTTGGGTAAACTATTGAGATAATGTCTTCTCATAATGGATTGAATTAGCATTTTATTTCCTCCACAAATTACTGACTACTCAGTAGAAAAGGACTGAATATGTAAGACAGTTCTGCTTGATTTCAATGAATGTTTGGATAAAATATCTTTTTTTCTCACCTTTGTTTCATAAAAGGAGATTTTTGTTTCCAATATAAAATATAAAGTCTAGGCTTTGTCTTAGATAATATGTAGTTATCCAAATATATATCTTTAATCATTTTCTGGTGAATTAGTGTCTGTAGACTTTTAAGCAATCCAAATATATTTCAATCTGTTTATTTCGTATTGAATTATTGTCTGTAGATTGTTAAGTATGTAATTTATGTATTTTATGAAATAAGATAATTTACAGTCTTATATCTTAGTGACATCCAGAATCTTTTCTTTTACAGCCATTTCGTAGAGTGACGTTTTCTGTTGTGAGTCAGCCTCAGGACCCACATCAGGGGTCACTGCAGAGTTGCTATGACAGCGGGCTGGAGGAGTCAGAAACACCAAGCAGTAAGAGTTCATCAGGGCCAAGACTGGGTGCCCTTCCACTCCCAGAGGACAACTATGAAAGGACCACGCCGGATGGCAGTGTTGGTGAGGCAGAGCATATGGAAAATGGTAGGGGCAAACACAGCATCCACACACATAATCACGCTAGCGAGCCAGAATAATTAGGATTGTGAACGTTAGTCTAATATGCAAACAAAGTAGGTTACAACAAAACTACTTAAAAATACTAAATACTTGGTAAACTGCAGAAACGACAAATAAAGAAACACAATTCTATAGATAAAATTCATAAAAATAACACTATCATTTAAAATAGCTTATCAGAAATAAATGCACCTAGAAATAAATTAGGGCAGTTACTGCTAAGAAAATGTAAATCAGCGCACCATTGCTAAATCATAACCACTGCGAGAGGTCTCGTTTGACTGTTTTCTTCTACTCATTTTTGTCATGCAACTATTTCTTCAATTGTTACAAACCAACGTTAGTGAAAGTAAACGGCCACGAACACACTTTGCCTGAGTTTTTTTTCTTCCCTGATTATTCAGCACTTTCCGCCCTTTGCCATTGAATACCAGGTAAAATGGGTCACACGTGAGTGGCAGAGTGATGCTCTCACGAGCATCCATTAGACACCATTAGAATGCCTCTTCCCTTAAAGTATATGGTTTAATCCGACTTCTGCAAGAGAAAACGAATAAAACAAACTAAAACTTTCCCTGCTCTTACCTCATTGTGAGGCTATTCTCATAACTGTCACAATTGGCCTTATATGCCTTTTTTGTATATCATAAAATTACATTGCAAGCAATGCATGTAAATGCTTTTACCTTCGCTCACGTTCCCAAAGAAAATTGACTTATTTATTTTCTGGATTTTGAGTACTAAATAAACACTTGAGGAATATGTTTATGTCAAAGAGTGGAGTGGCAAAGCTATTCCTAACTTCATTAGTATTTCCAATGTGAAAGAGATATGGTTATATGTCAAGAAAGACAAGGGAATTGCAGATAGATTTACATCATTCATCCCACAAGTCCTTTAATGAAAAAGGACCTTTTTCTTTCTTTGTACCAATTCCTTTAATGGTGGCATGCAAAGAAAGCATATTAATCCAAGAAAAACAAACATTATTATTTTCAATAAATTTACCTGTGAATTAAAATCCAGCAATGGATAAATCCAAAAGTGACCCCAAGTGAACTATTCTAAACTAAGTTATAATAAGTAATTTTCTTTCCAAGAATGTGTATTTGTAGGGTATGATACCAGGGCCTGTGGGTTGGTGTCCCTCTTGATCCATTATCTAAACTCTAGATGGCATTTTGCCTCATGGCTATAAGGCATGCTTATCTGTGTGTATGGTGGTGTGTGCTAATGTGGAAGGGAGTTTGACATGGTATTTTTAAAAAACAACATTTGTCAGTAATTTTATTAAATGACATACAAAATTTTGGTGTGGATTAAAACGCAGCTTAAGGAAAGTGTATTTAAAGTTCTTTGAACAAAAATAAGTATTAAATTATAAAATACTATATACATGTTACATATATGTATATATACATATATATGTGTATATATATGCATATATATTCCTTCATAGTATTGCACTCGAGGCTTCTGTTTTGTATGAATTTATCTTTTAATAATAGTACAACTTTACTTGTTTTTTAAAAGTACCTTATTTGCTCTAAATGAACAGCATGTTTCATCAACATTTTTATGTCAGTGGATTTGTAACACTGACACTATAAGCATAATTTAATATTATTTTTGTTTTTTTAATTTTTATTTTTTATTTCAAAGGAGGTCTACAATTTAATAGTAATCAGAAAATGATGCCTAATTAAAGTCTAATTGTGTTTGGTAAACTCACATAGGTCAATTTTTAGGAAACAAGCATGCCATACAAAAAACAGAGGTATATATAAAGAGACTAGAAAGTTCACTGAGAAACATTTAATTTCTTTTTCATAATCATGTATTAAGTCCTAAGAACAGACTAGCCAAGGTATCAAAACCAATTTTCTTAAACATGACTGACACCTGACACGCAAGGTTTACATAAGGGATTTGTCATCTGCTGACTGTGATCTGTGTTGTCTGTGATCTATACGTAATTACAAAGGAGAAAAGATGCACTTTGAACAATCCAGACACAACAGTTGACATCTGAGTAACAGTTGTGTTTGGTGCTAAGTTTGCTAAATTTTCATCTAGCTGTAAAATGTGATTGTGTGCTTGAGGTCTGGTAATTTCATCTTCAGCATTAAAGGGCGATTCTGACATAAACAGAATTGGAAATGAAACTTGTCAAGTATCCATTTGCCATATTTAATTGGAATACAGGTAATCTGCAGTTTCTTGCCTGGTTAAGTTTAATCAGAACTAACTTTGATTTTCATTTGAATTCTCTATAAAAATTCCATTTTGTACACTGTTTTAGTCCCTAATTATCATTTCTTCAAATATTTCTTCAAATATAAAACTGTGCACATGTCACTAATTGTTTTGGACTAATTCTCATGGGAAAGTTTAGAAGATAATTTGCAGCACAGCAACATATGACATTTCTTTGTCATGTAACAAACCAGAAATAAGTTAGTGTTTCAACTAAGATGTCAAAGACACTGTGCCGAGGAAGTCACTAACATTGAAAAAACTGAAACAAAAATTCATTGAGATATATTATATTTTATCAAAATTTGTATTGTTCTTTTGCAACTCATTATGAAAAATAATACCTAATAAGGGGAACAGGGACTATTTCTGACATGAACTCAATGGCTGGCTCATTGACTGCACCCCTCCCCCGAGGGAGGAGCAGCCATGTTAGGCCACAGAGGAGGACTTTGCAGCAAGTCCTGAAGATAGCTGATAAGCTACGGTCAGATGGAAGAGGAGGAGGACCTCCCTATCAGTGGACTTGGAAAAGGGCAGGGAGGAGATGAGGGAGGGATGGTGGGATTGGGAGGGAATGAGGGAGAGGGCTAAGGCTGGGTTACAAAGTAAATAACCTGGGATTAATATTAAAAAAATAAGAATTATAAAAAAATTCATTAATAAGGCCTGTGAATTATTTTTCCATTTATCTAGCTTTACACAGTACCATGCAGGGAAAACAATAGAGCAATGTAAAAAATGAACACAATTTACTGCAATCTGAATAATGTAGGCTATTTTGTATCACTATTTTGAAGTTCTGGTAAATTCCTAGAATGTTTAATAGCACTTATAACACATAAGATATTTTAGGAAAACTATATATTCACCCACAATAATGAGCACTAATACAGTTCATTTCTTTTAATTATCATCAATTACTCCTTAACATTGATGTTTTTATTGATAAAATTGAGGTCATTTGTTATTTGATAATTTATTAAAATATGAATGCAAGAAAAAATTTACAATATTGTGTTTGTTGTACAAAGTTACAATAAAATGTTGGATGATAAAATATTTAAAATGTATCAAGGAATTGATAGTTCAAGTAAAGATTAAATAATAGGCATAAAGGCATAGTTACATTAAAGACAAATATTGACTATGTCTAGCTTGCTCTTTCTTCATAGAAACCTAAGCTGCAGAATTTCTCTTGGAATGGATTTCACTTTCTTTGGGGCTTTTGTATTTATCTTAGTCTCCACCTTGAAGCCCTGCTCTATTTATTCTTCTAAGAGCCTCACTCTGAGTCAACTTTGCAAAGCCATTTTACCTTTTCATTATATGACTTTAATATATCTGGTGCATCACAAGCTCAGATACAAAAAAAAAAAAATAACCTATTTGGCTTCTAATTCAAACATTGACATCAGAGGTGGACGGGCCACATAACTCTTTTGTGTTTTTGTCTGATTATTTTCATGGCAGTGGAATAAATTAACTTTGGAATCTCACAGTAGTCCACTAACCTACTGTTCTACTTTTACATCTAATCCTTCTTCTGTCTTTTAGTCTATATTATATATCAGAGATATAGAGATAAACACAGAGACACACACATACAGAGAGAGAGACAAAGAGATGGAGAAAGAGGTTTCCTAGTGAGATGGGCAGTGAATTTTATGTGTATTACTGTGGGCAAAGAAGTAGTAATTCTCAGGCCTACCTTGCAACCCACAGAACATCTGTGCATTCTAATAGTAGATAGCACATTTATAATATAAAGCAAAGAAAAGGAGTGAATTTTCTGATTTCTGATCAGGTGGGTGGATAAGTTGGTAATACAGCAGGGCAGTGTGGGAGAGAGTTTTGGGAACCTCCTTCAAATCACACTTCAAGAGCCATCTGGAAACGTATTTCACCCTGGCTGCAGTGCCCTTCACATAAGTGAGGTGTTATTAATACATGTCACAGTGGAGGAAGTATCGCTACTTCTTACTTGACATGTAAGTTGGTCAGACTAAGAAAAACAAAGATAAAAAATGGTATGTATATTTTTTCTAGGTAATCTTTTACAATAATGCACTGAGCAGGATTTTGAAAATTAAATGAATTGATGGGGGAGAGTAGGGACTCGATAAGGTGAGAAAGGGGGCTACAGCAGGAATACAAAGTGAATAAATAATTATAGAAAAAAGTTAATGACAAAAAAGAGATATAAGAAAAAAAGAGAAAAAATATTTAAACAAATTGAAAAATGTAATTCTTCTAAGTCCTTGATGAACTTCATGAATTTATTTTTTTCAGATCTTTAAAAATACATTTAACTTTTATGCAATAATTTGAATCCCATTACTAAATTTTGTCATCCTTATATAAGCTTCATTCCATTATGCTCTTCATTCCCATGTCCTGTCTGTCTCTTCTTTCCACGTGCATTTAGTAGCATTTAGAATACTTTGATTCTGGAAATTAAAATATGGTAGAGTACACAGTGAGCCAGTTTTCTCTCTAGCATTACATTCAGATATAAACATGAGCATTCATTTAGAATAGTCTGTTTTTCCATGGCCAATCATTTTTGTGTGGAGTCAAGCATCCTCTGTCTCAACTAGTCACTGCTGTAAGGCATTCTTGTGCAGTTGATGTCAGCCTATGATGTTTTCACTTAGAATGAACTATGTACAAACCTTCTCTTCTGTCTTAAGATCCTTCTATGCATGTGAATAGCACAACCTTAAAACTTAAAATAAGTACCTTGCACTATGTTCTATAGGAACAGACTACCATGCCTTGCTAAAATTGTATTTTCTCAGTTCTGCATGTGTCCCTGTCAGTCTAGCTGCCAGCATCTCCCTGAGGCTCTGCTTGCTACTCTTTCTGCTATCTGTGATACGGCTCTGTACCTCCCAAGTTTCCTCAAGTAATCTGAAGGCCACTTCCAGATGGCACTGTTCTTCCCTTTTGCCTTAGTGACTAAACAGAGATAAGGATTGGAGATGCTGTCAGGTCTCAGCCAACCAAGATGTGTGCTGCGGCTGCTCTACAGACAGCCTGTGACAGGAGCAGCACAAACCAAAGTAATCTGAGGTGATGATGTCCTAGAAGACACTGACCACTGTTGGGGACAGAATCTAGTGGCTTCAAAACAGGTCTCGTAGTCTAATGGCATCAGTTAGAATCTTAGTTTCATCTTTTTTCTAAGAGTGTAATTTCCTTACCACGATGCTTAACCCCAGTTTCCACCATTACAAACCTCAGCTTTGAAGACACAAACAATTCTGATGAAACAGAAATAATGTATAAACAAATCTGGCATTAGATCCATTGCATGAAAAGTTTGGTAATTTTGCTATTATTTAAAGAATTAGGATTAGTAATCATTGTTATTAAATTTAGGTAGATTTCTTATGTAATTAAATATCTGAAGTTTTCGCACAATGCTTAGTCTTACAAAGACAACATGTCAAAACTAATAGTCAAAATATTCTCACGATGAATATAGGGAAATTATTTTGTTGGAGTGTCACAGACAGACCAAGGGTATAACAGAAGTTTTCTGTCTTCTGATAGCACGTCCACTTGAAACTTTTAATTTCTCCATGTTTGTGCAGTGTCAATACTAACTTTCCAGCAAATTTTTCCTTTTATAAAAGATTTTTCAGTTTATATTCAGTTTTTCTTTGTTGTTCAGTTGAGTCCATTATTCTTCAGGTATGCATCTCCCTTAAAGGCTGAAAAATATTCATATGGAAAATGAACTAAGAGTGTTCAATTAATATGCTTGCCAAACTGCCAGTCCTTTATTTTCTAATTCACTATTAATAATTAAACTGATAAAATGCATGGCTATGTTACCCTTCTTAGTCTAACTTTGTCCTTGAAGACTACATCATTCTGCTGAGCTCTTAATGATGTTTAAAAAGAGAATGAGTTCTCATCAAAACTCCAAGAGACTTTGCAGCTCCGTTGGTGGCTTGCTTCCATCACACACATGAGGCATGGAGCTTCTGAGTGATTTTACCCCTAATTGAAAATACATTCGTTGGTTAGCACTGTATTTAGCTAAAAAATTTATTGTAACCTTTCCTGCTTTTCACACAGTCTCTCTTTGTATCTCTCTCTCCCTCTCGTATTCTTCTCAGTGTTTACACAGAATATGTCTGATGTTTGTGAGATATGGGTATATTCTTAAGTGCCTTCTCAGTAACAACAACAACAAAAAAAGTGAAATTGGCCTTCGGAATTGTGGTCAGCATGCCTAGTCTCTGGGTCTAGCTCACTTACTGAGACACTGATCTGTTTCAATATTCCTCTTCTGGAGAAAAACTCTTTCTGTCTACCTCTTTTATTGCAGATATATATATATATATATATATTGTAAACAAACATTTTCTCCTTGAGGAAAGCCATGTACAACAATATCTTTTATAACCCATGTTTCATGATTATAAAGAGACAAAACTACGGCTATTCATTTTTACTCAACAAACATGTATTGAAATTGAAATATGACCAAGGCTTTGTGAGGAAGCTTGAGTAAATGAAAAAGAATCCCTGCTTTCAAAACGCAGTTCTGTCAGGAGACATAGCCTTGATTGTCGTGAATTAGATAGGATACAGGAAAAGGGAAACTCCCTGAGAAGTTCAGATTGATGGAAGAAACAAAGCAAGGAAAGAGAAATTGTGTTGATAAAAGTGTTTCTATTTCACAAATGAAGGTACAGGCTGTAAGAAGGCCTTGAAGTATTGTTTACCTCATATTCTCTTCGCCTATATTCAGCTTAGCTTACACATAATAATTACATTGGCTGGGAATCTTCATACAAAAATCACAGAAATTTAAATCATTCTTGTTTTATGAAGTTACTGTTAATATTTCTCCTGTGTCTGTGTGTGTGGAAAAGTCACTTGTACTCATGTGGGCATTCATGTGGATATAAGAGGTGATGTTTGGTGGGTTCTCCTTCACTTGCAGTCTAACTTTTTTTTTTTTTTTTGAGACAGTCTCTCCTTGAACCTCTATTTCAGTGATCCTTCTCCTCTGAGTGGACACTGAGTACTAGGGATCTTGTCTTATCATATCTGCTGTAGGATTATAGGTACTATTCTGTCTTGACTAGTTACATGGATATAGGAAATAATCTATATCCTAATTTTTGTTCTGTAAGCACTGTATCAAGTGAGTTACCTTTTCAGGCCCCTAAACCTCTTTCTATTTCTCTCTCTTGTCTCAAGCTATTTAGCACTAACTGCCTTTAAACGTGTTATGGAGGCCATAACTCTACAGTGATTCGTCTGCCTCTGGCTCCCATGTCTTGGGATTATACTCCTGTGACATTCTTTAAAATCTGCTTCTTTTCTAGTATTCTCATATAATTTTCTTTTTTTTTTTTTAGTGTTAAATGGAGTTATTAAAAATTTTAGAAGTTGGTATTGACGTAAATGGCAGCAGAAACCAGAGTCAAGTCTACACAATAAAACAAATTAATTGTATGTCTGTGCTCTCTCCTTGCTTATGAAAACAGCCAATACTAAGTATGTTTATTCTCCCAATAATACCTTTTAAATTTAATAAGAATCTGTTAAGATTGTTTTTATGTCATTCCTATCTTCAGAACAACAATTACATTATGCAGGCTAACCTGATGACTAGATTATATTATAGTAGATTGGATTACATATGCTTATTTTCTTTAAAAAAATGCTCACAGATTCCTCCATTATTTGTGTTTGTTAAAATCATTGTACTGTGACATATTCCATTGTTATCTGCAGTTGAGACAGTTAGTTTGCGTTGTCTTAAATCCTTCATTTAGGTAAGCTTCATCTAATTCTTGCAAGCAGAGTTTTGATACTAGGTCTTATTACCTTGTTTACATTTCCATTACTGTCCAGAAAATATGATTAACTTTCACTTAAAAGTTTACAAAAGTACATGCAGCACATGTACATTTAAATGCCTCCTTCAAACAGACTTTTATTGTTAATATGTAGTAGTCTCAGGGAAAATGACCTTTAATACTATATGTGTCAAATGAAAATTATGACAAGCCTCAAGATGTTTTAGAAATAAGCAGATTATATAATCTGGAACAAGCTGTTCAAAATGTTCTTCCTTCTGGTTTTTATTTATAAACATATCTCCTATTTTTAAAAATATGCTGTAAAATGATCACCATCTACTTTAGTGAGGTCACTGTAGACTAACATATGACCTACAACACGCACACATTGCTCTGAGCTTGCATTCCTCTAAGCTACATTTTCCTTTCTTGAATTGTGTCTATTGTTTCTCTTCCATATGAGGGAACAAGTCACCAAATCCATACTCACAACAAAAGTTCATAGACAGTATAGTAGAAATGCTGTACAAGTTAGAAAGTGGAGTATTATGAAACTAAAATGAATGCATTGATTTAGAATAAAGCCTTTTGTCTACTAAAATTCCAACTCAAGAGCCAAGCCAAAGGTGAATGCTCTTTGCTCTCTACATCATTAACTACTATGATGTAGAATTTTGTTGACGTAATTAAGTGTATAAATGTAACACGAAAAGGTTAAATTCTGTAAGTAATATAGAAGGTTTGACATATTGGAGTTCTGGAAAACTGTATTCAATTCTTAGTATGTATATATACATATACGACTGTATATGTAAAGACACATTTCAGTACATTTATATACAGAATAAAGTATATGCATGAGTATACATATTCAATAAGCAGAAATAGAATTATAGGAAACAGTAAATGATGCCAAAAATAGCAGTGGGGAGGGCAAGGAGCAAGTAGAGTTGTTTGCTAACCTAGATTAAATGAAAACAATAGCATGTTCCATGGGCATGAGTAGAGTTAAAGTATGTCAAATGTAAGACTTTGGACAAATTTACATCTTTCAGCAATATAAACAACATTTTGTCTTTGTATAATATAAGAACAATTTATTAGGTCATAGAAACAATAGATTTGAAACTAGCGGGGGGGTGTGAGCAGAAAATTCAGATTTTGGGGTCATTATTATGCTGGATATGGCAAACTATTTACAATAGTTGAGACTGCCGTTTATGCATATGACATCATGTAAGAGTTGATATTAAAAACAGGATTCTAAAGGTGTTGGGACATAAGTGAATGAGGTAGAAAACAAGTTTCATTGGAAGTGACTGAAAAGTATTTTTTGAAATAAAATAAAGCAACCATGAACATGTAACAATAGGATGAATAACAATTTCCTGGCTCTGCAGGAATCAAGCTTAAAGCAGAAAACACAGGACAATACACACCTTGGTTAGTGGAGGGTTTTAGGAGAGCTGAAGGTCAGTCCTCAGAGTTCTTATATTCATTTATGATCCATTTAAGTTTCATTTTATGGTAAACTGCTTATGAAGAGGACCTGCCTCTTTAGAGTTTCGAAGATATGTTTGGATCCCTACAAGTATGAAACACATTAAATACAGTTATAGTTTCCAAATATTGCTGATATACAATCAGTTCGTGCTAGATAGCTCCAATAACTGGGGACCAAAATGTATAGCATAGGTACACATTTGAGGAATCCTAATGTGCTGTTATTGAAGGCAGACTTATGACTGTACCCTTTCACATAAGTATGGATGAGCTGATGTCCAGAATTCTCATATGTTCTCATTTTCAAGCTATTTCAGAAAGAAAATTTTCATTAGAGTCTGACATTTTCAATGAACTGCTTTTGCTCTCTTTCCTTCAACACTATTAATTTTATCAACAAAACTAGTTTTGATCTTCTATATAGACTTCATATTTAATTTAATTTTATTGTTTTATTGTGCTCAATAATGTGTCCAGTTCACATAGTTCCTCAACTAAAAGAGTATTTGAATTGTGGTTGCATCAAGTTATTGGTGATCATCAAACCATTTGCTATTGACCATGATGCCATGGTCATCATCAAAACATTTGCTATTGTGATTCCCTGATCCTTGACACTGCAGTAGTGAGTAGATCGATCAGATCCTATTAACACAATTCAAGTATACGGGCTTCAGAGCAGAAAACAATGAAAATGAATTGGAATGAGAAATACATTTGAACTGTGTACGACAATGATAGTCTAAGTTCATCATGTTTCATATACACATAACACCACGAGAGTGCAATCAATGATGCCTCTGCTTAATGTTCAGATTCCACAAGAAGAAATGACTCCAGTTGTACCATGCACATGAATGATTTGCCAGGAGGTTTTCACTTTTCATGTTCTTTTTCTTTGATTCAAACATATTTATTGATCACAATATATTATAGGGGGAGGTTTACAATACTGAATGAGATAGAGTATTTCTGTCCTTATTGGCTTGAAGCTTAGCAGAAATGATGTAGCAATGGCTACCTGAAACAGGAGTTATGATAGAAAACTAGCTTGCAGATACTTTCTGGTGTTACAGTTTATGTGACCCTTTCCACCTCTTTAATTTTATAATTTTGAGACTTCTTGTTCTGGTCCATTTTAGGATAAATATAATGAATTTGATCAAAAGTTTTCTAGTAAGGAGTGTAGGTTATGGCCTTGAGAGTTTATTTATTTGTTTTTTTCTATATTATTATTATTATTAATTATAATTTATTCACTTTGTATCCTGGCTATCATCTCCTTCCAGTCCCATCCCCTCTCCCTCTTCCCCACTATGTGCCAACGTGTTGTTTTATCTATGCAAATGTAACCATCAATGTTACATAAATTTTCTTTTCTCTATGTTCACAGTCGCTTAATAAGAATTCATGAATAAGGACTATATTGGTGAAATGTATCCTTTAGATCAAGATAGACTTACTATAATAATCAATATGTAATAATTTCTCAGTGAAAATGGAAACTGGTAAGTATTTCTTTTCTTAATATCTCTAGAAATATCCATTATTTGCCTTAGGATATGCTCTGTTTATTGACTTGGAGCAGTGACAGCAATATATAAAATTATAGTATGGCAAAGCTATATCAAATATTATTTTTCTAGATACATAAAACATATTTTTGTCAGTGCATCAGAATCAAAGCCAAACATGGTACCTAATTCTTAGCAGTAAGAGTGTGTTGTCGAATTGCAGTATTGACTTAATAATCTTAGAACAAGAGAATGTCTCTTCCTGGAGACAAAATCGTCTTTTCTTCCAAAAGCAACATGCTCTTTAAAAAGAAAGAAGGGGAAGATAGTGAGACCTGGAGAGGGCAGGAGCTCCACAAAGAAAGCGACAGAACCAAAATATCTGGACACAGGGTTCTTTTCTGAGACTGATTCTCCAACCAAGGACCATTCCTGGATATAACCTAGAACCCCTGTTCAGATGTAGCCCATGGCAGCTCAGTCTCCAAGTGGGTTCCCTAGTAAGAGGAACAGGGATTGTCTCTGACATGAACTCAATGGCTGGCTCTTTGATCACCTTCCCCTGAGGGGAGAGCAGCCTTACCAGGTCACAGAGGAAGACAATGCAGCCAGTCCTGGTGAGACCTGATAAGCCAGGGTCAGCTGGAAGGGGAGGAGGACCTCCCCTATCAGTGGACTTAAATAGGGGCATGTGAGGAGATGAGGGAGAGAGGGTCGGGTTGGGAGGGAATGAGGAATGGGGCTATAGCTGAGATACAAAGTGAATAAACTGTAATTAATATAAAAAATAAAAATTTAATAAAAGAGAGAGAGAGAGAAGAGAGAGAAATCTGGAGGAAAACACGCTGCTCCCTAAAATATTCAGAGATTAAGGTAGACTCAGGAGAGTTGTTCAGTTCAGAACTATGAGGCCTGACTGGGTTGGGAGAAGAACCTCTCTGGGAAAATTAATGTGAAACATTAGTATTTAGAATTCTTCTTCTTAGTATCCTTACCAGTACTGGGTTCTAACACAATTTCATGTCTTCAATTAGAGATTATTTTCTTTCCTGTTCGGCTTTAACCCCTTAAGATAATGTTTCTCAACCTTCCAAATGCCACAACCCTTTAACATAATTCCCCATGTTGTGGTAACACTCAGCCATAAAATGATTTTGTTGTCACGTCATAACTGTAATTTTGCTACTATTGTGGACTGTAATGTAAATATCTGCTATTCAGGATATCTGACATGCAGCCCCTAAGGGGTCACAGTCCACAGGTTGAGAACCATCGCCTTGAGACATTTATAGATTCTTTCTTAACATATATAAATTATTTGCTCATCATTAGCTTCAGAAGCAAACCGTGTAACTCAAAACACCCATATAGTCAGCTACCTTTGCAGTACTTTAGCATTCAGGAACACTACTTCAGTGGTTCACCTGTCTACATGATGCTTGACATTCGAGTTACAGACAAGAGCTACCTCTGTGACCAATAGGCACAATTCCACTTCTTACCTGTAGCAACCTTGGTCTTCAGTTTATCAAACTGAAGTTAACTGAGTCTCAAGGCCCCATCTTTCCTCTTTCCTTTCACATCAGTTGAAGCAGTATTGGGGATGCATCATCTCTGAACAAGAGGTTGGAAGCAGCATGCGCATGCTGAAGCGTATTTTATTAGCGACTTCACCTTTCAGCTCACTGCCCTTTATGCGATGTGATCAGTTGTATTCAGCCTTCACGATTTCTCTGAAAATTCAATTCTGAGAGCCTCTTCTAGTTTCCTGGACAACCTGGGCTCATCTCTTTCTCCGAGAATAATGAAGATCCGAACTCTAATTCTAACCTCTTTTAGACCTAGCCTGTTTTTATCTTCTTTTCTGAAATCAAGCCCACATGCTTTTCTTTTGCAGCCCATGTCTAAATATTCTCAGTTTCCTCAGGACCAAGGAACCATTAGATTATCTCTATCAATTGTTCATGGGTTTACAGATACGCAGGTATCCAAGATTTTATTTTAGAGCACGGAGTCAAAACCTCTGTGTAGATTATTCTGCTTCTGGTATTTTAAATTTTTTAAAAATATAAGGTGAAATACATTAACATTCTTAGTTATATAAAGCCTTGGATTCTTTTGATAGTCATTTTATTTCTGAAGGAGAGTTAGAGGACTGTTCCAGAGTCTGAGAATCAGCTTTTCTCCCTTGGTAATATACTTGTCCCATTGCCTCATTGACTAACCCACCATCCCATCCCATCCCGTCCCGTCCTGTCCCATCCCGTCCCATCCTGTTTCGTCCTGTCTGTCTTACTGAGACTATATCTATAGCCTTTGGGGAATTAAATTATTCATTTTCTCTATCAGAAGTCATTAGATTTTTGTTTTAGACTATCCTATTTCTTTTTTCTTCTGTGATGCCTTCTTGAAGTATTTGCAGGATTTTCTTCTTCTTCTTCTTCTTCTTATTATTATTATTATTATTATTATTATTAATTACACTTTATTCATTTTGTGTCCCCCCATAAGCCCCTCCCTCCTCCCCTCCCGATCCCACCCTCCCTCCCCTTTCTTCATGTATGCTCCTCCCCACATCCACTGATAGGGGAGGTCCTCCTCTCCTTCCTTCTGATCTTAGTCTATCAGCTCACATCAGAAGATCTGTTAAGGTATAACTTAAATTCTACTATCTCACAACTTATAATTTAATATATGAGCTTGTAAACAACTTGCTTTATATGTCTCGAGCTGTTGTTCAAGTCCTATGAACTTGAACAAGAGATGCTGGATATATTTGTGTACCATGTCCTCATTATGGTAACAAAACTCTGACAGTCACTGTCTCAGCTACCTCCGTGAGCTGTTATTGATTATATGGAAATGCACACACACACACACACACACACACACAGAAAGAGAGAGAGAGAGAGAGAAGTAAGCATTAATACAAATTATCAATTAAGTGCTTATTGATCTACACAGTTTTTAAAATCATTCTTGGGTATAATTTCTTTTTCTCTTCATAAAATCAGAATTCAGATTTAGAATATTTGATACAGTATTTTGTTAACTATTTTTGGCTTCGTTTAATTTAGACATTAATGTGTGTTTTCTCTTGGTCCTGTTGAATCCTCTTTTAGATTCCAAATCTCTATGCATGGATTTTATTTGCTCTGTAAAAGTTCCAGTGTTCATCACAAATATAATTATGTGAAAACGATATTAAAAGAAAACATTGTAATGTCACATTTCTTTTCTTCTAGTAAAATGTCTTTTTTTTTCGTAAGAGACCTGCATACTTATTACTAAATTCATTGATGATGAATAGTAAATGTCAGAAATGAGAATCGAACAAGGTATTAGTCAATAACATAGTTATACTGATTAATAACATAGTTATACTGTCTAATATCTGGTGCTGGGACCAGAGTAGTTTTGAAAGGCGTTACAAACAATGCCAAATACTAGGGACAAAAAGTAGAGCCTATGACAATCATAGTCAATACCAGAGAGCGGATAAAATCTGCCAATTAGGAACCCATTCATGGCTCTTATTCAGGTATTCACTGAAACTGCTAATTAAACCAAATACATTTACAAACCTAAAATCAACTTTCATGGAGCATTTGAGATCATGTTACGAGCACAGTGCAAAACATCCAATTATAATACAGTTCAAGCACAAAAGGCTAGCACATCCAAGTCATTGGGAATGTCTCTTATGTCAGAGAAATGAATTAGAAATGCATTCACTCATCCTCCTACACACACACAGGAAGCCACTAGAAAAGAAGAGCAAGAAGTTTATAAGAAAAACGGGACACGGCCTTATTAAATATCTAAAAATAATGCCAGCAGCATAGGAAGCATTAGGGTAATAAACTAATAAAGCAGACAACGACGTGCTTAGGGGTGTTGCTCATGCTGCTATCTGGAATCACCCTAATGAAAATAATGATATCTATATTCACCGATGAGATGAGAAGATGTGTACAATTAATATTTGATAATACTTAGGTGTGTAAGCCATACTAGCTATTGTTAATTTTGTGATATTTTACCTCTATATATTCAAATGACTACATTTGCATTATTTGATTCAATGCATAAAAAATATGTAGCTAGTACAATTATTACTATTTTTCAGAGTCATTTTAGTTTTATGCATTTGGAGGTTTTTCTGCAATAATCTGTGCATGCTATGTGCAAACGCATGCTTATTAAGGCCAAAGAGGATATCAGCGTCCCAGAAACTGGAGTGACTGAAAGTTATGAGCCACCATGTGGGTGCTGGGGATTGAACCCAGGTCCTCTGAAAGAAAAAAGAAAAAACAACTAATGCTTTTAACCACTAAGACTTTTCGTCATCTCCAAATTACTTCTATTTTAAAAACACACTAAGTAGGAAAAATGGGTTCTGTTTCATATCTAGTAGAAGCGCTTGCTTGTTCAGTTCTGAGAAGAGACTTGTTCTGTTGTTTGCCTCATTGCTGAGCTTTGACTCCACTGCAAGCAGTAGCACTATGCCTGTTATCCTGTGCACAGAACTCTTCTTCAGTGTCCGCTTACTAGACAGCTTAGTGAGCCTGGCTCGCCGGCACATGCCTGTAATCCCAGCGCTTGGGAAAAGTGCAAAGACAGGTAGATCTCTGTGAGTTCACAGACAAACGGACTTTATAGCAAGTTCAGGCCAGCTAGGTTTATATACTGATAACCTGTCTCAAACAAATAAACAAGCAGACAGACAGACAAATAAACCTCCTCAAAATTAAAGAGAAGAGCAAAAGAAATCATTGTGTATTTTTCCAGTCTTTTGCACAGTCTATTATTTTCAGAAAGAGGCGAATAGATATGCTTTTATTTGTACTAATTCCATTTGTTATTGGATTTCAAAATAACAGGATAAAACAACCCAAATAGGGTAACAATGCATATCATCTCTTAAATTTGATGGATCTATTTCATTGATAGTTCACACACACACACACACACACACACACACACGGAGCAGGGGTTCCGGAAAGGTTGCTTAACACTACATAAGGAACCTAGGAGGAACCTAGGAGATTACTACATTAAGAATGAGATTCTACAGTTTGTTCCCAGATTTCAAACGACGGCGGAAACAAAACAATACTCTTTCAGTTAGGAAAAAACATTCAGTGAAGTAAGTAAAAAAAAAAAAAAAATGATTTTTGAACAAGTTATTTAAAACTTTTAGCATTGTGCTGTAAAAATTTCAAATCAGGTTAAAAATGATCTAAATTTGTTAAATTAGAGATTTTCCTCATAAATTTCTTTATAAAAGTAGTAAAAATATTTCATATGCATATCATTGCTTTAAAAATGCTAGAGAAGCCACACAATTTTTATCATACATGAGTAAATTTAAAAATATTTTATCTTCTTAAGACATGGGCACATATATGCAGTCTGACCTCCCTGTTCTCGAGAGCACACTTACTTTAATTATACCCACCACAAACTACATTATTAGGCTTGCTTAAACTTGGTTAAGCTAAGAAGGTTCATTAGGCATGGTAACCAGTTCAAATAAAATGGAAATCATTTCAAATAACCACCATGAAGACATGAGAAAGAAAGTATGTATTATGTACATACACAAAAAACATCACCCTTCCTCATTCTTTCTGCAGTATGTTATTAAATCATTCAAAAGCAAGGAGCTACTATGCCTTACAAAAATATATTCATAATTCACTGGAGCCAGTATTTAATATGTGTAATTTTTCCTTCTAAAGAAAGAATGAATTTCAAATTAAAGGACAATATATATTTAAAAATTAGCTTATAAGATTGCCCAGTTGGGGGAATGCACAGGCAGAAAATACGTATGTCTCAAGGAGGGTTAGGTAAAAATAATTGTTTCCACTGAGAAGTTGGCGTCGTTAGTTTGCTCATAATTGACCTAGTCATTAAAAACCTCTCAGCCCCCATCTGTCCCTGCTGCTCTTTTGTGATTGTCACGTATAGCTTCTCACTAGTAAGCAGAAAGGTTTCTGTTTTCTTTGTGGGTAGAAGGCAGGGCATCTCTGAAGTGGTTAGGGCTCTTCCCTGCTTCACCAAGGAAAGAATGAATGGAAAACACAATATAGCTTCATGGCAAGATGTCTGCCTCTGAGATCTTTTCATTTTAGCACCTGGAGAAATATTGCTACGTTATTGCTCAGACACACATTCTTACTAAGCAAAGGTTACTGCCATTCATGGCCAAGAGTGAAAGGACTCATTCTTAATATTTCTAGTACTTCATTTAGCTGCTCTCCTTATTGATTGGGCTTTACAAAATACCTAGTTGTACTTGAGGTGCACTTCTAAGGACAAAATTTTTATATTATGGGCTAACATGCAGGGAATTTGACTTTTAAGTTACTGTATAATTTTGGTATACATTCTGACACTTATGAATGAACTTTAAGAGAGAGCATTTCATTGCTCATTGTGGAAATACACGCATCAGTTCAGAAAGATTATACTAAGCATGTTAGAAACTATCTTGTAATTAACTTGAGTAATAAAGTATGTGTTCAGAAATAATTTTAGATTTGAAGTGATCAGCTGAAGTCAACAGTGCCGTACACTGAAGACCAGACAGTCTCCTACCATATGGAATGTTGTATATTTAAAGATGTAATATTCCCTTCAGTAAGGATACTTCTATTAAATTGCGGTTAGAAAATTTGTAGTGTGTACACCTTGAAAATTAACTATCTTCTCTTAATATTTAAAACACCAGCACAGCATATGGCATAATCTTTCAGCTAAAATGCTCACAACAACAAAAAACTTATACTATATAACATGAGGATTTATTTTCCTAACTCTTTCTAGGATGTTTTTTCCCATCAAGAATAAGATGTTATATCATACATTTGAAAATAAGGATACTTTGGATTAATTAAAATATTACTTTAGGGCTATTTAATTGGATGATATAAATTCTCATTTTCATTTTTGATTTAATTTATGTCTAATGCTCTTTTATAGTATTTATTTATTTTCTTAAATATAAGAGTAAAAAAGTGCTTAGACTTGGCAGTGCTGATATGAACAGGTCTCAGAAACAGCAACAAAACCTTCATGTTTTCAGACAATTGCACATAGAGTTAGTATTTCAAGTTGCTTTTGAAAACCTCTGATAATCCAAAGTAAAAGCACCGGTTATTCATTATAACCATTTTAATACTGTGGTATATTAGCCTTTTAAAATATTCTTTTTCCTAGTACTGGAAGCCAGCCATAACTGCCTTTGTCTCTGCAATACTTGCTATAATAGAGTATTTAGGATATTCCTGGTAATAATACTCCATTGATGCTAATCAAGGTAGATCCAACTGGTAACTGACTTCCCTCTAATAGTGAATTGCACTCTTGGAAGAAGCCAGCAGTTAGTTCTCTATGGAGGTGAAGGTTTGATGTTGAGGTACTGTTTACGCGTTTATCTACACCACTGAACAGTCTCACCGCCAAGCCTAAAGAAAATTGCTCCATAAAATATTTGGTAATGTAAATGTGAGACTCAAAGTTATGTATCTTATGATTTATTGAAATTATGGCTTGTAGGAACATGATCATCTCTAAAGGAATCTAATATACATGTTGGCAAATATTCCAGTGATGCCTATAAAAATGGATGCTGCTGTAATATCTGCAAAGCAGCTACCTGTCCAGATTTATGCCTTTGGCATTTCTAATCATGCGTGGCATGGCTGTGCCAATTTAAATTTGATGTAGGAAAATTTAAAATAAGCATTTATTTCTAAAACATTTTTCTTTCACAGAAGATACAATTCTACGGGTATACTGCTTTTGATTGATTTCCTCTTCCACTTCTCATATTGGCAAGAAAAGGATTTGTCAGTTTAGAATACGATCTTTAATTGGATTCATAACAGAATCTCAGGTCAAACCTGATGATATTTCCTGGAACCTGAGACTAATAACTACCCTAGAAAGCTTGGTGTGGCTGGCAAAAGGACTCAGGACTCTGCCAAAATTCTTTATGAATTTACCTATTGAAATATATTTAAATTGTTTTGTTTTCTACCAAAAACTGGAGGGGTGGTGACACTGGAAGGAATTGAGGGCGAGTAGTTGGGAAAAGTTAGAAAGAAGCAAGGGAAAATGATCCAAGACTATTTTTAGGATCAGGGACTTAGCTCTGAGATTGTGTTTCCGAGTAACATCAGAAGCTCCCCTCATTAAACCTCACCAACGTGACTGCCCAAAATGAGCTGAAGAAGGATGACACGAAGGAACATGCCAAACTGAATGGAGAAAAGCCAAAGAGGATTCAGGCAAGCAAACAACGCTGAGAATAGGAGAGGTGGTCCTCCCCCTGGAAGAGCACGCCAACTAGTCAAACAGGGAACCCCGAAACCACACATGGAGGCATCATTACACAGATAGAATAACTATATTTGGGAATATATATATATATGTACATACATATCCGCATGCAATAACAATTAGTGAAAACTGAGCCTATTCATTTGAGAGTTGGGAGGGGTATGGGAGATGATTGAGAGGGAGAAAAGAAAGGGAGAATATAATAAAATTAGAACTCAACAAATTTTCAAGTCTATTTAAATTAAAAACATATTAAAAATAAAAAAAAGAAGGTGTATAGCTTAAAAAATATTGGCCTTGTCTCTCCTTCCTTTACTAGGGAACCCACATGGAGACCGAGCACTCTGTGGGCTGCATCTGAGCAGGGGTCTAGGTCCTCTCTGTGCATGGTCTTGGTTGATGCATCAGTCTCTGGAGTAACCCCTGGGTCAAGCTTTTGTGGCTTTGTTGTTCTCCTTGTGTGGGTCCTGTTTGCTCCGGGTCCTTCTATCTTCTTCCATAAGACTCCTTTATCTCTGTCCAAAGTTTGGGTGTGAGTTTCTGCAGCTGCTTAGATCCCCTGCTGGGAGGAGTCTCTTAGAGGACACCTAAGAGACGCCTGTGGTAGGCCCCCTTCCTGTTTCCTCTCTTCTACCTCTTCTAGTGTTTATCCTGTTTGCCCTTCTGAATGAGAATTTAGCATCTTCCCTAGTCCTCCTTGTTGAATAGCTTCTTTATGTCTGTAGGTTTTAGTACTTTTATCCTATATTATAGGGCTTAATGTCCATTTATCAGTGAGTATGTACCCTGTGTGTCTTTCTGCTTCTGGGTTACTTCACTCATGAAGATTTTTCTCTTGTTTCATTCATTTGTGTACAAATTTTATGATTTCCCTGTTTTTAATAGCTGAGTAGTATCCCATTGTGTAAATCCAGACAGTCCTAATGGGACCTGATAGGCTAGGGTCAGACAATAGGAGAGGAGGACTTCCTCTATCAGCGGACTAGGGGAGAGTGACAGGGGAGAAAAAGAAAGGTAGGGTAGGACTGGGAGGAGAGAAGGAAGGGGACTACAACTGGGATAAGAAGTGAATAAACTGTAAAAAATAAAAAATAAATAATATGTAAAAATTAAATGATAAAATAATAAAATAAAAATTTAAAGGAACAAAAATTGGTGGACTTGAGTATTTACATTTTTCTGGCTTGATATTATCTTAGTTTCTGTCATCACATGTTCAGAATTGAGTTTGACTGAAACTACCATTGGGTAATCTAATAGTCAGTAAGATTTGAATTATAAGTATGATTTTAAAAGTTAAACTTTGAAATATTAAACTTGTTTTAATAATTGGGGATGTTGTTTAGTGGTGGAATACTTGCCTAGCATAGACATGGGCCTACGTCTAATATATTCCACTGGCGGGCTGTTCAAATTAAAAATTTCAAACATGTAGCTCCAGAATGTAAAACTTTGTAAGGTTATATTTTTGAACACAGAAAAAACAATGTCCAACACCGAGCCATGAAAATATTTTTTTGTGTGTGTGCATGATGTACAAATAGAGAGTTTAAAAGACAAAAATGTAGTTTCTTCTTTTACAATATTCTTAAAATAAACACAGCTATTGTTTTTTACAGTGGAATCCATGTGGCATATGGCTTATTTTCAAGTTCTTGCCCTCCAGGAAATGCTTAACTTAACTGGAATGTAAAAGAGCATGTAAGTTAAGCAGGTTGGAGGAGGGATAGGTCTTCCACATACGTTAGTAGACCAATCTGCTGTTTATTAAATTTGATCATCCACCAGTGCAGACAGCTGATTGAAAAACAAAGAATTCAGCAGTTATGCGGAAGTATGAAAACACACACACATGGCCTCTCCTTCTGTGGACTTATCATCTGTCAAATTTCTCTAGAGTATACCATATTTTAAAGGCTCGAAATAAAACATTATGAATACATACATGCATAATGAAAAAAATATATGCTTTGAGGGAACAGCATTACCCAAAGTTATCATTTTTTTTCATGTAATTTAAATTATGGTATTGAAGAAGGTATTCTACGTGTTAGCTGAATTCTACCTCTGAGCATATTGCCTATCTATTTGGGTGTATGTGAACAGGTTAAGGGAAAGGTACTTTAAAAAAAAGTTTTAGACAGTGTCTGAGATGCTTGATAGCCAAAGAACAACTGGTATTTTAAAAATAAATTAAAATGCATTAACTATGAGCAGCAGGCAGAGTATTTCGAGTGAACGCTGGAGTGAACAGAATGTTGTGATTCGCTCCCATTCTGCAGATCTATGAATAATCATTCCTTGAGGTTTGAAGATTATAAATAACAGTGCTGAGTGGAGTTATTTCTGCTTTACAAAGGAAATCATCCATTTTGTTTTCATTTTCATTTGGGTAAACTCAAAATGGCTTTGCGTAGCTTCTGCTAATTGTATCCAAGACCAAAGCCTTTTTCTACGAAGGAAATTCTTGACAATTGTGAGTGTGTTTCTGTGCTTGTGTGGGTTAAATGACTTAGAATTGACAACTGTTGTTTGACTTAGTTAGAACGATGGTAATACATGTAAAGAGAAGGTAGGTAATAAAATATGAGGGGTAAAACTGAGATATATAAAAAAAGCTAAAAGCCAACTAAGTTCTAGGGACGAATGACTGGAGAAGGACACACTGACAGTTTGCAAGTCTCAGTGAAATAAATGGAATATGTCAGTTACTTCACAACATGCTTTCACACATACACTCCAGAAAAGTGAAAATGAAACTTCTCAGGTGATATTTAAGTGCATATCTCAAGCTACTTGTGATATCTAGATGATGTATGCCATTTGGAATAAAAACATAAACAACAAACCAGCCATGATTTTTATAACCTTAATTATCAGTCTACACAAGATCAAGGTGTGAACGATTATAAAATGCTTGTTTTAATATTTATGTTACATAATTTTAAAGCAAAAATTCTTTTGAAAATGATTTCTATTCAGGAAGTTGTTTGGCACAGGTGTCTTATATGAGACTGTTTCTCCAACCAAGGACCATGTATGGATATAACCTAGAACCTCTGCTCGGATGTAGCCCGTGGTATATCAGTAACCAAGTGGGTTTCCCTAGAAAGGGAACTCAATGGCAGGCTCTTTGACCTCCCCCCCCCCAGGGGAGGAGCAGTCCTGCTAGGCCACAGAGGAGGACATTGCAGCCAGCCCTGATACCTGATAAACCAGGGTCAGATGAAAGGGAAGGAGGTCTTCCCCAAGCAGTGGTTGGAAAGGGGCAGGGAGGAGACCAGGGAGGGAGTGTGGGGTTGGGGAGGGAATGAGGGAGTGGGATACAGCTGGGATACAAAGTTAATAAAATGTAACTCAGAATAAAAATTAAGAAAAAAAGAAAAAGATTTCTAAATATATTGGTAAGATGGATGGCGGCTATGGATACACATATGCATATATGCCTATATATGTGCATTCAGGGTTACACATATTAGCTTTAGACTACATGACAAGAGGACAGACACTCCAAGCCGTCTTTCTCACCATAAGATCTCCAGCTGTTAGGATACTACTTAATATATGATCGATGCTCAGTAAAGTTTCCTGAATCATGAACAAATGAATGCTTCCTAGGTCTTGGTTTTATCTACAATTTTCATAATCTATTCTTTACTTGCACTTGTATTTATTTAGTCTAAGTTAAATTGTGCTGATGGCAAATTTACTCAAAATTACTATTCACCATGAAATAAATTGGCCTTTTGAAAGAGTACAGGTTAATTCTAAGTATGTCCTAGACTTTTGATGAAGGGCCTGTTTTACATTTAAAGACTCTTCTTGTATAACAAGTATGATTTTACCTTCTCTTTGTTAAATGACAAACTAAAGAACATCAATTTAAATGTGCGTGAGTGTGTGTGTGTGTGTGTGTGTGTGTGTGTGTGTGTTGTAATTGCAAAGTTACTTTATTAAGATCTCTGTCTATGGACCTTGACTACTCAATTTAGAGTAGAGAAAAATTAATAGAACTGTTTTTGCACTATCCCTTTAAAAATGTATAGGACTGGAGAGATGGCTGAATGGTTAAAGCCACTTGTGATACTAGCAGAGAACTCAAATTCAATTCCTGGCATTCACAAAGCAGTTCAGAACCCATTGCAACTTTAATCCAGGGGATCGAATATCATAGGAGACTATGATCCTTTGGGGAACCAGGCAGGCAAGGGTGTAAAGGCATACATGCAAGCAAAATATTTGTGTGAAAAAAAAGAACAACAAAAACCAAAGAAAATAAGAACAAATATTTTAAAGTGTATTTGCCTTTTAAATTGTTATGATCTGAAATTTTTTTCCTCTTTTTTATTCTTATTTTTATTTTTTGTATTAATTACAGTTTATTTACTTTGTATCCCAGCCATAGACCCCTCCCTCATTCCCTCCCAATCCTATCCTCCCTCCCTCATCTCCTCACTGCCCCTCTCCAAGTTCACTGTTAGGGGAGATCCTCTTTCCCTTCCATCTGACCCTAGCTTATCAGGTATCTTCAGGACTGGCTGCAAAGTCCTCCTCTGTGGCCTAGGAAGGCTGTTCCTCCCTCCGGGGTGGGGTGGGGGAAGGTCAAAGAGCCAGCCACTGAGTTGATGTCAGAGACAATCCCTGTTCCTCTTACTAGGGAAACCCACTTGGATGTTGAGCCGACATGGGCTACATCTGAGCAGGGGTTCTAGGTTATGTCCATACATGGTCCTTGGTTGGAGAATCAGACTCAGAAAAGACCCCTGTGCCTTGGTCCTTGTGGAGCTCCTGTCATCTCCAGGTCTTGGTAATTCCCCCTTCTTTCATATGATCCTCTGCACTCTGCCCAAGGTTTGGTTATGAGTCTCAGCATCTGCTTTGATACACTGCTAGGTAGTCTTTCAGAGGCCCTCTTTGATAGGCTCTTGTCCTGTTTCTTGTTTTTTGCTACTTCCAATGTCCATTCCATCTGATTTTGTAAGTGAGGATTGATCATCTTACCCTGAGACATCCTTCTTGTTTAGCTTCTTTAGATATACAGATTTTAGTATGTTTATACTATCTTACAGGCCTAGTATCCACTTATAAGAGAGTATATACGATGTGTGGTTTTCTGCTTCTGGGATACCTTACTCAGGATGATCTTTTCGAGATCCCACCATTTGCCTGCAAATTTCAGAATTTCCTTTTTTTTAAATTGCTGGGTAGTATTTCATTGTGTAAATGTGCCTCCACTGCTAGTGGGAATGTAAACTTGTACTACCAGTTTGGAAAACAAGCTGCCATTTTCTCAGACAATTAGGTATAGTGCTTCCTCAAGATCGAGCAATATCACTCCTAGGCATATATCCAAAATATACTCAAGTACACAACAAGGACATTTGTTCAACCAAGATTGTAGCAGCTTTATTTGTAATAGCCAGAACCTGGAAACAACGCAGATGTCCATCAACAGAGGAATGGATACAGAAACTATGGCACATTTGCACAATGATCTGAAATTTTGTGACTAAACTACCTTCAAATATCACACTTCCATATGCAACTACTTATATGCTTCTTACACACTTATCTACTCGTTTATTTACTTATTACTAATGTAGGGACCCAAAATAAAGACTTATATAAGATTTTTGAAAAGTCCATGCCATGGAAGAGCCAGATTAGGTTTTCGTTTTAAGAACTGCTTCTACTATCTATGTTATTTTATAAAAATTACATTCTGTATTGCACGAGAATCCAAACATACATTTTAAAATTCTCTTTTGTTTTCTTCCTGGGTTAAATGTGTGTGAGGTAATAGTGGAGTGTGGAAAAGATTTGCAAATACCTGCATATGCAATACTTCTCTTTCTTGTGTTCTAAACAGTCATTTTCAGCTCACTCTTCTGTTTTCAAATTCGCTTGTCACCGTTTGACCTTCCTTACCAATAGTGATTCACTTCTACAATAGCATTTATTTTGTTAGTTTTCCTCCTGCTCCACTATACCACTGGCAACAGTTTATTCTTTTTAAATATGACAGTCAATTTCTTCATTACCTAAGTAATTGTTTCATGTGAAAAACATATTTTTCACTTCTGTCCTATCTGTTTCATTCTGTCTCTGAGTGTTTAAGCCTGTTTCTCACTGCAGTGGTTCTTAAGTTCCATCACCTGTGTCTCCTCTCAGTTCCTCCCCGCAGCCCTGCTCATCTGGTTGCATCCCATTTCTGTCATTGAAAACAAACAGAGAAATCACATATTTAATCCCAGCACTAAGTAGGCAGAGGCAGGCAGGTCTTTGAGTTGGAGGCCAGCCTGATCTATACAGTGATCTCCAGACTAAACCAGGAATACATAGAGGTAGAAAACACCATCCCCCAAAACAAAACAAAACAGAACAAAACAAAACATAATGGTTTCTGAGAGATAACAATAAAAATATAATAAGATAAAATAGTAAATACTGGAATGAGACAAAACAAAGGAAAGAGTCGAAGAGAAGCACAACAAACAGACTCACTCATTTGTTGATTCAGGAATCTAGTAAAAATACTAAACTGGAAGCCATAATATATATACAAAGGACCTGTTTCAGACCAATTCACCAGGTCTACAAGTTTTAAAATGTTTTAGTTGAGCTGGTTTTTAAAATGTTAATAAAACTATTACCTAATAAAATTTTATTATAATAATTCTCAGATTTGTACATGACAGTATTCCAATTATCATTTTTAGTTTAATAAAAAAGAATAGTGGATGTTTTTCTTCTAAAGAATTTTAAGCATCATATTGCTGACATTAATATATAACACTTTGAGCTTTCATCTATGTGAATAAATGTATAAACACCCCCATCTATGCATTAATCTCAAATCTAATTACAATGCAATTTAGTAATAGAGGCTAAAGGTTTATACTTAAATAACACTGACAATGTTTCTAATCTCATTACTCTAAAACTATTTTATTAAGTTATATTTATTCATTTTACTGTGTAAAATTAAGTTCTTACTGATTTTTGTTGGCATTAAACTTTGCAATTTACTTCTTGAAAGCTCAGCACCATGATGTACTATAGCCCAGAACTGTATCAATGCCATTGACCTTTCCTAAAACCTGAGCTAAGAATAGTGTTACAATTCTCTGTTCTTTTGTCTCCTCCACGATTTTTATTGGTTTTAAACAAGCTCCAAATAGTACTGAAATAATGACTTTTTTCTTTACATTTATTTTTGTTATAGTGTCTTCTAAACGTTCTTAGTAGCTCAATACTCTCTGGTAACTTAATCTGAGGCTTGTATACTTACATTTTATTATGTAAAATACTGCTTGTTCCTCTCAAAAGGCAAGTCCAGCATGCCACCCTGTAACAGAGCAGACTGCTGTGTTCTGACAAGTGATCCTCTACCCAGTGCCTTACTGAAGTTCTGAGTCTCTCTTCCTCCCTGGTCAATTCTGTTGCCACTGAGAATGGCTTCTAATCTCATTATCAACTTGAATGAAAGAGGCCAGTCCAGCCCCTGGACACTCGAGCCCTACCCATAACTCGACACTCATGACCATTTTGATGCTAGGACATGCCATTTCATGTTATTCAGCAACTATTACCAAGACAGAAAATGAACAATTTTTCCAAAATGTCACTGTCTAAAGCATGGCTCCATAGATACACTTGGTAGTTACACGTATGGAGGTGATCAATTGTGCTGAGTTTCACTCAGACCGAGAGCTGAAATAGTTGCTTTCTAATTCCTGCAGGAGTTTATTTTACAGTCTTGTCTCACCAAAACAATAAAGAAAGTAGTGCTGATATCTGAAACACGTAGCTCTCTCCTGTGGATCTTTATTCCAGATATACCAGCATTTTACAGTGGATTGAGAGAATTAGGCAGAGAACAGTTCTCCAAGACTAAAAACGATTCTCGTCCCATCTTGTTCAGTATGTCTTCTCACACGCCACACACATTCCCCCCGCTTTTCCCATCACAAAGTCCGAACTGGCTGAGGGAACTTCATAACGTCCCTGGCAGTTTGTGTGTAGACTTCCTTGACTGCAAAATGATATAAATCTAACTCATTCTTCTCCACACTGTTATATTTTCTGAGAGAAAGTTCCCAAAATTCTTAGAAAATCATCACAGACTTTTTACTGTCATTGCCCCTCTATAAAAAAACACAACTTTTCCCAGAGTTCTTGTATGCATGAAAGTGAAAATCCATCCCTTTATTTTCACTACCATGTGAAATCTAGCTCATATTATTCTTCATGAGCAAAATTTCTGCCAGAAATGCCTCATGAATGGCAAAGATTTTATTACTATTATCTTAAATCCTACCCTTCAAATATTCCATTTTTATTTCTATTGCTCAAAAAATTTTATTTTACACAGCTATTTATAATTACTTTTACATGACTTGAACATTTATGATAATTGTTTTTCTCCTTTTTTAATAAATATGCACTCACCAAAGTTACTTTCTAATTTCTCACAATGCGATGTTATTTTAAATATATTATCCATAATATAGTATTTAATCCTTCCTTAGATCACACAAATATTTAGTTACCTATAAAAACTTTAGTATATTAGGAATCTGTATGCAAAAAATAGTCAATTTCACCATGTTAAATAAAAGTGTTTGGCTGCAAATACAGAGCATGTGGATTCGACATTTTTTTTTCTTTGATTGCAAGATTCCACATTTGATTCTTCTAGAGATAAATGCTGATTCTAAAATAATCATTCATGAGTATTTAAGTATATGAATAATTTGGTTTAATTAAATATATATAATTACTGGAATATATAGGCTTTAATTTTGGAGGGAAACTTAAAATTTAAAATGTTTTGTGTAACAATATTTTAAGTTAAATACACAACAGAAAAAGATAAGAATCATAACTGACTTTTACAAAAAGAACATATAGTTGAGTTTGTAAAGTGGAGATGTTTCTTTTAATTCAACGGACCTACATGATACTTATTTTGCACCTACCAAATTTTGTGAGGTTAGTCTCTTATGATAGCAATTAGTTTCCAAGATTTCTCAATTTACGAACTGACTAATAATACTATTGCCTAAGCTTTAGGTGTTTCATGTTAAACAGACAGGAAGGCTAATCAGAAGTTTGTCAGAGACAAAGGATGTTGAGAAACTTGAATATTTTGAGACTGTCTAAACAGGATCATGGATAGACCAAAAGGATTACTAAATTCCAAATATCAAAAGTTTCTCTAATAGCTGCTTTCCCAAACACTGGGATTAAAAATTGAGATTACTTTTAGAAACAAGAATGCAAACACATACTTAGGCAAATCCTTGTCTTTACAGAAAGTTTCAACAATGTTGCAGCCTTAAGGTAATAAATAAACTAAGAAGTATATTTCTGTCTAGAGTCAACTTTGTTTTTTATACAAAGGAAATTAAGTGCTATTTTTAATTCTTGGGCCATTCTTTATATATATAGTTTTGTATTTTACATTGCTGTGATAAATACATTTAAATATGCATGTTAACTTATACAATATCTAAATTTTCTTTAAATAAACAATTTAAAAGAAACACTTCAGGTGCATATTTTGCATTTGAGTATAAACCAAAAAAGTCAAAGACCTCTTTAAAAAGCAAAAACAAAGATCATATGCGCAGCAAGTCTTGCTTTTCACTTGTTTTATTTTTCAGCCTGTTATTAAAATAATTCTTATTAAAATACAAATATGTACAAACTCATTATTGAATGTTTCTTTTAACTTTTCTATGTAATTCTATTTATTTAAATATCGTATTCAACATTTATGTAAATATAATTAAAAACAAATACTTTTACGAACTTTATTAGTTCGATCTCACAAGGTTTGTGTACGCCTGCTAAATTAAATATCTTCTCCATTAAGTTAAAGAAAGGTATTTCATTGTCAAAGCTGTGTATCCTTAGAAGAACATGACAGAGAGCACCTTTTTGTGTCAGTTTGGCAGCAGCAGGATAGTGGCCACAAAAGAAATAAGTTAGGGTTTGTAAGAAGTCAGTACTTGTTATTAGGCTTAACCTATAACTTTTTCCTTAAATCTGCTTTTAAAGTCTATGCCCATGATCAAATGTCCTGGCTTACACTACTATATTCAGTTAAAATGTCAGACTTGTTAGTTTATTATGTGTAGCAGCGCCTGGTGTCCTTGGAGAATTACAGTTGCAAGCCTATTGATGGTCATCCTTCAAAATACCTACATTGGGCTCCATGGTGGCACTTGCCTTTATTCCCAGTGGGAAGTGGAGGCATGTGGATCTCTGATTTCTAGGTTACCTGATCTACAGAGCTAGCGCCAGGACAGCCAGGGCTATGCAGAGAAACTCTGTAAGAAAAAAGATACGAAAAACAAACAAACAAGAAACCTAGTTTGTTTACATTATTCTTGAGATTTATGATTTTTAAAGGAAAGAGAGTAGGAGCTAAGATTTTGGACATGGTTCTGTTGACACAGCCTGTGGATGGACACCATAGCAGCCTCTGCTGACTGGCCCTTTACATATTTCACCATCTCCCTTCCCCAGGTGTTGCTGCCATCACTACCTTTCCCTTCCTTCCCTTTCCTCATGGCAAGACGCATGGAAGAAGAGTGCTGTTAAGGCCTCTCCATTAACCAACAGGTATGGCGGTCCTCAGCTGCCCTCTCTGAGCTCTCCACTGCTGCTTTATCTATCTCTTTTACACATAGAAGACACCATGATCTTGACACGGAACTTGAAATTATGAAAGGATTGTTGGATCCTGTTTCTTGTTGCATTTCCCACTTGTGGCACATTACAGAATTTGCTCCAAAGTTGTAGAATTATCTTTTTTTTTTCTCTTGGATGTAGAATATAAAAGAATTACTGATACTGTTGTTAAAAAGGTGCTATGCTCAGTCAGTTGAAGAGAAATAATATTGTAATATTCATTATGTCATGTTCAGCATTCTATGAATACGTATTGATACAATAAGTTTAAAGCAGCAAAATAAAAATACTTTGTAGATTTTAATTCAAAATTCAGTCTAATTTACATTTTAGAAGACTTGTACAAAATGATCTCACATGGGTTAATAAAACTTAGATGTACTCCAGTTCACATATCTGAATTTATTTCAGAACTGCCACATTGATGTGAAAGCACAACACACGCTAATTACTATTGAAAAAAAACAAAAAAAACAAAAAAAAAAACTTTTGTTTTGTCTGCTCATCTGGTGGCATTTGAGGAAGATGGAAGAGACTGCTGTGTTCAAGCCCTCCCAAGACACCCTTAATGTATAGTATAACAGTGTGAAAGGATTTGGATCCGCAGGGCATAAGTCTAGGAGAGTCATGACTAACAAAACATCCAGCTCTTAGTCATGCAAGGGCAACACCCATCCTCTTGATTTCCTCTTCCACTGGGGGAACTCGTCCTTCTGGCTCCTGCAGGGGCTTGCTCTGGAGATCTAAGGCTCCTTCCTTACTGTGTCTTGTGACTCTCTGGCTTTTTGAGATATGTGAATAGAACACTACATTTGGGCTAGGAAGACTGATGGAAGATTCTTTAAAAAAACAAAACAAAACTGGAATGTTTGTAAGTGTGGCTGTGTGGGAAGAACTGCGTCTGCAGCCCTTAGAACAGAGCAACTCACTTTTGTTTATATGTCCTCAGCTGAAGGTCAAACATCATAAACACATTTTCCACAGTTTCTAGGTGTGTTGAAATGTCAGCAAACCTGGAAAGGCAATGACTCTCAGTCTAGACGGTTAATATTCATTATCACTGCTTGATTATTCTTCGGAATCCCTTATGCTCATGCTGCTATTCTTTATGTTTTAGTGGTTTTGGCCAGACTACAAACAATTCTCCTCCCACCACATCTTACTCTACAGAGTGAGTGCATGTCCATAGGGCCTGTTAGGAAAACATTCAATTACAGCCTTTGTAGAGGTGCGTAGGTCAGAATGTTGGCCTCTTTTCTCACAAATTTGTCTGCATAAATGTATTACTTCTAAAAATGTTTCTCTTCATGTGATAGGTAAGAACATGGAGAATTGGTGATATAAAAGTAGCCAAAGGCATTCAGGATTGTCTTAAGTTAGGTGAACCTCACTTATATCTGACTCATCCCATGTCATGTAGACACTCATTCTCAGTGACCTCTGACTTTCCAGAGAAGAGAAATTCACCTCTCCCATATTGCATCTTCAGTGTACATGTTGAGTGAATGTTTACAGGGTAGAAAGTATTTCTCCCACACATAAACATGAATTTTTCTCCTCACTTAAATCTATATATGTTACTGCCTCTTTTATATTCCTTGTAGCTTATGGTTTTTTGGGGGGGGGGCATTATTAATTTCTTAGATTACTCAATATAACTTTTCTAAAGGAAATAATTCATTTTATTCTTACAGATTTAAAATCTATAATTTTTAAGTGCATAAATTTATCACACACACAAAACTATTTGTTTCTATGTAATGATAGACACAAATCCAGCATTATTATATCTTATATGTAATGAAAGTTCAAAAAATGTGTTTTCTGAATTTGAAAACAGCAAATCACAAAAATTATATCTTATTTAATATGAAAATGCATACCAGTCTGAAAATAAACTTAAGGATATATATTTTAAAAAGACAGGAGACCTAAAATTTAAATTTAGAAGTTGAAGCAATATATATATATATATATATATATATATATATATATATATATATATATGGTAGAAAGAATCTTAAATTTTAAAAAGTTATTAAATTTAAAAGTTTTTTTAAATGAAGGAAATGTTCCCAGAAAATGAATATTGAACAAACTTTAAAATAATATGCAATAATATTGTTAGATAAAAATCGATGTGACCGGAAAAAAGAACATTACTTATGAGTTAGTGTTTCCTCTATTTAAAAGCCTCTGTGCTAAAATGGCTGGGATATATCTGAGCGTGCAATGATGCATCGATTTAAGAATATGATATTCCTAATGACTACTTTTGTGGAAACAGTACTTCTCAGTGTGTGACCAGGCCAAATGCATTAATTTTGAGCTATGCATTTTCAAAGAAAGAGGTTGTGCCAAAAGAACACAGTTGAATAAGACTGGATGGAGAAGTAAAGTCTATGTGAAAATATCTCACTTGACCACATTCTACCAATAATTCCAAAAAATGAATTCATCATTTTAGATTTCATGTTCTAGGTTTTTTTTTTTTGTTTTTGTTTTTGTTTTTGTTTTTTTTTTTTTTTATTACTCATGGAATTTTAAAGGTGATTAAATAGCTAGATCAGAGTCAGAGGTCAACAAATTCATTGTTCTATTATGGTTGCATACTCCACATCCATCTTTAATATCCTGTGTGCATGAATAATTTCAGTGACAGGACTATAAGGGGAAGCTTATTCTACTTTAGCATATTGTAGTTCTCCACTTTCTCCTTCCTTCCCTTTTTTCTTCCCTCCTTCTCTGAGTCCCTTCTCCCCCTCCCACCCTCACCCCCAATACATTTTTTGAGCTGAAATCTACCTTCCTTTACATTGTAATTGCTTATCAGTATTCCCTCTTTGGAAAAGGAAAACTATGTGCTACTTCTTTTTCAAATGGAAGTATTTTCAGATTTAAAATCAGATTGACGCGATGTTATAATGTCGGGATGTTTGTGGCTCTCTGTATGTTCTTAGCTGGTTTATAGCTCAGCCAGTTAATTTGTCCATTACTTGGCTGCAAATCTTTTTGGTGATCTTGTTTTTTCATTTTCTTTTGCAAATCAAAACGCTTTGTCATACAGCAAGAAATTCAGAATGAGGCACTCTTTTTGTACTAATATTTAATCTGTTTGAAGAATCTAGTAATTTTGCTGAAATATCTTCAGGCTTGAGAAAACAGTTTATAACTATGAAAGTGATCAGAATTTTGATATAAGAATGTAGGTCTGGACTGTAGGCAATAAGAATGCAAGTATAAAAGAGATTTGGCTTTAGAAACGAAAAGCAGTTTTGGAAGAACTTAGTCTTTATTAAAGTGAATCTTTACCCAAAGAAAAGCAAACGCAGCACTAAAATAGATAGTATTCTTAAGTTGAGAATAACACCAGTAGAGAAGAAAAAAAAATTGTTCAAATTATTGACTTAACTGATAATAACATGAGCTCATCTGTAACAATAATTTCACAGAGGTCAAACTAGAGCAAAATAGGAATAAAAAGCTGGGTATGGCATGAGCTGTCAAATCTGTATTAATAAAAGCTACTACAAAGTAAATTTTTCACTTATGCATACTCTTGTTTAATGCCAAATTGCTGTCAATGTCCCTTGGCGAGTTCTATTTATGACCAGATTACAACACACTCTCAGAGGCCCCTCACATCTAACTCTCAGTGAGTGCCGACACAGAATATATGGTCTTTCTGGAGCTGTGAAATTTAATTAATTTCCTGGCAGAGTACCGTTTTCATGCCACATGCTTTCGCCCTGACCCTGCTCAGGACTTCCATTTTCAAATGAGCTTTACATATTGTACACCTACATCATCTTAATGAAACCCTTCCACGTGGTAATTTCAGTGCTTGACTTAATTTTCTCAAAAGCGTCAGTGCTTATATAAATTCTCATTTTCTGATGTATTGCTAACTGTTGTTTGCTACATTGCTTGTGGATATTTGCATGCCTCCTTCCAATATTTGATATTCAGATCTCAAAGCACTACTCTTTAAGCATTACCTTAAATATGAGATTCTTTTCAAAAATCTATTTATTTAATCATTTGATTTATATCCTTGTTGTTTTAGGTGAACTTTACACTAACAACAACAACAGCAAAAAAACCTCTGTGTGGTTTGTCTCTCACTTTTATTGTTGGTACAAGCCATGTAGTGTATCTAATGTCTTCCACTTAGTATCATAAAGAGCAGTATGGAAAGAAGGTGCTATAGATTAATCACCCTTTCAAATTCTAACCTACTGCATAAGCCCATGTCTCTTGGACTACCTCGTCTTTAATACCATTTCTGGCTTTTTAAAAAAATACGGAAGATTAAAGGGGTTAGAAATTGGAGTTTTGCTGGATCATTGCCAATAAACTGACAGACATATGATTCATCCTCTGTAGCATGGAAAAACTAAGCTAGTTCAGAATGACTTCCAGTGAAAACGGAGGCGTTTGCTTTTCTTTCTAGAGCTGTACCCTTGAGAATGAGTCTGAGAACTTGCTTTAACTCAGTGGTGTGGACTCTTAAGATCATGTAATTCATTACCTCATATTGTCGAAAACTTGCCTCATATATTTTCTGAACACTGAAAAAGAAAAAAAAAGCTATAATTTTAAATTGTTGTATTTTCTTTTTGGATGTGTATACATGCATGAATGTGCATCGATATGCATTAATATATGAGTGTGTGGGTTATATATTTAGATGTTTGTGTTACCAGTTATTGGGGCAGCCTCACCTTGGGTGGACTATGTTAATGGGAAAATCAGAGTTCAGTCTTGGGGTTCTTAATATAAAAATTAAAAAAAAAAGCTAGAGGACAGTTTCATTAGAGTTCAGAAGAAAAACCCCAGGGCAGTCAAGCTGTAAATCTCAGAAGCTGCCAAAAAAGGAAGATGGAGAGCGGTACAGAGAAAATTATGCCATTTATAAACAGCCTCATGGCAGACAAGCGGCCACGTGCTGGGGACGAGGGCTATAAAAAAAGAGTAAAAGCCCTTAAAGTACCAGGGAAAGAATGCTTAGTCTCTGAACAAATGCAGAAATAAAGAGACAAGAGAGGAAAGGAAGAAGGAAACAGGAGTTTCTGCTTCAGGACCCAGAAATGTTGGCACACCTAACAGAAACCTGTGGGGGAATGTAACAACTGCACAGAGAATAGGGATTCCAGGGGGTGGGTGGAAACTGCTTTTCTGAAGTAAATAGATAATAAAGTCTGGCTTATAGCAAATCAGAATTCTGAGGGGTTGGTGCCTTTGCCAGGGAGACTGACTAGCTGAATTAGATTAACTCCTCATGAAGGAAAGAATGGCATGTGTCTACCCAGAAATCAAGTCTACTTTTTTGAACGGAGTGAGATAGGTTTTGGTAATGGACATCAATGCTATTGGGGAGAGAGAGAGAGAGGAGAGAGAGAGAAAGAGAGAGAGAGAGATTCTTCTGCTGAAAAATGTTTGAGCTCAGTTAATTATTCTCGGAAGAGAAGTACCACTAGGATACTTGCAGAACTTTGATAGAAGATAGATAAAAGAGTGAACTCAAACTTTGTTACTCTCTGTTCTACAACAAATGACTGTGGGATGACACAAGGGAAAAATAAATATCTTAATGTGCATATAAAATTAACTATAATGCTCTTAAAATGCTCATTGGAAACTGGTCCATGTAGTGGGGAGTTGGTGCTCATGCCTTTAATCCCAGTACTCAGCATTTGAGGCCAGCCTGGTCTACAGAGTGAGTACATTCCAGACCAGCCAGGGCTGCACAGAGAAACCCTGTCTTGGAAAAAAAAAAGAAAGAAAGAAAGAAAATAAAGAAGTAAAGAAAACTAGTCCATAAAATAGCCTCTGCTGTTGATTTTATAATGATGAGAACATTAAGCTCTAAGTTGCATAACAATATACCATTTTCCATTATTAACATTCTTGGATAGTAGAAAGTTATACATAATGAATTCCACGTCTAATGCCATATATCAACAGCCACATGGCAAACAACTAGCCATGTGCTGGGGACTAGGGTGTTAAAAGAATTAAACAAAACAAAACCTTTAGTACCAAAGTAAGACACAATACTAGCAATATTCTGTATTGTAGGTTAGTGCCATCATTTTCAAATGTTTCATTGGAACTGATGATTGCAAATTTGTAAAAATCTCTAAAAAGAAATGACTCCTTAGAGAATGCTATAATATTCCAGTGACATTTTACTCACTAGGTCTGTCACTGGCATTAGAAAGCCAGTAATTTTCTTGTGTGGACCTACTACTCACTTTGTTATCTATAGACTAGAGCTATTCCTCTACTATGATATAAATGATGATAATAAAAATTGCAACAGATGACTTACAAAAGTAATTTGTTTGATTATTTTCTAGTCATTAATGTATAAAATATAAACTATTCACAGAGAATCTTAATTTTTTTGCCTGGAAGAGATTATGAAAATTTTCTTCTTTGAAAACTAGCTGAGGAAGAAAAAGGAAGGAAGGAAGGAAGGGAAGGGAAGAAGGGATGAAGATAGAAATATTTTCCAAAGTCATTATCTTGTGAGAGAACTGTGAGACAATTTCCTCAGTCTTAGACTGGAGTAAATGTTACTGCAGTAGGATGCTGAAAAGTAAAGTTCCTACTTTTCATCTGACACTTTCTTTGCATCTCTGCGTGCCTACAGCGTGAATCAGCAGCGTGAAATGTGAAACAGATAAATATTTTTGTACACGAGAAACGAAACACAGCTAAGTTGCATGGCAAGCTGCTCTTCTGGAAGAACACAGAAGATGGTGGACTCTTAGCAAAGTTTGAAAAAGTAAAGATTCTTTGTAATCTACAAGCAACTTTTTTTTTCTCTAGATGTGAAACTTGTAAGAAAAAAAAGATGTCGCTCAACCTAGAATCATGAACTGCCTAATAAAGAACATTTTGCTGCCACTGTTTACCTCTGGTCACTTTGGAATGCCAGCCCCCTTCTCTTTGAGTTTATAGCAAACAAAACGGAGCCGGTTACCAAAGATTTCAAACAAACATTGAGCAGACATAGCCGTCATTATTTATGCTTGTCTGTCCCCTCTAATCAGCACAGCAGACATCGACTGAATAAACAGAACATCTTGTAAAGAAAACTGTTAGCACAGATGCATTAGCTGATTGTAGTAGGATATCAGCTAATTGAAGGGGAGGGTGAACATCCTTAGAGGAGAGTTCTGCACATTGTTCAGGTTTTAATGCTTTGTGTGTGTGTGTGTGTGTGTGTGTGTGTGTTCTTTATGAAGTATGCTATGTGAAGAGCCAGTGAGTTGAAGTAACAGACATAATGTAAGAAATTATTTTCAAAGCAACAAATAAATGGAGACTAAAGCTTGGTATTTTAACACTTTAAAGAAGATAGTAGAAAATTCAACAATAACAAAAGACAAGGCCAATCTATCTCTGCATTTATAGTAACCATAAGGAGGAGGCTGGGTAGGGTGATAGTTTTGGGAAGGTGTTTTAGACTACACTTTCCCCCAATAGAGCACAATAATTCTAATGACATTTTCTTATTTTTCAGTTGATTATCAAATAAAAATGATTGTATTGGGTATGTCTTTAAATATATGAATTACACAGGTTTTGTCAGTGTCTCATTTTATATAGCTATATGGTATCTTGTTCTAGTACACTGAAATACTGCCTTATCATATAAATTAAAGTAAAGGTAAATTGTAATAGATAGATAGATAGATAGATAGATAGATAGATAGATAGATAGATAAAATGTCAAAAACCTAAAATATAATGCAAGCTCTTTCTGAACACTCAGGTGGATGATTCTAGGTTAGGAGGTAATATCCACATGATTTGGCTTTAGGATAAGTGAGAGAAAGAATCAGGACTCAAGTAATTAGAATAGGTTTTGAGGCACTTAAAGTTAAGAAAATTCTAATTAGCTCTCAGAAGCTGACAACAGGAAGGGAGTCTTTGTGTGTGGGAGAAGAGAGAGGAGAAGGTAGAATAAAGCCAAGCAGAACAAATGACATGTGCGTGCAAAGAACAATAAAAGAAAGAGCTTAGAATGTTACAGAATAAGACAAGCAGCTGAAGGGGGAGCATAGAAAATTAGAAGTCCTGAGTGGGGAGAGAAAGCCATGGTGTCTCATATGGTTAAGTGGATTGATACACTGTCTAAAATACATAGCATAGTTATTCAGTGCTGTATGGCCATAAATCATATCAACTACACATCAAGCAGCTCTTTGGATTGCCTTCGAAGTTGACCGAATAGTGCTAATGCAATAGGACGGTATAAAAAACACCTAAGCGTATTTGTATGAATTTATGAACTTTAAAAATGTAAAGAGGAATCTCAAAAAATACTAAAGTATTTTATGTAATATTGTCCTTAATGAGTCCATTTTAGTGTGGGGAAGAGCATAGTGCATTTATCATAAATTATAATTTGCGTTTTGGGCAAAGCATTTTAAAATTCTAGTAATATTTTGACACAGTAAATTATTTGAACCTGAATTACAAAATGGTTTATCAATGAAATTACACTTTTTGGCCAGCACTATATAAAGTATATTACACTTAACCTTTTCCCTTTTAAGAAATTTTTAATATATCCCTAACTTAACTAACAAAAAGTAACTCATGTATTTCATACAAATGATCAGTTTTGAAGTTTTCATTAGAATGGAAAAATTCGAATTCTTTCCTTACTAATTAAAGAACATTTAAAAATAAAATTATTCATCTAGCAGTATTTGGCTCTGAGTCTCAGTATTTATTTTGAGGGGATGCTGGGTAGATCCTCTTAGAGGAAAACTCTGACAGGCTTCTGTCTGCAAGCTTAGCAGAGTATCATTCATAGTGTCAGGGGTTGGCACTCTCCCATGGGGCGGGTCCCTGGTTGGGCCAGGCATCAATTGGGCATTCCCTCAATGTCCGCTCTATCTTTATCCCTGTACATCTTAGAGGCAGGGTAAAATTTGGGTTGATGTTTTTGTGGGTGGGTTGGTATTCCTTGTCATTTGCTAGAAGACTAAGTCTATTTAGAGAATGTCCTCATCAATCTCTATGGGCTCTGCTACTAGCAGTCTCTGATTGAATCCCCCTCATACCCTCCCAGGAACCTTCCCTGACTTAGGTCTCCAGCTTGTCACAGAGATATTCTTACCTCAGTTTCTCTTTTCTCTTCAGGCTTTATCTCCTCTCTCCCTTGTTCTCCTTAGCATAGGGAGTCTTGGGGAATAGTAAAAGGAAAGAGAAAAGGGCCAGGAAGTAACAGGAGCTCCACAAGAAAATCAACCATGCCAACTAAGCAGGGCCCAGTGGGGTTTGCTGACAATGAAGCATCAACCGAGGACCATGCATGAACTAGACCTAGGCCACCTACAATGATGTAGCAGATGAACAGGTTAGGCTTCATGGGAGTCCTCTAGTAAGGGAAGTGGGGACTGTATCAGACAGGAACTCACTTGCTAGCTTTTAGATCACTTCCCCCTGGTGGCTGCCTTGAGAGGCCACAGGGGAAGAGGACATGTTCAGTCCTGATGCAACTTGATGAGCTGGGGTGGATGGGAAAGGGAGCTACTCTTTTCTGAGGAAAAGGGGGAAGAGGGTATGAAGAGAGAGTGGGACTGGGAAAGGAGGAGTAAAGAGGATACAAGGATGTAAAGTGAATATAATAAATAAATGAGAAAAAGAAAATTGTGAAGTGATGAAAAATGAAAGTAACTAACACACAATGAGCTATACTTTATACATAACTGTATTTCCTTATCGATTTAATTTTCATGCATATAATTCAACAGAACAATACACCTAAAAGAGAAGTCTTTCAAAACTGTGTGACTTTTTATTGTAATAAGAGGAGGCGTTTTCTTGAATTCATTACATGGCTCTCACAGCACTAGATACTGAGTCATGTGTACAATCTACTAGTGTTTCCAAAGATGAAAGTCAGGCATTTCACTTATGATTTAATATGCATTTAGCTTTTGCTTTCAATTAAAGTTTATTTATGAGATTTATTATGAGACTGTTTTTTTAAAATTTGCTGATAAATTGAGGGGTACTAAAAGGAGCAATTTATTGATAATGATGTTATTTATTTTTAAAGCCAAGTGTTTATTATAAATAACTGTGTGATTTCAAAGTGGTATGTGCTAAAAAGTATGCAATATAGACAGCACCATTACTCATTAAAATGATGAACTATTTTCTGGGTTTTCTTGAATCTTCTTGTTAGGGTTGTTAATTATTTTGTCTTATGTGATGACTTATAATTTTTTTTTAAGAAGAAGTATGTATAAAAACTGTAACCAGGTATTTGCTGCGTAGGAAAATTTGCTTTTGGGAAAAGAGAAATGATTAACCAGCAGCAATTGTAACAGTACCTATGCCATGACTAAGTCATATAGAAGCACCATTCCAGCAGTTGCATAGAATATTACCATGGTAATGTATAGATTACTTTCTTCCAATATATTCATGAAATCCTATCAATTGGCAATCTGCATAGATTGGTTTTGTTATTATTATTATTATGGCTCTTTGGTATTTATTTTGTTGATAGTTAAACTCAAGTGAAACCACAAGTGAATGTTATCTTGCATTTTATCTTAACTAGGTGACAACATTAGTTTGTGCATTTTCCCTATTTCAGTAAGTGATTGGTGTTTATTAGTCTCTCTATTTTGAATAAAAAATTGAGACCTTCCATTTTTTTTAACATGAGTTCTAAGTATAGAGTCATTAAGAGATGAAAGACTTAATGATTGAATAATTTCACAGGAAAGTAAAGTGCTTGGGTTGAATTTCCTTGTGTTCACTGTTGATGGAGATTCTATCCAATCTGTGTTCCATTTCCTGACTTGAAAATGGAATAAATAGTAGTCCACATTAAGCTTCCAATAATTTATGCACACATTATTTAAGTAGTGTGAAATGAAGTCCAAAACCAGGGGCATTTGATCCTTAACTACAAAAACATAAAAAAATAATAAAAGCAGTTCCCAAATGCATATTGGATATGTCTGCATCTAGGTAGAAAGAGCATAGGGATTGATGCAATAAAAATCAGATATTTAAAATGAAGTTGTAATTACATGGATCAGAAAGATATTTGGAGAAATAATTGTAAAACATAGTCATGCTAAATAGCACAATCACAATGACATCATGTATGACTGTTTATTTGGATAAAATAAGATGAAGGAAGGATAAAAATATGTACTCTCAAATAACTTTCATGTACAGAAAAGAATAAAAATATGAAAACTTAAGACATTAGTTAAGAGAGAATATAATTGAATCTTTCACATACGAGTTGGTCAAAGCGTTTTTGACTCTTTGCATCTAATTTTTTTTCAACATTTTCTTAGACATGATAGATGCATGTCAAACTTTTCCACTATCCATGTGAAGCTCAATTCAAGTGGTATAATTTTATTTTATGTAGAAAATAAAAGTGGGACAACAATGAGACAAAAAAAGTCTGCTGATTTTTTAAAATTAAAAATAGTTTTTAAAAAATAAATTTACATTGGATTTTTATTTGAATAGAGAATTAAAAAAAAAATTAAGGTTGATGCAACTAAATCATCTGTTAATGAGACATGTGACCTAAGGGGAAAAAAAGAAGATATAACTATTTCTTGACAATTTAACTCACATCTTGACATTGAAATGTTTGTTGATCCATAGGTCTCCTGAGATAGCTTTTCTCACAAATACTCTTTTACAAAATGAATACAATTACGTCTCATTTCTGAGATGGGAACATTTGTAAAATTCTATTTTATTGACATTACTCTTTTAAAGTAAGAAGTTTCAGTTATTATCTTAATAAAATTAATTAAATAGGCTTACAAAAGCACAATAGGATTATGGCAACCAGTCATACAGTTCAAAGCAAATAAAAACCTATAGGGGAATTCTACTTTACAAACCTTATTGGTGAGGCGTTTTTAAATTAATCTATATATGTCATCACTTTAATGTTTAACCTGCACATTATATAAAAAGTTGTGATGTATGTATCTGTATATTTATGTGTACCTGAAGATACTCACCCATTTTTGGTGTTCCTGATTGAAGGTAGAAAGAATCTAGTAATCATTTTATATTAGTGAAATACATATTTACATCTAAGACTTCAGCGACAGACTTGAATGCATATTACTATATTTCTCTTGCTGTTTTTTCCCCAGTTTTCTCTACTTGGGGGGACTTGGCAAGAGCTTGACTAGGCTACCACCAGCAGTAGCCATCTTGTAGAAGAAGGTATGTACCATCACAGTTCAAATAAGTCAAGCCACTCCTTGTCCTACAATTTCATCATGTATCTGCCATGAGAAGATAAGAATATACTTTCAGGATGAAAACAGAGTGGACATGTTCTTGACAAGTACAAAGAAACTACTGAAACTGTTGTGGGCCCCGAAACTGCTGGTAACCAATAATGCTTCATTGTTTGGGGCATGAATCTACTTCATCAGAAACAATACATCTAACAATTAAAGCAATCTATTTTCTTAAGCCTTTTGAGTATTCATATTGAAATCTGGTGATACACAACACACATACACTTTCTGTATATCATCTCACTTATAATGCTACCTGGTATAGTTTACTCCTTACAAAACCGTGCACTTTACAGAAATGCAGTTACTAGTCTTAACTGACAGAAAATGAAACCACTGATTAATGCCTTTATGCCTCGTGTTGCTTGACAGACAAAAGCTGGATGCTTCCGTCGCCTTTTCATAGCACTTGGAATGAGTGCATAGCCCTGTGCTTCTCACACTTAATGGGTAACAGTCCTTACTACATGCTTGTTCTAGTCTGTGACTTGCCAAATTGGAGTAGAAAGAGGAAGAAACAGCATGAGACAGCTCACAACCCTCCTTTATTATTTCCAAAACATTCTTTTTTAGTTGAAGAACATTCTGACATTGTAAATCCTTCTGAACGTGGGGAATGAGTCTTAGTTCAGGAGATCTATCTGAGCCTTGCAGATTGTGACTGTATCAGAGGTGCCGTGTTTTTACTTAGATGAACTGTTCCCCTCCATTTCACAAATAGACTAGACTTAGAGTCCATGAATTTTCCATATCTATTTTCTTTATGCTTCTCTAGAAGGCACATGTATGTGGGCTTTGAAAACTATCCTGTCTTCTACTAACACTAAATTATCTGAACACTGCATTGTCACAGGAACAGTGTGTTCTGAAGCTACTCTATGGACAGGTGTTTGTTTTCACTGTGGAATGTCTAATTTGTGGCAAGAAATTGACAGATGATTTGTTCTTAGGAGTAGTAATTAATATTTTTTGAGAGCTTACCGCACTTTGTTTTCCTTATTTACGCATGTAAGGGCCTTCAACGGAATGGGATACATTTCTGGTCTTTTAGTTTGATAGAAGCAGCAGGCATGCTGAATCAGAGCTTTAGAGGCAAAGTTAACAACAGTATTAGACATTTGTGTTTGAATGACTGACGTGAACTTCCATGCTGGCAATTTATAGTCCTTTATCTTTTCATTTTATAGATGAACTACTTAGATCCATGATTTATTCTACTTCTTTTTTAAACACTTTTCTAATTATTCTCATTTATTTATTTTATTCACTCTACATCCTTGTAGCCCCTTTCCTTGTCCCCTCCCAGACTTTTTCTCTTTGCCCCTCTCCTTTTCCTCAGAAAAAGGTAGCTCCCTTTCTAATCCACCCCAGCTCATTAAGTTGCATCAGGACTGAACATGTCTTCTTCCCCTTTGGCCTCTCAAGGCAGCTGCCAGGGGAAAGTGATCTAAAAATTAGGAAGTGCGTCCCTTTCCAATGCAGTCCCCAGTTCCTTTACTAGAGGACCCTCTTGAAGCCTAAGCTGCACATCTGCTCCATCTTTGTAGGGGCCTAGGTCCAGTTCATACATGGTCCTTGGTTGATGCTTCCATCTCAGCAAACCCTCTGGGCTCCGCTTAGTTGTCTCTGTTGTTTTACTTGTGGAGCTCCTGTTACTTCCTGGTCCTTTTCTCGTTCCTCTCATTATTTCCCAAGACTCCCTACTCATTGACCAATGTTTGGCTGTGAGTTTTAGCATCTTTTTGAGGTTCTGGTGAGTCGAGCATCACAGAGGACATCTATGACAGGCTCCTGTCTGGAGGCTTAGCAGAGGATCATTTATAGTGTCAGGGGCTGGCATTCACTTTTCTTAAATTTTTGAGATTATTATATAATCAGATCATTTCCTTCTTCTCTTTTCCCTCTCCAGACTTACCCTTATACTCTTCCTTTATCTCTTTCAAGATCATGGCCTCATTTTTTTCAATATATATATATATATATATATATATATTTAAAATATGTATATTGAATAATTGAATATATATTGAATAATATATATTCTAAAATACATAATACAGTTTGCTTAGTCTATATAATATTACTTGTATGTATGTTTTCAGGCTAGACCATTTGGTATTTGATAACCAATTTGTATGCCATTCCTTAAGAAAAACTATTTCTCCCATCTTCAGGATCCATTATTCGGTACAGTTCTTTGTGCAGTGTTGAGACCTTGTGGTCTTCCCCCAGCCAAGTTAGAATGACTACTAATGTTGTCTCTGTTCAGCTTAGGTTTAGGCAGTCATATCTGTGAGACCTTACGGGTGTAGCTTCTGACTTTCCTAGGAGAAAAACATGGAGAAAAATTCTTGCAGCAAACTCCCTGATGCTCTTGATCTTGCAAGCTCACTGCCTCCTCTTCCTCAATGTTCTCTGAGTCTCAGGTGCAGTTATTTTGTAGAAATAGCAGTTGGGACTGCTTCCACTGCTCTGCATTTTGAATGGCTGTGGTTAATGATTTGCTTAATAATAGTAAGTGCCCAGAAAAGTGCTTTCCATTCCTTTGCTGAAGATCCGCTTCGTGCAAAAGTGATGGAATCCACAGTGTTACTGATAAGAACTTTGCTTGAGTGCTTATCTATCTTTAATTCATATATATGCTTGTATATCTTTGTACAAAGGACTTGGATGGCGCTTTTAAGTCCATAAAAAATGTATATTAGTTTACCTCCTGTTGCTTTAAATTTAGCAGTTGTTCATTGTAGTTGTTTTATATTCAAACATGATTCTCAAAATTTGCTTTGTATTTATCAGTAATCTTTAAAATACATTCATTTTTACTGTAAGTGTATGCAATTAATATGAAATAATAAAATGTAACTATTTTCTTCAATTTATATTCATATGTATCAAGCCTAACTCAAAACTGGGAGATAAAGTATTTTGCATTAATGAAATAATGCAAATCTATTAATTCAATAATTTATATTTTCACAACTATAATTATATGGTATATTTTAAATTAACAAACATGAAATTTGTTTCTTCCATTTTCTTACAAATTGCAGTGAGTTGTTAATATGCTTTTTGATCACTTCCTCCTGATGGGACCTCCCTACCAGGCCACAGGGAAGAAGAGGAACTCAGTTCTTAGATAAAGAGATGAACTGGGTAGGAGGCCTCCCCTATTCTGAGGAACCGGAAAGAGGTGACGCAGGAGGGAGGGTGGGGTTGGGAGGAGGAGAGAGAGGGGATCTATGAAGGAAATGTAAACTGAATTGATTAATAAAGAAAAAATCTTGAGTAGAAAGTTGTTCAGTTTCCATGCATGTGTAGGCTTTTTGTTATTTCTGTTGTTGTTGAGGTGTAGTTTTAGACTATGGTGGTCTGATATGATACAAGGGACTATTTCGAACTTCTTGTATCTGTTGAGGCTTGCTTTGTGCCTGACTATACAGTCAGTTTTGGAGACGGTTCCATGAGGTGCTGAGAAGATATATATACTCTTTTGTGTTTGGGTGAAAGGTTCTGTAGACATCTATTAGGTCCATTTGATTTAGGACCTCTGTAAGTGTTGTTATTTTTCTATATAGTTTCTGTAAAATTTAAACAAACAAACAAAAAAATGCTTTGCCTTTGTTTGACCAGAGTATTAAAATATTTTTCAAGCCTTTATTCCTTTCGAAAACTGTTTTCCTCATAGATCATAGATGAGATGTAAAATTACTTTTCATGGAAATTTAAGCTGTTAGCTCTCAGGAGAGGTGCTGCCTAGGGAGGCTCAAGTTTTGAAGACGCTAAAGCAGATTTTTAAAAGGAGTGGGTGAGGGATGTATCAGGGTATAGACTCAGTGAGAGAGTAACTAACATGTGCAAGCAAGACAAAAAAAAAACTGAAATGAGTGGGAAGAAAGGAAGAAAGAGATAGAGGAGAAAGTAAAACAAAGACAAGTTTTCCTAAATCCATAAGTATTTCTGGTCAAATTATTACAAATAAATAACTTTATCTGGCTGGGATGGCAATTTTCATCTAAAAGTTTTTCAGCAGCTGAAAATGCCCTTCTGGAATTTTTCAGGTTAGTTAATTTTCAGCACATACAACATGATTTACGTGGCTAACCTACCCTTCTTTAACATGGTCTGCTGTTTCAGACCACCAACTTTAAAACTCCTCAGACTTTCCAAACAAGAGCTGTTTGGTTTTTAATGATAATAGATTTTTAATTAAATTTTATTTTTATATTAATTACAGTTTATTTACTTTGTATCCCAGCTGTAGCCTCCTCCCTCATTCCCTCCCAATCCCACCCTCCCTCATGTCCTCCCTGCCCCTCTCTAAATCCATGGATAGGGGAAGTCCTCCTCCCCTTCCATTTGGCCCTAGATTATAAGGTCTCTTCAGGAGTGGCTGCAATGTCCTCTGTGCTCTATCAAGGATAGACCAGCCACTGAGTTCATGTCAGAAACAGTCCCTGTTCCCCTTACTAGGGTACCCACTTGGATATTGAGCTACCAAGGGCTACATCTGAGCAGGGGTTCTAGGTTATATCCATGTATGGTCCTTGGTTGGAGAAGCAGTCTCAGAAGAGACCCCTGTGCCAGATATATTTGGTCCTCGTGGAGCTCCTGTCCTCTCTAGGTCAAGAGCTGTTAAAATCAAAGGGTTTTCATTATGAATCGCTGACTGCTACCAGCTTACCTAAGGAGTGTAGGGAGGCTACAAGTAATTGCAGAACCCACGTCTCCAGTTAGCATATGTTATTGCAAAGCAAGAACTACACTGTCTGAATCACTACCTAAATTACTTCTTATTCTTTCAAGCTTGGAGGCCTACATACTTAAATGTCTCTACTAAATTAAAAAGAATGTTATACTTTTCCATAAAAGTGTTCAGGGCAAAAACAACCTCTTTTGATGTCTCTAATTATTCATCAAGGATAGCTATCATTGTTTTGTGAACAAGATTTGATATCCATGAACTGTTTCATTGTAGATTTAATGTGTTGTCTTTAAAATGTTTGTTGGTGGGGGTGTGGGGGTGTGTGTGTTTCAGACAGGGTTTCTCTGTGTGGCCTTGGCTGTCCTGGACTTGCTTACTATACCACGCTGGCCTTGAACACACAGAGGTCCGCCTTCCTCTGCCTCCCAGAGATTGGTGGGAGCGCATTTGTCCCCTGTGCCCAGAATGTGGTACCTCTACACTGTGGAGTCGTAGTTTTTTTGTTTTGTTTGTTCACGCTTAAATGCTTTATTCTGACAATGATATTCTTGATAAGGCTATTAATTTGAATTAACTGGGAGCTTGAAATTTTCATCAAATTAGTAGGAACCATTGAAAAAAAGTTTCGTTTCTTTGAAATGAATGTCATGTTGGGACAGAAGAGGTTCACTAGATATTGCTTCCTCCTTTTTGAAGCAAGTTGTGATAAAGAATGCACTGAAAGAGTCTGCAATGAGCATGCCTCTCATTTCTGTTAGAAAGGATGATTCTTGAAGTATATAAGAATGATTAAAACTGCACTTATGTAAGTGGCTTTAGACACACTACCAGAACTTTGTCCCACAGACCGGCGGGTGCATGTCACCAGCCCTGAGCGGGGCTCCAGCTGCAAGCACAGAGACCTGCTGTGAGCCCAACTCTCCTTCACAGACAGAAAGCAAGGAAACTTTTGCAATATTTGCATAGGAATAAATACAAACACATTTAAGATGTTTTGTTTGTGCTTTGTTGAAAGAAGGGAGGAAAAGATTGAATAAGCACACATTTTTCTGTTTCCAAATTTCAAGAGAAGATAGAAGTAGAATATCACCTACAGACTCATTAAGGTTAGTTGAGCAGCTCCGTCTTGTAGCTGGTAGAATGTTCCACATAAATTCACCATCAGCTTGGACACAGTGGCTCTAGGGTTAAGAGTTGACTATGCATTCTGCCCAAAGATAGAAAGACCCAGATGGGACAGGAGCTCCAAACGGAGACCAACAGAGAAAAAAACAAAACAAAACAAAACAAAAAAACAAAAAAAACCAAAAACAAAACAAAACAGCCCTTGGGGCCGTGAAGAGAATGATACCCCAAACAAGGACCATACACGGAAAGGATCTAAAACCCCAGCTCAGATGAAGCCCATAGACTTAGTCTCCAAGGGGTCCCAAGTAAGGGGAACAGGTGCTGTCTCTGACATGAACTCAGTGGCTGGCTCTCTGATCACGTCCCCCTGAGGGGTGCAGCCTTTCCAGGCCACAGAGGAAGACAATGTAACCAGTCTTGATGAGACATGATGGGCTAGGGTTAGATGGCAAATGAGGGTGTGTTTCTCTCAGTGGACTAGAGAAGGGGCACAGGAGAGGAAGAGGGAAGTAGGGTGAGATTGGGAGGAGATGAAGGAAGGGGCCACAGCCTGGATACAAATGAATAAATTGTAATAAATGATAATGATAATAATAATAATATTGCCTTTCAGGATGGGGATTGAGCATTTTAGTTAGGGTCCTCTCTTTTGCTTAGTTTGTTTAGGTGTACAAATTTTAGTGGGTTTATCCTATGTTGTATGTTTATATGAGTGAGCCACAGAAGATGATAATGCAGCCACTTCTGATGAGAACTGATAGTCTAAGATCAGAAAGAAGGAGAGGAAGACCTCCCCTATCAGTGGACTCGGGGAGGGGCATGCATGCAGAAAGGAGAGGAAGGGTGGGATCTGGAGGGGAGGAGGGTGGGGCTTATGGGGGGTACAAAATGAATAAAGTGTAATTAATAATAAAAAATAATAATAATTAAAAAAATGAAAAAATATTATTAAAGCTAAAATGAATATATATATATATATATATATATAAATTATTTTCAAGGACAAAACCCCTGTTAGTTCCGTGAGAGAAACTTATTCAGTGAGCTGAGCACCTAAATAAAAATGGGGAATGTCCACTTTAATCCTTCTTAGGAAATGAATTAGGAACCGCTCTGCCTCAATTTTCATGTTGAAAGAATCTGGAAATTTGCTAAAGCTTTTATTATTTTATGTAGCTTTAAAGATATCCTCCTATGTACTGATATGGAAATCAGGAAATGGAAGCAGACATGGAGGCACAGGCCTTTAAACCGAGCACTGTGGAGGCAGAGGCGGGTAGAGTTGAAGGACAGCCTGGTCTAGGAGCAAGTTGCAGGACAGCCAGCACTATACAGAAAAACCATTATCTTGAATAACTGAAAACAAATAAGTAAAATTAGACAATAGATTTTAAATGTAGACATTCAATATAAGTAAAACCAATTTACTCTAAAATTATCTTAATTTTAAAGGTTGTTTCGATCCATATAAAGATTGTAGCTGACAACATGAATAGGAAGATTGGAAAGCAGTGATTGGCACTGACAAAGAGGAAAAAAAAAAAAAACAAAAAACGCCATAAACACCATTGATTTTTATCCTTTTGGTTTTCACTTTGTGTGAATTGTAATTTCAGGCCGTACTTTGGAAACTAATCATAAAAGAGCCCGATAGCTTGCTGCAGACGTTTCTTCAAATCGGACGAGATAGTACTTCCTGCACATTGAGAATCAAGCGATTCTCATTGTTGGCATTATTATTTTTAAGCTGAGCGCCTGAATATTATGTGTTTCTGACTTTGCACTCTCTTCTTAAAATTATAGCTTATACTTTTGAATGAAAACTATACAGGCTGTAATTGGAGGAAAAAATAGACAATTGTGTTCATTTTTAGCAGTAGTATACTGTGAGTTTTAGAAAAAAAAATACAATAAGAGGTCGTAAAATCTTTAAAATCTTATACTTTCATTTCTTCCTGTACTTTATTCCTATGATGTTTATTTAAAATATATGCTATAAATTTCACTATATACTTTATGTATGTTGTCCTCAGAATGTTCTCTATATAAATTTAACTAATACATGTAGTTCTTAGATTTTTGTTGAAAATGTTTCCCTAGAAACCAAATAAATGAAAGAATATTATTCTACATACAGTATTTATTCCTTGAGTATGTTGACTAAACTTATCTTTCAAGTATATTTTGAATGGAATTTGTACATCAGTTACTGTTTAATATCCGGGCACATGGTAAAACGTTAACTGTGGGTAGTTTTTAATCTTAACACAAACTCAGGATTCATAGGGAAAACATACACATTGATAACAGGAGAAATTACTATGAGTAGAAATACAAGTAACTGTAACAGAAGAAACAAAAGGATAGATAGAAGGAGAAGAGGGAATGAAGAATGCCCCACCCCAGGCTCAGACTAGAAGGGCTATGGCAAGGACAGCACATGGACAGAACTGTGATTCTCTTTTGTTCTTCTAATTGAAAAAAATCCTGAGACCACATGCTTCTCAACCAACAACTTCTACACATACTGTCATCCACTATTTTCCACAAAGAAAACTTTGTTTCTCTTAACCATCCAAGTTAAGTTCCTTTTGCAGTTACTTAGTGTCTAGTCTTAGACTAGTAGTGAGTTTAGTCAGCAGCCTCCAGGTGAACAAGAATACCACTTGGGTTAAGTTGGAAACCTGAAACTGACAGGGACACAGTTTGAGGGCACATGGTTGATCCAAGTTCCTCAAGCCTCCCTGTGGATGTATGCCTTTATATTTCCTCTGTCTTTTTGTTTTCATTGACTGAACAACCCTTATCCCTATATTAGCATCCATAAATATCTCTTCCCAAGAATTTATGGGACAGATCATGAATAAAATTGTAATCTCTCTTTTCCTTTATCATTTTTTGTGTGTATCTCTGTCAGGGAATATTTACTAAAAACCTGTTGTGTTGCTAGCAATGCCCCGAGAACAAAGAAGCATTTTAGCTTAAAAAAAAACTAGGCTTTTTTATGCCTGAATTCAGAGCATAGACTAACTGGTTATTTATGGCCGGTGCTCACTTAGTGAGTCCTGTGCCCTCACTATAAGAGCTTGTATAATATTTTGCATGCCATTCTTTGCCACACATAAAGAATTCTTGTGCACTCTCAGAGATGCTGTGTACAGCCCCGTTCCTTGAAGGTGTACTGTTTCACACACTTAACAAATTCCTAGGCATAAAAGAAGCTTAGCTGTGTGTTTCCAATGGACTGTGTGTCAGTCTATTCTCTTTCTCCTAAAAAAGAGAATGGAAAGCACAGGAATAGAAGTACATACTGGGAAAACAACTTTGGGAAGGCATCAACTAAATAAAGTGCAGCATAGTTTTTGTTTGGTTATTATACTGAGATAAGCAGTAGGTAGCTAAGGTTGAGGAGGATGTGATTCAATTACAAGTCATCTCTGTCTGGGAAGAAAAAAGAGAGAGGGGAGAAATGAGAGAGAGAGAGAGACAGAGAAAGACAAAGAGAGAGACAGAGAGAGAAAGAGACAGAGATAAAAGCAAGCTGGAAGGAAATTCTGTACCTGGAAACTACAATTGAGATACATACATTTAAAGTATGCCAGCTCTTTACGTAGGTATGGAACAAAATATAAAATTTTCCTTTAGTTTTATTAAATAATACTGGCACTTAAAATTATAGATTCTAGGGCCTCAGAAAGACTCTGCCTATCAGTGTATCAAAGCAGATGCAGAGACTCATAAACAAACCTTCAGCAGAATACAGGGAATCGTATGAAAGAAGGGAGAGTTAGTAAGACCAGGAGAGGACAGGAGCACCACAAGGACAAAATATATCAGGGCACGTGGGCTGTCTATGAGACTGTTTCTCTAACCAAGGACCATGTAAGGATATAACCTAGAACCCGTGCTTGAATGTAGCCCATGATAGCTCAGTAACCAAGTGGGTACCCTAGTAAGGGGAACAGGGACTATTTCTGACATGAACTCAACGACTGGCTCCTTTACCTCCCCACCCCCTCCCCAAGAGAGGAACAGTCTTGCTAGGCCATAGAAGAGGACATTGCAGCCAATTCTGATGAGACCTGATAGGCTAGGTTCAGATGGAAGGGGAGGAGGACCTCCCCTTGCAGTGGACTTGAAAAGGGGCAGGGAGCAGATGAGGGAGGGAGGGTGGGATTGGGAGGGAATGAAGAAGGGGGCTAGAGCTGGGATGCAAAGTAAATAACCTGTGATTAATATAAAAAATTAAAATTAATAAAAAATATAAAATTATACATTCCACAGACAAATCTACTCTTGGTGACTGTTTATCTCCTGTTTGGAGGAGGCGAGTAATTAGCTTTCTGGCTTGTGGTGTATCTCTGTGCACACACACTTTTGCCTAAAGAGATAAACACTGTTTATTGAGTACTTCAGACACTCTGCACTCTGAATTTTGTGTTAATTAATGTGATTATCACAGCAGTCCTTCTCCAACTTACATGAGGAAACTGAGGCTAGCAGCTATCCTTTAGTCCTGGTTACCCACGTGCTCTTTCACCAGGTGGTCAGACCAGACTCTGAAACCCTGTGCCGTTCATGTTCCTATGTCATTGACATTTACTGTCTATAGGGTTTTGTTAGTGGCAATGCTCTCTACAAAAGACCTATTACATTCCAGGTTTCCTATTGTAAATTATACAGCACAGAAGTGACAGTTTTGCTTTCTTCCTGGTACAAATAGAACTTCCTGTCATTGGAATGCTTCCTGCTGAAATATCAGTTTTTAACCCATTCTATTTTGTTTCCATTTTCTAACTATGAGCAGCAATCTCCATTGATTCACAGAACATGTGTAATTGTTAGTTATATAAGTCAGAAGAAGACTGGTGTGGTATATTTGGTGTAACTACAAACCTACATAAATGGTAGCAGGTAGTTTTAAGAAATGGAAGTCCAGGATTCCACATGCTACTTGCCCCCTTTGTCTCCTTTTGAGATCTTTCTGGTCAAAAGCATAGATGAAGGAAATACAGAAACAATGTTTCCTTCCAGCTCCAAAAAGACCAGCCTCAGCCTTCACCAGTAAAATGCTAGGGTGAAAGGTCATACACATGTCAGCAGAATAATTCATTTACACTCTACTGACTCACTTAATTTTTAAGATAGTCAGGTCTTCGTTGCTTGAAACATTCAGAGAAATTTCTTGACATGGTGATTCAGAAGGACAGCTGTATAGGGTTGACAGACAGAGTGCATTAAAGTGCCTGACCTTGAGTTTCTTAATGTGCTCTTACAGTTAAGTGTTCATGCAGTCTCGGAAATTTAAGAAGACATTTACAGGGCCTGCAGAAAGTCTCAGCTGGTAAATAAAGTTAAGAGCACTCACCTTCAAGCCTGATGGCTTGAGTTTAATCTCCAGGACACGCATTGTGAAAAGTGTAAACTGAATTGTCCTCTGCCTTCTACTTGTACACTGTGGTACACAGAGCATGTGCACTCTTTCACACACACACACACACACACCAATAAGTGACTTTAATTTTATTTATTTATTTATTTATTTATTTATTTATTTATTTATTTATTTATTTATTGGACGCAGCAGCAACACAACAAAAGCAAACTAACAGAGCCAGATCTGTTGGCTCCTGCCTATAATCACAGTGTTCGCCATGCTAGGTTCTAGGACTGCCTACTATACACAATAGGACCCTTTTTAAAACAAAAAGAAATCAAAGAAAGGCAGAGCTGGGGGTGGGGGAGGAGCGGAAATGAATCCAGCCCAGGTTACAGTCAGGTTTCTCAACCTGGTGAAGCAAAACAAAACAAAACCTCTCCAGGTAGACTGAAACCAAGGCTCCAATTACTTTGTCAATCCTGGCAGCAAAGCAATAGGAAAAATCAACCCAAACACCTGCTGTGTATTTATGAAAATCAAGTTCAGGCAGGACTGTTTCTTCAACACTTCCCAGGTAACCGTGGTACAGAAACTACAGCCTTGCAGTTACTACTGTCCGTCTGACTGGATCTTCTTACGATGTAGCCTTCTCCCTTCTTAGAAGACCAGTTCTCTTTGCTCCCAGATGTTCAAATTCAAATCTCTACTACTTTCTACTTTCTCCATTCTTGTGGCAAACGTCCTCTAGAGTTCTTTTCAAACATTTTGAACATGGTAAATGGCAAATCATGACTTGATTCTTTTCTTTCTGGGAGAGGTTAACCCACATTAACCATGAGTTCTCCATTAAGAAGAAGAAAAAAACAATCCACCCATGGTTTGAATGAAAAGCTACAAAAGTCATCTGAGTAGTAAAATATCAAGATGGTTTTTCTTGCAATTTTGTTAATGTTTATGGGAAAACATAGAAGAGCCTAGGTTATGTGAAAAAAGAAGACTGTTGTAACATATTTTCCAGAGAAAAAAGAAGTCTTTACAATTAAAATAAGTCTTTGCTTATTTGTCACAATATTATTACAGAAATTAAAAGATCACCAATTTTTCTTAATTTGTTACCAGTAGTTTATTTGCCTAAATATAAATATTTAGCCTAAATAGAGCTAAAATTTGTGGGCTCTGGTTGGTCATGTAATATATTACTTTGAGAAAGGGCCCACTGATTGTTGAACTTTTTATGCGTTTATTTTATTTCTTGTATGCAGATTGTTTCAAAGAAAAATCTGGGAGGTCTCAATTGTCTGAAAAATTTGGAAAACGGTGGGCTAGCATTTCTTTCATCTCTGAAATTAATTATTTTTTCTAGCATAGTCCACTAAACAGACTTCCAATGAATGTAAGGAAGGCTCCTTCAAAGAGTGAGGTCATCAAGACTATTATAATCCTAAACCATATATATATATAATTGTCCTTTACAACACAAACAAATTATCTCTGAAACTTGGGTCTACTTCACAGATCTTATTTTGCTCATAAAACCACAGGCCCCACCCACATCATCCCACACCCGAAGCTCCGTATTTAACTTGACCTATAATTACTTAGGCAGAACCGGCTCTCCTTTATCCAACTGTGCCACACCCGACAAAGATAGACACACTTGCCAAAATGAGTCCACATTCATCTTCAAACAAACTGATTTCAAAATATATTTCTTGGCCTCCTGTTTGTTTCTTTTCTGAATGTACACTTTCATTCTTACAGATACATCTTGACTGTATTTTAGATGAGAAATAAATACTTGGTGTTACTGAGAGTCATAGAGAAATAATAAATACCTTAGCTGGCCACTGAAAAGACCATATACTGAGGGAGGATGATATATAGAAACAAAATCTGTAGCATTCATAGGAATAGGATATCAGGTACAGATTAAATTCACATTAAATTTACCATTAAGTGTGCTAGTGTAAAGTACAGACAAAACCATTAACCAAAAGAGATTCCAGAAGCCAGAAAGAGTATTAAAGGAGCTCCAGGCATAGCAGTAGTTGCATTGTTAGAATGGAAAGTATTCAGAGACAGCGGCAGGGCACAGCATGAGTACACTTGGGAAGAGAAGGAAATTGCTGTGAGACTGAAGAGTGCTATGTGCCAAGTTGTTTGGATAGAGGTGTTACAATCCACCTCTTGCACCCCGTGACCAAAAAGCATGCCTCCTGGTGTGAAAAGAGATTGTGTACAGTTCTCAAACAAAAGACTACATTGTTGGAATTTTATGAGGCAATAATTTTATGAACTGTAATAATTACCAGTTTAAGACAAAGAACCAAGTGTTTACACTGAATACACCCGGTGCAGGGAGGATGGTGGCATTAATGACAGCAGAGCTGTGGGTGGGAGAAGGTAAATGTGGAACCAAACTCACTCTCCACAGAGATACCTGGCGTATCCCAAATAGGCCAAGGTCTCAACAATTTCTAGTGCCTGCATTCTTTTCCCTCCTCAACTTATGTTAGATTCCTTGAGGGTAGAAGTTTTGTTAGTTATAATATGTATCAATTTTTCCCTGAGAAGAATTTGCTCAGGTGTCTTGAGTTCCTTAAAAGGTAAGAACTATACAGCTGAACAATCTAATCTGATAAGCCGTTTGTTTCGGGAAAAAAAAAAAATACAAAGAAAACTTGAGCTTTACAGGCAAATGGAATTTTTTGCATTTATTTCAATATGTTTCCTTTATTATCGATAAAGCAAACCTGTTTCACAAGGCAGTAAAAGAACAGGAGCTGTGCAGTCTGAAGGGAGCTGTAGGTCTGTGGCCGGCACCCAACATCACCTGGCTCAACTAGGTTCTAAAATTAATGGAAACATAACAAAACAACACAAATCTATTCCTACACTTTCCATCATTTCTCCTCAACTCAGGTGTCCACAAGTGAGATCTAATTACTACAGTTTTTCTCCCTTTTTACTTATTTTATCTTGTTTTTTTTTTTCTTTTTCCTTTTCCTTTTTCTTTTTTTTTTAAGATGAGAGTTTCTTTCTGATGACTAAAAACAGCTCAGTGGGTGACTTGGAGAAGAAAATAAAACAGAAATTCTCTGTAATGACAGCAGCTCTGTATGAAATTTGAAAACCTATTTAGGAATGCTCTATTTCATAACAGAGAGCCAGATAGTTAATGAGTTAAATTGTATAATAGAGACCTTTCTTCACCACAGAACCCTCCCATTTTTTCTTGATAATGATAAGAACTACTGGAAGCCGGCATGGGACATGACTAGCTGGAAAACTATCACTTGCATGTAAGCTAAGTAAAAAGATTAACCTCTCCCTCAAGCTAATTTTGGGTAATTAGCCAACATCCAGGAGGCAAGACAGATTTTAGCATTTATAGCAGTACTTTAGAACCTATGTTGGAAATGGTAGCTCCACTCTGTATTTCTGTGGTCTGGCCATGCTCAGTGTATACCACCAATCAAGAAATGCTGGAGTGTCTGTAAAAATGTGATTAAGGGGACAAAACTGAGGTAGAGGCGGAAGTGGAAAGAAGTTGTAACCACAGAAAAGGAGAGAAAAATGTCATGGCTTAGCTGTCAGCATCTCTTCAGGCAGCTGCAGGGCAGTTGTTCAGCATCAGGCCTGATGATGTTTTAGCTGCTGGTCAGGCTCACTGTAGAGATTCAGTGAGTTCTATTCTAGGTGATCAGAGAGAGAGATCAGAACCTTAGGAATGAAGGAAAAAGGGAGGAATAGAATTTAAGTCTCATTGAACCATCACATCATCCTTCCTCCACTTCCAACCCCAAGTCTCCACCAAGATTTCTTTATAAAGGCCATAGGGAAGAATCCACGCTAGAGACACTAGAGAGATCTAAAACTACTTAATGGTAAACAAAACAAAACAAAACAAAACCCAATATTTTGACAATCATCTGAGTCCAATTTTTCCTTCATCACTAATACAGTATGGGGCTGTTCTTGGCCCAAGTAAACTCCTTATTGTGCAAGACAACTTTTACTTATCTAGAGAATTTTGGAAAGCTCCTGGTGTTTTCCCTCATCTTAGAAAACTACTAAATGCTTAACTGACTGCCAACAATACTCCCTGAAGATGAAAACTGTACCCATTTATTAGATAGAATTATTTTCCTTGACTTTATGTGATGTATATTAGTTTAATATCACGAAAGTAATTATTTATTCAATCATTTACTCATTTACTTTTAGCTCCTGAGCATATTCCTTTCTTGTAACTGCTTAGAAGGGGTTCTCTTACTGTGTTGAAGGTGTACATGAAATGCCCTTTGTTCCAAAAATTTAATTATTGAGAAATTTGTCAGTGCTTAGCTTACTGTTCTTTGAAGTGGCCCTTGCGATTGCTACCTCACCCTGAGATGTTAGCTCTGGTAAGAATGTCAAAGCTCCCAAGGCTGGCTTTGGGCTTTAACCCCAGACCCTGCAGGTTTCTCCATTATGTTGTTCTATCCCCTTAGATCTTGGTAAATTGCTACCTCCTCGGGTGGGCATTTGCCTTACGTTGGAAGAATTTGCAGCTTTCACTGTATAGTTATTTATAAATGCCAGCTTACACATGAAAACAAAGTTTTCTCTAATCAAAAGCTACAGTTCAAATTAGAGTGGACTTCAAGACCAAAAATTGCCAGAACTGGAGCCCATGTATCAGTAACTGATTTGTACAAACTGCAAGTCGTTTTATATCTACTTAGAATAAAACATAACAGGTCCACTCTTGAGGACATGGCTACCGAAGGATTATTGCCATGGTGATTTCATGCTCCACCACTGTGCTCTAAACTTCTCCCACTCCTAGAACGATGCTAGTGCAAGAGGAATGAAGAATGAGAAATTTTTAAATTTCTTTGTCCCTTCAGAGGGCATGGTGGTGCTGGCCTTTGATCTCAGCAGAACCAGGGAGATCTCTGTGATTTTGTGACCTATGGAGTAAGCTCTAGGACTGCCATGGATAAACAGAGGGGAGAGAAAAAATAACAAGGACAACAAAACAATAGCAAAAAGTGTGATCATTTTAACAAACGGGTAAATGTTAACATTAAAGACTTTAATATACAGTAAAGCCACAAGGTCAAAAAACAAGCAGTAATGTGTGCATGGTAACTAAAAGCTTTCTGTGCATGAAGTTGTGAGGAACCCGCAAGTTATATTTCTGCCTGCCCTCTCATTTACAAATCAGTGCGAGGGTCTATTTAAGCAGTTGTTTTGTCTGTCGTCTCTCTATGGTTCTAACTCATTTCATATTATTATCATTTTATGAAAATTACACTTAAATGCTTCTCTCTGTCATTTTATTTTTTCTGTACTACTGACACTGTCCATCAAATAATTTGCCCTGATGCTTTCCGAGAAGTGTTCCCTGCTGTGTTTGGCAGTTGGGGCAGTGCCAGCTTCATCAATCGATGAGGATTATAAACTAATCTTCAGTAGACAAAATAAAATATTAGTTCCTCTTTATTTTCTGCCTTTCCTTTGCTCCCTTCCTCCCAGCCGCTGAGGAAAATTTGATGAGTATTCCAGGACATGTAAGAAGGTTGTAGTTTATTAGAAACTTTGATCAAGAGCTTATCTTCAAAAACCCTACTATGACCAGAAATTATCTGACTTACACTTCAGTGTCACATGATTTTTTGCATGTCTGTTTCTTGTGGGAGGAACTAATGTTTTAAACAGATCTGGGGTTCTTTCTTGTGCTGCATAACTTCCTTGTTTTGACTCCTTGGGATCTTTGGCTGGTTCTCTGATTAAACTGTTTTATTTTTTCAATATTATTATTATCATTATTATTATTAATTATTATTATTATTATTATTATTATTATTAATAGTAGTAGTAGAGTAGTAGTATTTTAGTAGGGGCTTGAGAGATAGTACAATCGTTAAGCACAGTTGTTCTTGCAAAGGGTTTCTCTTCAACTCCAAGCACCTATAAGGCTTTTCACAACCCTCAATAACTGTTTCCAGGGACCCAACATCCTCTTCTGACCTCTGACACCAGGAATGCATGTAGTGCACAGACCTACATGCAAAACACTCACACACAAAACTAGTAAAATGCATCTAGAATAAATAAATAAATAAATACATAAATACATAAATAAATAAATAAAATAGTTTTAAGAAATACAGTTGCTCTTTTCTATGTATTTCATTTGAAATTGAATCATGTTTCGGTTTCCATGGTGGAAAGTACAACATGAGCTCCATGTTAGAATGCATAAGGGTCTTTGTTCTCATCCTACACATCTCCTGCTGTTTCCTGCTGGTTATTTTTCTCCCATACTCTAAATTTCTTTGGTGGTTCAAAAAATACAATAGTGATCTAAAAAGTATGTGTGTGTGTGTGTGTGTGTGTGTGTGTGTGTGTGTGTGTGTGTATACATATACACATACATACGGCCAAAATACTACTTGGTTTTTCCACAGGAGTTGTACTTCTTAAGAACCCTGGATTTGGAGGAATCACAGAAGTATAAATTGGTTATGAGACTGAAATATCTATTTTCTTATCCGGCAGTCATTGAATGCTTTTCTCATTCCTAATGTGTTGGATGCTTTTATTTTTATTTATATATATATTAATTACAGTTTATTCACTTTGTATCCCAGCTGTAGCCTCCTCCGTCATTCTCTCTCAATCCTACTCTCCCTCCCTCTTCTCCTCCCATGTCCCTTTCCAAGTCCACTGCTAGGGGAGGTCCTCCTCTCCTTCCATCTGATGCTTTTCTTAATAATGCCTATAACAAAATAAATCAAAAGCTTATAGGCTATGTATGAATAGCTGCTGAAAATTATCTACCCTTTTAGAAAATTGTAAAAACTTGGCATCTATTGATATTAAGAAATCATTCCCTAAGTCAGTCAGTCCTGATTCCCTTCCAAATACTTAGTCTCTTAATGGCAATAAGTCATTAATTATTTACTAAGTAGTTCTCTCCAATAATTTTTTTTTACTTTTTTTTAAAAAAATTATTCTTTTAATAGTTACAGTTTATTCACTTTGTATCCCAAATGTAGCCCTTCCCTCACCCTTCCTAAACTCGCCCTCCGTCCCTCATCTCCTTCCAAACCCACCCTGTCTCCCTCATCTCCTCCCATCCTCTTCCCCTGGTCCACTGATAGGAGAGGCCCTACTCCCCTTCCTTCTGACCCTGGTCTATCAGGTCTCATCAGGACTGGCTGCATTGTCTTCCTCTGTGTTCTTGTATGGCTGCTCCCCACTCAGGGAAAGGTGATCGAAGAGCAGGCCAATCAGTTCATGTCAGAGACAGAGTTCCCTTTACTAGGGAATTAACTTGGATACTGAACTGCCATGGGCTACATCTGTGCAGGGGTTCTAAGGGTTCTAAGTTATCTCCACGCATGGTCTTTGGTTGGAGTATCAGTCTCAGAAAAGACCCCTGTGCACAAACTTTTTGGATCTGTTGCTCTCCTTGTGGAGCTTCTCTCCTCTCCAGGTCTTACTATCTCCCACTTCTTTCATAGGATTCCTGCTCTCTGCCCAAATTTTGGCTAAGTCTAAGCTTCTGCTTCGATACCTTGCTGGGTAGAGTCATTCAATGGCCCTTCTGAGTGAGGTGTCCCAAAAGCCGAGTGATATGTATGGTATATACTCACTTATTAGTGGATGTTAGACATACAATATAGGATAAAAGTTATAAAATCTAAACACCGAAATCTAACACCTAAACACCTAAATCTAACACCTAAAGAAGCTAATCAAGAAGGAGAACCCTGGGTAAGATGCTCAATCCTCACTCAGAAAGACAAACAGGATGGATATCGGAAGAGGGGGAAAACATGGAACAGGACAGGAACCTACCACTGAAATTTTATTAAGGAGTTTACTTTAAAGTCAGGCCATGGGATCAAAGCACTTGAAAGGCAGAGTCAGAAAGATCACTGTGATTTCAAGACCTGCCTGCACTACAGAGGAAGACTCTATAAGAGCTCTTTGTAAGTCATAGTGCCATATTCTCAGAAGGTTTGTGTATTGTGCACGCTCGTGTGAGTGTGTGTTCATGCATTCATGAGCATACACGTGTGTGATATGTATGTATGTGTACACGTGTGTGTGTGCATGCATGCGTTTGTGCATACTTTTTTGTGCATGCATGTGCATGCAGAGTCACCCGAGTGTATGTTTGTGTGTGTATGTGAGGGTTTTATATTGAGTAATGTTATGAATAAGTGGGAAAGCAGAGATCTAGCTGAAACATATTTAACTTTGAGTCTCTGCTGAATTATGTTTCCTTAGCTGAGTTACCAAAAATTTCTGAGCCGAGATTTTTCTCACTTGGAAAAAAAAAGTTCATTGGTATTATAATACTTACAAAGTTATTGAGAGTCTTAAAAGAAACATCCATTTCATTGCCTGGGAACATTTGTTAGTTAATGAATATGTTTTTTTTCTTCCCAATAAGATATGTGTCTTTTATCTTAACACTGTGTGTAATAAAATACATCAAGAATTAATTAACATACTACGTGTGTGAGTGATGGCTGAACATTCAATATATTTTCCGTCTTTGATAAATAATAAAATCTTATTGTTCATTGAAGCTAAAGAAAGGAATTGGAATTAAAAGTCATACTTGAATAGAGAGAGAAATTAATTATTATTTCTAATATTAATAAAATAATTTCATTTTAAAACAAAGTCACAAAGAAATAATTTCTAACTGTTGGCATGGATGATGAAAAAAAAAAGTCATCAGCTATCAGAATGAGTGACCCCTTAAAATTTATTTTGAAACTACCTATTATTAAAAACCAAACCTCAGATTGATCATTTGTTTAATATTTTTCCCAAATAAGGAAGTGTTAAAGATGACACTAGACCCTATCATTGGACTGGGGGAAGGGCATAGGGGAAGAGGGATGGCAGGTGGGATTGGAAGGTGATGAAGAGGGATCTACAGCTGGGATACAAGGTGAATAAACTGTAATTAATAAAAAAATAAAAAATTAAAAAACGAAAGAGAAAAAAATGTTACTAGACAACGAAATGGTTAAGAGCACACATTTCACTGACACTCGATTATCTTACAAATGGCGTGCTTTTTCCAATATAATCTGAAAATTGAAAATGTATTTTTTTTTCCAATCACAGCAGGAATTTTTCTCACTCCTGAACATCATTCTTCTGCATGCTAATCTGACAGGCAGTGTCATGGGATTAGGAATTACTGTCATTACTTTCTTGCCTGACTACTGGCATTAGTTATTGTTTCACTTCCAGATATTTGATTTCCAGTTAGAATTAGAGGGCATTGAATTCCAGGATGGTATCTCTACTATTTGTCTCCCTTGTAACCATCATAAGAATGCATGAACTGAATTGCTTTCTTCGAGACTGAGTTGATCAGTTTCTTCAGTAGCATGTGCACACTTTTTACAAATTATATACTCTAGTACTTTTTAGTTATTCTTCCCTGCAGGCTTCAACCTGATGTTTATTTTCCTATCTGATGATACACAGCCTCACGTGTTCCCTCTGTGAAGACGTTGCTATAGAAGAATTACTGCCATGGCGATTTCACAGCCTACACAGTGGTCCTCTTGACCTCTCCCACTCCTAGAAGAGAATTAGTGCTCTCAAAAATCAAGGGATTTTCTAATTTCTTTCTCACTTAAGAGATTCTTGTTTCAAGATATTCCATGATTTCAATAACAACTGCACAATTCCTACATTAAATAATGTCAGCCATTAGTTATTAATATTTAAACTAGAACTTTCCACAAACAAAGCACATTTTCTCAAGTAGAAGACTAATAGTTTAATCCGATAATAATCTCTAACTCATTATGTCATTATTGAAATTACGATATAATTAATCTCGGTTATTTTTCATAAATGATAGATTTAAGTGTTAGGAAACAGCACAAGATTCTTTTCAAGCTCAATATAGTTTAGTTCAGACAGTGATATGGAAAGAAAAAAAATGGGACTTGAACATTTGTATTCAGTTTTTTCATCTGTAAGAAAACAAGCCTTGCAATGAAATCAAAATATCATGTCACATTCAGAAACAAATGATTTATTTGGTGATGAGTTAGAAAAAAATGCTTTTGTTTAAAAATGCTTTCTAATGCTTGTGTTTTAAATTGTGTATTTTTACTTTTATGTAAGTTTCAAATTTTTAAGTAACTTTTAAATTTTATTAAAGGAAATCATTAAATTTGCAGGCAAATGGATAGAACTAGAAAAGATCATTCTGAGTGAGGTAATCCAGAAGCAGACAGACAGGCATGGTATATACTCATTTATAAGTGGACATTAGCCATATTATATAGGATAAACATACTAAAACCTACAGACTTAAAAAAGCTAAACAACAAGGAGGACTAGGGAAGACGCTTAATTCTCATTCAGAAAGGAAAACAGGATAAACACTGGAAGAGGTAGAAGAGAAGAAACAGGAAGGGGGCCTACCACAGGTGTCCTCTAAGAGACTCCTCCCAGCAGGGGATCTAAGCAACTGCAGAGACTCACACCCAAACTTTGGACAGAGATCAGAGAGTCTTATGGAAGAAGGGGGATATGAAAGAACCTGGAGGGGACAGGAACCACACGAGGAGAACACCACCACCATCACCACCACCAACAACAAAAGAGGCAGGGGAACTGCAGAGACTGATGCATCAACCAAAGGCCATACATAGAGAGGACCTAGACCCCTGCTCAGATGTAGCCCATAGACAGCTCAGTCTTCATGTGGGTTCCCTAGTAAGGGGAGAAGAGACAATCTCTGACATGATCTCTGTTGCCTCCTCCTTGATCACTTCTCCCTGGTAGGGTGAACCAGCCAGCCCACAGAGGAAGAGGATCCAGGCAGTCTTTATTGGACCTGACAGGCTAGGGTCAAACAGTATGGGAGGAGAACTTCCCCTATCAGTGGACTAGGGAAGAGGGATAGGAGAGGAAGAGGAGGGAGGTTGAGACCTGGAGGAGATGAGGGAGGGGATACAACTGGGATATAAAGTGAATTAATTGTAAATAATAATAAGAAAAAAGTAAATTAATTTCCATTTTATATATTATGAACATTAATTAATATTAAAATATTAATTTATTCACATTATATGCACTTTGTTGGGTTTAGTCACTAAAGATTAAAAACGAAATAAAGCTTTGATGGTTGAAAGAATCATCCCTTCTCCTTACCTCTGTCTTTACTGTTTGTAAAGTATTATTAATGTCATTATCAATTACAAGGTCAATACTTTATTTAGAAGGCATTTCGGAGCCTTCAATTCAGGTGTTGTCTTTTTTGAAAGCATTATTATGTTTATTTACAGAGCATTTTCACTGGGAAACATATTTGTTATTTCTATGTCCAGAATTTTAATAGATTTAGTTATAAGAAGAATGAATTTTATAGATAACAGAAGAAGATTGAGGTGAATGAAAAATATCACTTTTTTTGTTTTTGTACTATGACTCTCACATTGAGCTATTCAGTGCCTAGCAGCCCAAGGTCAAAGCAAATATTTTAGTCAAAATCAAATCAATTTTAGACAATAAAAGGCCTATCTCCTACCAGAGAATGAAATATAACCTCTTTAAAGATTCTCCTTTAAATTAATAGGACATATCAGTTTATGTATTATAATATAGTATCCAAGAATAATAAAAGTTTATTGTTCACCTTCCTATTAACCTTGCTTCTGAATGTGAAGTTGTATGCCAGTGTTGGTCTGATAGGAAAACCCTTGTGTTACGTATCAGTTTTTGCTCTTATTAAAAGGTCAACTTCATTTACTTTGGTCTAATTTTGAAGTTGTCAGCATTCATACATGATTTACATTAGAGTGTATTAATCTTGCTGGGCAGGCTGTATCCCTTGTCTATTCGTACATAGACTCTATTGGAAAAAGACTGCAGTGAGATGGGAAGGAAAAGGTTAAGTAGTAACACCTGTTGGCTGTACTAACATACTTCCAAAAATTATTGAAAATGGTTTTAGATGTTCCCAACAATAAAAACCAAAGCTAGAGAGATGGCTCAAAGTTTAAAAGCACCTATAGCTTTTGCAAAGGAACCAAGTTTGGTTCCTAGATTTCACATGGCAGCCCACAATCATGGTAACTTCAGGTCCAGAGGAACCAGTGCACTTTTTTGACCTAATGGGCACCAGCCTATGCATGATAAACATGCATGTATTCAGGCAAACAGGACAATAACATAAGAATAAAAATAAATCTTAGAAAATGGTAACCATGTGACAATATTAATTAATTCAATTGATTCTTTTCATTATATGTATCGATTTTAATACCTGTCTCACATGAAAACATAAACATTATTAATGAAAAATTTAAAAATCAGTTATAGAGTTATATTTATAACATATATAAGTTATATATTTATATATAAAATTATAAAATAGAGAATATATAATAAATAAATATAAATTATATTATTATATATAATTTTTTTATATATAAAAATTAGTTATATAAAGAAAGAGAGGAGACGTCTTGGGGGCAGTGGCACTCAGTGAACAGTAAGAGGAAATAGATCGAGTGCAAAGGTCATTCTGTAACACTTTGATTTTATTCATGTTTTCCTTATCTTTTTTGTTGTTCTCAGATAGCAGTAGCACCATTTTCTTTAGGCTGGCCTCAGACTCCAGATCCTTCTGTCTCCTACTCAAGTCAGAGTGCTAGGATTTTTTTTTTTTTAATTTTTAATGACTTATTCATTTTAAATCCCAATTGCAGCCCTCTTCCTCATCTCCTCCCTGTCCCACCCTCTCTCCCTCTTCTCCCCTTCTCCTCTTCCCCTGGGATTTAGGTGTGTACCACTATGCCCAACCTTCTGGGAGGAATTTCAAAATCATTGTCAGCAAACTTTCCTCTTAAACTTCTCTTCCAGTTTCCCTCACCTCTCTTTCTTACCCCACTTTTGCTGGCTGTTCCACTAGTGACCTGATGTTTCAATTTAAGATTCTTGACTGTGCCCTGGCCCTCCATACTTCTCTCCCAGGATGTAGAATTGTGGCCCTACTGGAACATGACACTGAGACCTGGGTTCATCTGCTGAAAACATGTATCATGTTTCCCTCAGATGCAAGTCTGATATAGTGTTTCACAACTTGAAATCCTCAGAGCAAGAATAAGACCAGAAAAAGACCTCTGTACCCAGATATATTTGGTCCTTGTGGAGCTCCTGTCCTCTCCAGGTCATACTAACTCCCCCTTGTTTCGGATGTTTCCCTGCAATCTTCCCAAGGTTTGGATATGAGTCTCAGCATCTGCTTTGATACACTGCTAGGTAGAGTCTTTCTGAGGTCCTCTGCAGTAAGCTCCTGTCTTGTTACTTGTTTTCTCCTACTGGATTTAAAGAGGGGCAGGGAGGAGATGACAGAAGGAGAGTGGGATTGGGAGGGAATGAGGTAGGGGACTACAGCTGGGATACAAAGTAAGTAAACTGTAACTAATATAAAAAAATAAAAATTTAATTAAAAAAATAAGACCAGACACATCATATATATAATACCCTGTAGGGTGTCAGATTGATATGTTTTGTTTTTCAGCTACATGACTGACCTTGGTGTACCTAAGGGTAACAGGTGATCCTCTGTTCTTCCAGCCATTCTTTCTCATGTGCTTCCTCACTTCTCCAAGACCAGAGTAGCACCCAGATCTGTGTCTCATAGGACTGGGAGCCATTACTTCGGAGTGACATAAACTTTGTGTTCTAGACTTCAGAGGTGACTAAGTATTATAACTTCATTTTTTAAACACTGAACGTAGCAACTAGTATCTTACAGATTCATTATCTATTCTTTCTCCAAAATTCAACTTTTTGTTTAGAAAAAGGAAATTGACAACTGACCTCTCACTTCTTGGTAAGGAGCAGGCAAGAGCTGCAGGGATCCTGTGACTTGCTTTAGTTATTACTCCTACATAACTTATCAAATTGGAGTTACAGATAAAACAATGATTTGGAAAAAAAATCAAGTACTTAAGTTCTCACACACATATTTATGTCTGCATGTATATATACATTCATGTGTTTACGTTTTATGTCATCTAAAATACTGTTCAATACTATTATTGTGGTTATTTTTATTAATTGAGACAGAAATTCACTGTCTGGCTGTGGCTGATAGTGAACTCTCTTTGTAGACCAGGCTGGGCTTGAACTCATAGAGATAAGCCTGTCTCTGCTTTTTTAGTGCTGGGGTTATAATACTGCACAATATTATACTAAATTGTATGTACCATGAGACAAATAATGTCTGAACGATGATGAAAATCAATTTTCATGAAATTAAGAGAGCAGTTTGTTGTAAAGTCAACAACATTTAACTCTCAACTCAACCATCACATCCTCAATAAAAAGTTTACAATAATTTACAAAATGTAAGGCAGCAACCACAATAACAAACACAGCAAAACAGCTGTTTGTTTTCAGTGTTAGAAATACTAAATCCTAACAATCTATATTTTCAAAAAGAAAAAGAAAACAAACATTAGGAGGACAAACCTCTTAAAAACTAAAATAATAACTATTTAGTTCTCAGGAGATGAGTAGATAATCACGGATCACTTCATTTTTTATTAACTTCCATTGGGTATTGTATTTGAAGTATTTCTTTTTTCAATTTCTTTTTTATTTATTACAGTTTATTCAGTTTGTATCCCAGCTGTAGCCCCCTCCCCTCCCAATCCTTCCTTCAGTCCCTCTTCTCCTCCCAATTACCCTCCCCCAGTCCACTGATAGGGGAGGTCCTCCTCTCCTTCTATCTGATCCTAACCCTATCAGGTCTCTTCAGGACTGGCTGAATTGTAGTATTTCTTAACTCCTAAAAAGTTAATAGATCTTTGTGTCAAAATGTCCATGCTTTAGTACAAACCAAGTGACCATGATCAGTATGCATTTCTCGTAGAAAGAAAACCTAAGTGACATTTTGACATATTTTAATGGCATGTTCAGAAGTGCTAGTGGATATGCTAAAGTGAGAATGGTTCCTGAAACTAATTAACGTGGCTTCATTTATCAAAGGCTCTGAAGCTCTTATAGATACTAACAATAGTGTAATGGCGCATTTCTGGTTGTCTGTTGATACTCAACACTGTCCTAGTTTACCACACCCCTGAGTACAAGCAGCCTTTGTGTGGCTTCAACAAAAACTCCCAGACCTTTTGCAAGGAGACTTCTTTGTATTTCGTTGGTACACGTGTTGCTGATGTTATTGATTTGAATCAAACAAGTATGGTCATTGTTAACAGAGATGGAAAATCGAAGGAATCAGTAAGACAAATTCCAAGTACAACTATGTTAATACTAATCTGTAAAATGCTAAAGAAATGGCATTAAAATCAATAATTTGGGGTAATAAACATGAGCTGAGGGCAGGGGACAGCATGTATGGGTTAGTATTAACACAAAGTCTTGCCCCATAATTTGAATCTATATTAAAACAAATGCTTTGAAGTTACAGTACAGAATAACAGCATGAACTTCATTTGTCATCTCTATGATTTATAGAATTGGGGGATCTATGCAATGAATATGTGTGTTTTATGATAAATGAAAAAGTAGGAAAACATTACATTAGGAATTCTAGGTTTGTTCTTGAATTGGCCATGTCTAATTAATTGTTGTAAGCCATTTTACTTCTCTTCAGTTTTATTTTATATGTGAGACTTGGGCACACTAATACTATGTTCTTTTCAGGCATTTCTAAAGATATCTTTGGGATTAGTACCATAGGAGGAACAGTGATCCAAAGAAAGAATACAGCAACAGAAGTGCTTTATAATTAAGTAATGTAGCCATAAACCTATGGATAAGAAATTCTACAGATTTATTTTGGATTTCCATGATTCATCTCTAAAGGCAAAGAGTTTGCTTACTTCTAGAATCATAACACTTGTATTTCTGGTCAAATACAATGCAGGTCAGCTGTCACAAGACAATTCAAACAAAATGTGGCAAAGGCACGTTTCCTTAAGATCAAGCCAGAACAAAGAGAAATGTGTCCTAAATGTAAGTGAGCTCTACCTGCTTGTGGCAGCAAAATGGCAAGTTCAGTATTACCGTTAAATGAAAAAAAAAGTGGCATACCGTGTACTTTTTTACGTGCATCTTTGCCTAGAAACTTTGTGTGCCTCTCTTTTGAGGCCCAAGATAAGCTAATTGTATATTGAATAGTGGTTTTCTTTTCAGGAAATGCTGTAGAGCACGATGTTCAGTGTTTTAACAAATGTCATTCCAGGGTAGACGGGTTCTAAAAGAGGATTAAGCTTTAGTTATTTTAACATCATCCAAAATGGAAAGAGCATACATTATGGACAAAAATATCTTGGGTTTTAGTAACGCTTACCCACAAAACTAACGTTGTGACTTTGGAAAATTTGTATAGTCTTCTGGAAGGTTTTTTTTTTTTCCCCCATTTGAAAACATATAATAAAAACCCTGACCTCTAAAGCTGTGTCAGAGAGAGGTGCAAGCAATGAATAAGAACGGTGTGGTAGTGTCCAAGCAAGAGGGATTTTTCTCAGTCAGTATGTTATTTACTTTAAACTTTTCTGTACCTGGAAAAGAGCAAAGTGTTCAGATTTGGAATTCATACAATTGGCGGATCCTTGTTTTGAGGCTGGGCTTGTGACTTGAGTAATCCATGCCCTCCAGGAATCCAGGGTGAGCATAAGTGAAAGTGAGGCACTGAGCTAAATAAGGTTAAATGCTCTACTGTCCTTTCACCAACTTCTATTTCTTCTCTTCAATTTGGTTTTTAAGAGCAACAATAAAGAGATTTGCTACAATTTCCTGACCTGTGTCAACCTAAAATGACCTTGATGTACCATGTCACAACATAGGAATATAATAATTTTTGTGGACTTCCAGAAACCTAGTTCTCTTTATGAATCAGCTAGTTGAGCTGAGAGAAATGGAAAGGGTATTGCTTCCTCTCTCTTAAAAATAAGAATAACATGGGCAACATATTTAGAACTTTAGCTGAGAATTTCTTTCTAATACTGAATTTTAATATGTAAGTTACAATTTCTTTGGCCTGCAATTGATTTCCTTTTCTGCTAAATGACGGCTACTGATTACATTAATATTCAAATTTGTCCTGTCTTTCCAAGAGGTCATTTAAAAAGAATAGCCCTCGTTCTTCCAAGAAAAGAATTACTTTATCTCCCATAAAGACAGTTGTAGATGTCAAAATGTTTTACAGTACAGTTTCATCAGGTAACTTACTGTTTTGCAGAGATTGAAGCAAATAGACAATGCTATGTACATGAAATCTACAGATGAATCTCCTTTTAACCTGCCCTCTCACCAAACCAAAAAACAAAACAAAACACTAACCAAACAACAAAAAAAATGAGTAAGTCTACAAATCTGTTATGAAGAAATGGTTGAACTATGACAAAGGTGATCTTTGCACAATTCACTTTCTTAATAAAATTAGATTTTCTTTTAGTATAAACAGAATATGTTTGACATTAGCTTCATTTTTACACTGACATAGTTCAAATCTAAAAAGAAATTACCATTGGAGAAAAGTACAGGTTAGAGAAAGTTATTGACCCACTATTTTATTAGTGAGAACTTTAATTAATGGCATTCTTCTGCAGGCCTATAAAATATTTCTCTTTTTCCTCCTTCAGAGAAATTCTAACAACTAGCAACTAAACCAAAGCACAATCGAAGTGTAAGAACTGTCCCACTAAATCAAAGTTGCATTCCCTGTATTGCCTGCTCATCCTTTCTGAATATCACTCATTTAACTCATAGAGCCTCTAGGATTAGAAGGGATTGATAATACATACCTATTTTTCTCCTAAAATGTGTATTTGAAAGGCTCTTTTTGTCTGTTTGCTTTTTCCTGGCATGTCTGTTCTTGTAAAGGCATCCTCCTATGATCTCTAAGCTTCCACATTAGGAAGCCAAATTACCTCTCTCTACAAGTCTCACTTGAAAGCTGTCAAATTTAGAGGACTTTATGGATGTCATGTCTAGGGAATTTGGCCACTAATAATAATTGAATTGTGTTATATAATTAAAAATAATGTAAGTGACTTGCAGAGTTTCATTTATTTTCTATATTAGTACTTATATAGAGTTAAAAAATAAATAGATTTAAATGTATTTATATGTTTTAGGAGGATCTTGAAATGTAATAATACTATAAGTACATATTTGACTTCAAAGATGAAATGCAATATGGATCAAAGGATACCTTTAGCAAATTATGAGATACTAAAGAAACTTAGGAAATACTTATTAAGGAAATCAGGGAGTCTATACCTGGGGGCAAAAACTAGTATCAGGGAACATATGATTTCCAAGAGGTATACTATATAAAGAGTAGTTCTCATTCACTAAATCACCATCAGGATGAGATGGATCTGTTGTAGGAATTTAAATAATCCTAAAGGTCAGGTTTACATCTGTGAAAACATGCTCTTCCTTGGGAACTCACAGACATGAGTTCCGTAAAATACCAATTCATAAAACTTGTGTGTTTCCCCTAGTTCAGCCATATGAATCACCACATGAGAAGCATTAGCCATCCTTCTAGGCAGATGGAAACTGCATGATAATAGCATGTGATTAAAAATGAGTGACGCTGTTTGTGGGATTCACATTATTTTGCAATACTTGCCCACAAGCATATCAGCTCCACTTCACTGCCCCATAGGCTAACAACTGACAATAGCTAGACTCTGAATATTGAAGTATGTAAACTAGGTGGACAGATAAGTGGATAAAATAGGACGCTCGCCAACAAATTCCTAACAATAAACAGTTATCTACACTATACTCTGATTTAGTGTAAACAGAGTTCTCAGTTCATGAGAAGCCTAACATTTTCCATATGCACTGTCATATTCCATTTTCTTTCTCTAATATTCATGTTTCATTAGCAGTTAGCCCAAAGGCCTTGATTTTCTTGAAACAAATGAATTTATGCCATTTTTATATTTGTGACTAATATGTGATTTAAGTTACTACCAAGGCCTTTGTTAGTGTGTTTAAGACACTAAATTTATAAAACCCCTCCTCTTACTTTTTAGATGCAAATATTTCTTTTGATGTTGTAACAATTCGTATTGAAGTTTGCACCATGAATTGCTAATGCTAATTTGATTACTTTCATATTAGTGTTGAGTACCTCCGAATTAGCAGGAGATGGTTTAAGATGTAAAACTGGGAATGGAAGAGCTCTCTCTCTGCAGCCCTCTGCAGCGATGTGAATGCATGCAGTGATGCCTGTTCCTCACGAAACAATGAATGCAGCTGTGATGGCAAACAAGTCGAGACTTTTTGAGAATCTGACAGCTTGATTTCTTTATTTCAACATTGATTATCACAAGCCCTCTGTCTACTTTTTAATAGATCACAGAGGTCAGTTATATGTAAAATATTTGTTGCAGACGATTTTGAATATCATTTGTTTCAGCAGTCAAATGTCTCTTACTATAGTCTTCTTATAGCATAGCCTTGGTATACAAATGTAGTATAGATAAGGGAACTAAATTGCTACCTTTATATTTTGGAGGGCAGAAATATATCAGGTTGATTTTTTTCATGTTCTCCTGAATAATATCCTTGGTTTTCAGTTATTTTATTTATTTTATAAAAAAGATTTCTAACAACTTATAAGAGCAAGGATAGTAGAAATGCGTACTTGCCAGCTGACCTAAGACAGGTGTGCTTAAATACAATGGAAATATGGTTTCACTCTTTTCAAAAATATTGTTTGAAAATGGTATCTCACTAAGCATACTTCTCTCAGAAATATATACTGTCTGCAGAACATCGCAGTGGTAGGGCTGCAGGAAGACCACCCACCCATAGTGTGCCTGCAGCTTGCATGTTGCTTGTCTCTTCATTGACACATGCCTGTGGTCTGTGTCTGGAATCTACATTTGCCTTAAAGTCTCTATGCTCATTAACCTTTTACAGGCGCTGCGCCATTCCGTGGAGCTGCAGATACTGAACGAATGGGCAGTAACTGTAATGACGAAGCAGGGGCAGCACACTTGAGAGCTGACCTGTTTCTGCCAAATCCCTGGGCAGTGTTTGATAGAGGGCTCAGTGAGTTAGATATTCATGAAGATATCAACTGCAAGAAGTAGAATAGAGCTATTCTTTGAATGAGGGCCACGTTAGCCTGTTGTGTATTGGAGATGTAATTATTTCCAGTTACCTTGACAATACTTCCCTCCGAGAGAGAGAGAGAGAGAGAGAGAGAGAGAGAGATGAGGGGGGGCAATGGACCAGTAATTATTTAGATATAAAATCACCAAAAGTTTTCTCTCAAGATGTGACTAGAAAATTCATCAGAATTTAATCACATGCTGTTTTTTTAAACAGTTTTCAACAATATATATGCTCCATGGAAATATAGTATAGAAGTTCATGAGGTTATATATTGATGAGTAGAGGCTAATAGGCAAAAATTGAAAAACAAAATTAATTATACCATATTAATATTGAATTATAGTAGATTGATTCTCTTTGTAATTAAAAATAATTTAAATGTAATGTTGCAATTAAATGGAAACATTTATCATTGCTTTTTGTTTTCTTTTATTAATAAAATGCCTGTATTTTGTAACTAAGAAAAAAAATCAGAAATTGTAGGCACGTAGGTTGTCACATAACTCAAAGGCTTGGGATGACACATGCCTTTATATTTATTATCGATCTGTCTATCTATCTATCTATCTATCTATCTATCTATCTATCTATCATCTATCAACTATCTATTGACTATCGCCTATCTATCTATCTATCTATCTATCTATCATCTATCTATCTATCTATCTATCTATCTATCATCTATCTATCTATCTATCTATCTATCTATCTATCTATCTATCATCTATATCATCTATCAGCTATCTTTACCTGTCAACCAATCATCTAGTCATAAATTCAATGTTGAAAGAAGAAGATTCCCAAGCTTTCTAGGCAGTGCATGACAATATTTTTATTTTTCAATATGTCACCACTACTTCACCTGTCTGCTCTTTCATTTACAGTGCAGTGTTTGTTTGTTTGGATTTTCAAGGCATGGTTTCTTTGTGTAGCCCTAGCTGTCCTGGAACTTGTTTTGCAGACCAGGCTGGCTTCAAACTCACAGAGATCTGCCTGCCTCTGCCTCCTGAGAGCTGGTTGTAAAGGCGTGGGCCACCAATGCCACTAAAATACAGAGTTTAAGGAACATAGAATTCTACCCAAGTAAATCTTTACTGAGTGAATACTAACAGTCTTGGGCAAAGCAAGCATGTAAACCACCAAAAATTATTTAGTCAAAGAAAGCTACTGTCCTTGTGATTATCATTAATGCTATTAAAAATAGAGATGACAATTACTAAAGCAATGTAAAGGACTAGATACTGAGCAAGCATCAGATGAATTTGCTTTGTCAACTCAGTTGTGTTATGTAAAATACTGTCCTGTTCAATTTCTAATTTTATTCGAACTCTCATTCAAACTATTAACATTAATAATCCCTTCCCATCTTAATAATGACAGCAAAATAATTGTCCATAATCTTTGCATTAACTATGAAGGGAAATTTAAGTTGAATGCAAACAGAAAGGAAGGTGTCCCGTTTTCCTTACTTGAAGGAAGGTATTCTATAGAGGTAAATTCTTTTTTTTTTTTTTTTTTTTTTTTGCCAATGACAAGAAATTTTATTTTTTTTTCTTTTTATCATATTTATTTATTTTTTTTAATTTTATTTTTCTTTTTAGTTACATTTTGTTAACTCTGTGTCCCAGCTGTATCCCGCTCCCTTCTTATTGTATTGTTTATCCTCACTCCACCTCACAGCTTTTCTTTCAACACAGATATACATTTTAGAAATAAATCCAATTAAAAACCACTATTCAAACCTGTCACCTCTATAGTGTTTAAAGTCTTAAAAAATTATATATCTTGAAATATGACATTAGTTTATTTTGACTCCTCAACCCAATTTAAGGCTCTGTTTCTCCTTCGGATTTATGCTGAGTAGATGCCTGCTGATGGTCAATAGACAGCATAGTGTACCTTCCTGCAAAGAGCAGAGCTGTGAGGGAGAGAACAAGTGAAGAAGCTGTATGTCTCAGGATAATGTCATTGACAAAGAAACATTAAGGTCTTAGCTCCATTGAGAGCAATGCAGCCACTTCAGGGACTGAGGAACTAGTTTTGCTCAGAGTTTCTTTAATCATAATTTGCATGTGAATAGCAACAGTTGGGTAGAGGTTACCATATTAAACAGTACAGATCCATATGCTTATGCTCTCATTTTACCTTAAAGGAAGACGCTTAAAAGTTTTCCATTTAGTATGTTGATCCTGTATTTTATATCTAATAACCACTTATGAGTGAGTATATACCAGGAGTGCCTTTCTGTTTCTGGGTTACCTCACTCAAGATGATCTTTTCTAGTTCCCAACATTTGCCTGCAAATTTCATGATTTCCTTGTTTTTAATAGCTGAGCAGTATTCCATTATGTAAATGTACCACAATTTCTGAATTCATTCTTCCATTGAGGGACATCTAAGATGTTTCTAGCTTCTGACTATTACAAATAGAGCTGCTACAAACATGGTTGAGCAACTGTCCTTATTGTATAGTTGAACATATTTTGGATATATGCCTTAGAGGGGTATAGCTGGATCTTAACGAAACTAAACAACAAGGAAGATCTTAGGGAAGCTTCTCAGTCCTCATTCAGGAGGAAAAATGGTATAGACATCAAAAGCAGGAGAAGACAGGGAACAAGACAGCAGCCTACCACAGAGGGCCTCTGAAAGACTCTATTGATGGAGGTATCGAAGCAGAGGCTGAGATTCATAGCCAAACTTTGAGCAGAATGAATAGAATTTTATGAAAGAAGGGGGAAATAGAAAGTCCTGGAGTTGCTCCAAAAGGAGACCAACAGAGTGAGAAAAATCTGAGCCCTGGGTACCCTGAAGAGAATGATATCACAATCAAGGACAATGCATGCAGAGGACTTAAAACCCCTGCTTAGATGTAGCCCATAAACTCAGTCTCCAAGCAGGTACCCTAGTAAGGGGAACAGGGACTTTCTCTGACATGAACTCAGTGTTAGGCTCTCTGATCACCTCCCCCTGTGGGGTACAGTCCTTCCAGGCCAGAGAGGAAGACAATGCAACCAGTCTTGATGAGACCTGATAGGCTAGGGTCAAATAGAAGAGGAGGAAGATCTTCCCTATCAGTGGACTAGGGGAGGGGCAAAGGGGGAGAGGAAGAAGGGAGGGTGGGATTAGGAGGAGATGAAGGAAGGGGCCACAGGTAGGATACATATTGAATAAAATGTAATAAATGATAATAATAAAAAAGAAAAAATACAAAAGGTTAATTCTACTCTTGAAAAAAAAAACGTTTTCTATTTAACATTAGAAATAGACACCAAAGAGTAAAACTGGTCATCATAGGGTTAACCAAAAATTACTCCTCTGTGGTAGCTAGGGCTGTCTCATTGAGTCAGATACAACACAGAGTTCTATTTTTGTGACAAAAAATGTCACCTTGGGCAATGAGTTAAGCTTTCCAAGATACATGATTCCTTCCCATTATCTAAAGATGATTGTGCTTCATGCATTGAAGAAATTAGTAGTGACAATTAAATACGACAGTGCTGAAGAGCATGTGGCATCAGACTGCTTGGCTCTTGATATTAGTTAAGCAGATTGCAACATGCCTGTTCATCATATTCCCAAGGTTGTATAAAGGGTTGTTTGAGTTCATTGTGTCCTTCAAACGAATATTTTGCATTTGTACTCCTTTTAGTGATTGGCAATAAAAATTCCCAATGTAGATGGATGTAAACAATGTCAATCAATTTTGTCATGCCCATTGCTTATATGAAAAGATCTGGGGTGGTTTTATCTCATACCATAAAATAAAAAAATTCTAGTATAACTTGGGGAACAACATATTACTTCTAAGTGTTCAGTCACCTGTCTCATGGAAAGAGAATTCTATGATCAGTCTTTCTCATGAACTTCTAACTGTTTCATTTGATGGTAAATTAAGTTATCAAAATAGTTACTGGTCAATTGTAAAAACTAAATATGGCTGTAACTATTTAAAACTAAAAAAATACAAAATAGCTCATGGTGTCACATGTTGTACTGAAGGAGATGCAGTTGAATTGATGTCACTTCTGTTGACTGACTTCTGATTTCTTAAACATTGCTACAATGGTATGTTATCATACCTTTGTGGTTCATATTTGCGGTTTTCATTGTGTTCATGTTAATTGATACAGATAGCAATTAAAGATAAAAATGTAAGCATAACTTTCTAGTTCAATGATAACAAATCCCCACATAGTTACTGTCTTAACACAACATAAAGTTATTATCTTACTTTTTCTTCAGTACAGAAACCTAAAGTGAATCCCACTGCGCTGAAACCACTATGTCAGCATAGCTATGTTCCCTTTGAAGAAATTAGGGAGAATCTTTTTATTGCTGTCCCACTATCCTTTACTTAGGGTTTTATTCATCTTCAAAGCAACATTAGAATCAGCACTTTTAGCACAATTATTTCTGTGATAGTCTCCTGTGCTTCTTATATAATAAAATGACCCAGGTGATTACAATACCCATAACTAGACAAACCAGAATAGTCTCCCATTTCAGGATCAACTGATCTGTTGCTTTGATTCTCCCTTGTCACATAAACTAATTTAGTCACAGGTTCCTAGGATTAGGATGAAAGTATATGTAGGTTTCCGTTGATCTACTTACCACAATGTTTATACATTTATTTTCATTTAATCTGAATAATAAGAATATAAAACTCATCTATCATATATTTGTGTACGTTTAATCTATTATCTAGATCTATGTAGTTTTTTCTTCCTCACAAAAACCTTCATTGTCTCTCATTAAACTTGCTTTCATTACTTCATGGTATTTAATTATTTTCTTATCATCTACTTCTATACTTGCTTCAGAAAGTTTTCATCTCATCCAACAAATCATAGAACATGTTAGATGACAACAGCATTAAAAATGAGTTTTCATTTTTTATTCTTTCGTTCTGACTAGAGAAAAATCTATCCAAGTTTGCTGTTGTTTGCTTTGTTACTCAGGTAGATTAATAAATGCCACATAGGGGAAAAATGTTTACTAAAACAGCAGAGCACATATTTCAGCATAAGAAAATCGGTCAACATTTTATGAAGAAGAAAAGGCTTTGAGACAAAAGCAAAAAAAGGAAAGGAGAAAACTATTTTTCTCTCTAAGAGACTTGGTTATTTGAACATACACATTCAAACTTTTTGAGATTATCCTGGGACATACTACTGTTGAATCAAAGTTTACGGTAAGGTAGAGAAATATGGCAGATGTTCGGCAATACATGATTTCACCTTCAGGTGTTGGGAAGGTTGACATTTACTGTGTTAGATGCAGTCTTCATCTGCATCTAACATGGCATTTTTAACCTATTGTTATTATTATTTATAATTTATTCACTTTGTATCCCAATTGTTGCCCCTCCCTCATCTCCTCCTGGTCTCACCCTTCCCACCTCTTCCTCCCCAGTACATCTCCCCTAGTCCACTGATAGGGGAAGACCTTTGCCTCTACTGTCTGACCCTAACCTATCAGGTCCCATCACAACTGCCTGAATCCTCTTCCTTTGTAGGCTGGCTATGTGGCTCCATCAGGAGATGTGATCAAGGAGCAGGCAACCGAGTTCATGCCAGAGATTGTCTCTTCTCCTTTAAGTAGGGAACGCAAATGGAGACTGAGTGTCTGTGGGCTACATGTGGGCAAAGGGTCTATGTCCTCTTTTTGCATGGTCTGAGGTTGACGCATCATTTTCTGTAGGCTGCCCTAGACCCAGATCTTTTGGCTTTGTTATTCTCCTTGTGTTACTTCTGTCTTCTCCGGGTTCTTTTATATGCCCCTTCTCCCATATGGCTCCCTGACCTCTTTCCAGTTTGGCTATGGGTCTCTGCATCTGATTCAATCCTCTGTTGATTGGAATCTTTCAGAAGACATCTGTGGTAGGTTCCAGTCCTTTTTCTTCTATTCTACCACTTCCTGTTTCGATGCTGTTTTTCCTTCTGAATGAGGATTAAGCATCTTATCTAGAGTCCTCTTTGTTGTTTACCTTCATAGCTCTGTAGATTTTAGTATGTTTATCCTATATTATATGTCTAATATCGACTTATAAGTGAGTATATACCATGTGTGTCTTTCTGCTTTGGGATACCTCACTCGGGATGATCTTTTCTAGTTCTATCCATTTGCCTGCAAATTTCATGATTTCCATGTTTTTAATAGCTGAGTAGAATTCCATTGTGTAAATGTACCACAATTTCTGTATCCATTTTCCATTGAGGGACTATTCTGGCTATTATGAATATAGCTGCTATGAACATAGTTGAGCAAATGTCCTTGATGTATGGTTGAGCATCTTTTGGATATATGCCTAGGAGTAGTATAGGTGGGTCTTGAGGGAACGCTATTCCTAATATTCTGATAAACTGCCAGACTAATCTCCAAAGTGGTTGTGCAAGTTTACATTTCTACCAGCAATGGAGAAGTGTTCCTCTTTCTCCACATCCCCTCCAGCATTTGTTGTCACTTGAGTTTTTTATCTTAGCCATTCTGATGGGTATGAGATAGAATCTCAGAGTCATTTTGATTTACACTTCCCTAATGACTAAGGATGTTGAGCATTTCTTTAAGTATTTCTCTGCCATTCAATATTCCTCTATTGAGAATTTTCTGTTTTCCTGATTTAACCCATTTTTTAATTTTGGATTGCTTGGTTTGTTGGTGTGTAACTTCTTCAGTTCTTTATATATTCTGGATATTAGCCCTCTGTCAGATGTAGGGTTGGTGAATATCTTTTCCCAGTCTATAGGTTGTCATTTTGTTTTGTTGGCTGTGTCCTTTGCACTCCAGAAGCTTTTCAGTTTCATGAGGTCCCATTTATTGATTGTTGATCTTAGAGCCTGTGCTGTTAGTGTTCTGTTCAAGAAGTTGCCTCCTAGGCCAATTAGTTCAAGACTCTTCCTAACTTTTTCTTCTAACAGATTAAGTGTGTCTGGTTTTATGTTGAGGTCTTTGATCCACTTGGACTTTACTTTTGTGCAAGGTGATATGTATGGGTCTATTTGCATTTTCTACATATAGAAATCCAGTTAGACCAGCACTATTTGTTGAGGATGATATCTTTTCTCCATTGTATGGATTTTGCTTCTTTATAAAAAAAATCAGGTGTCCATAGGTGTGTGGGTTTATTTCTGGGTCTCTGATTCAATTCCTTTTATCCACCATTCTGTTTCTATGCCAGAACCATGCCATTTTTATTACTGTTGCTCTATAGTACAACTTGAGATCAGGGAAGGACACACCTCAAGTTCTTTTATTGTAAAGGATGGTTTTAGTTATTCTGGGCTTTTGTTTTTCCATATGAAGTTGAGAATTGTGCTTTCAAGTTCTGTAAAAAAAATTGTCAGTACTTTGATGGGAGTTGCATTAAATCTGTAGATTGCTTTTGGTAGGATTGCCCTTTTGTGCTTTTGTTTGTTTGTTTTTAAAAAAATAATTATTTATTTTTATTTTATGTGCATTCATGTTTTGGCTGCATGTATGCATGTCTGAGGGTGTCAGATCCCCTGGAACTGGAATTACAGACAGTTGAGTGCTGCCATGTGGGTGCTGGGAATTGAACCTGGGTCCTCTTAAAGAGCAGCCAGTACTCTAAACCACTGAGCCTTCTCTTCAGCCCCAGTTTTAGTTCTTTTTTGAAATTTATTTGCTTTTATTTTATGTTTGTTGGTGTTTGGCCAGCATTTATGTCTGTGTTAGGGGGTCAGATCTTGGAGTTACAAGCAGTTGTGAGTTGCAATGTGAGTGTTGGGAATTGAACTCAGGTCCTCTGGAAGAGCAGCCCATTCTCTTAACCCCTGAGCCATCTCTCTAGCCCAGGATTGCCATTTTTATTATGTCAATCCTACTGATCTGGGAGCATGGGAGATCTCTCCATCTTCAGATATCTTCTTCAATTTCTTCAGAGACTTGAAGTTTTTTTTCTACAAGTCTTTCACTTGCTTGGCTAGAGTTACACCAAGGTAATTTCATTTATTTGTGGCTATTGTGAAGGGTGTTGTTTCCCTAATTTCTTTCTCAGCCCTTTTGTCTTTTGTGTACAGGAGGGCTACTGATTTTTCGTGGTTAATTTTGTGTCTGGCCATTTTGCTGAAAGTGTTTATCAGCTTAAGTGTTTCCTGGGAGAATTTTTGGAGTCACTCATGTATACTATCATATCATCTGCTAACAGTGATACTTTGACTTCTTCTTTTCTGATTTGTTGCCCCTTTATCTCTTTAGTTGTCTTATTGCTCACTGTCTTCTACCCTGAACAACTGTCAGTTTGTTTTGTTATTCGGCATCTAGAAGAATACTTAACATAAGGTTAGCAAAGTACAGTACAGCATAAAGGATTTTATCACTTTCTTTTTCAAGCCAGCAGCTTGAGACAGCAGGATGGAGGAAGACTTGGTCTTATTTGACTGTAATACACAACCATTCTGCATATGCTGGCATGCTTACTCCTCTTGGAACTCGGCTGCAGGGCAATTTCCCATCTCCCACCATGATTCGCTTGGCAGGGCTGACTCATGCCTCTCTGTCAGCGTAATACAAGGCTCTATCTTCATCTGCTGTGCTAACCACTGAACGCCTCTCTTTGGGTCTGATAGGCAGGCTCGGGGCCAGTGGCTGTGACCATTCCTTGTTTCTGGGCTACATCTTGGTACCAAATAGGCTGTGAGCTACATAAACAACCGCTACATATTCCATACTATCATATAATGGGAAATGGTGCACAGCATGCTCTCAGATGATGACATCCCAGCCCTAGAGTTAATCTTTTAAAAGCTTAATCTTTTCATCTGTTTTATCATTTATCCCTTCCAAAACAATTGTTGAGGCTTTATCGTCTTCTAAAAGCTCACTAGCACAAAAACTACCTCTGCCATTTCTCCCCACTGAAATTATGGCTTAATATAAATCTTGTGATATTTGTTTTTAGGGAAAAGACAGGTATCATTCTTATCTTTCTTTCTTCTTTTCCTTCTTTCTTGCTTGCTTTTTTGTTTGTTTTCCTCTTTTGGGTCTTGAATGCTTTGGCTACTTACTAGCCTGGTTTAAACAGAGGTCTAAATTGTTCATACTGTCTGAAGCTCTTGCTCACATAACCATGACCCCCTCAAACACACAACGTTGCTTAGCAAAGCCATCAAAACTCCATAGGAGTTCTGAGGATTTGTTGTTCCCCCACCCCCTTAAATATCAGTGGGGGCAACGCTTTCTGGCCAGGTGAAATGGACATTCATCACCATCGCTCATAATCTCAGTACACTCAGTACGCTCATCTTTCCTTTATTCTTCTCTACTCATGATATTCATGTGAACCTTAGCCAGTGATAACCAACTTCTCCTAGAGCTCATATAAGCCACTCCATCAGTAACTGTTTTCTGGTGTTGTCTTAGGTTATGCAGCCCTTGTCTCAAGGAGAAATTAGTGGTAATAGTCTCTACCAATCCAGGACACTCTCCAGAACTCTGACCTTCTCTGCTCTACAGTCTCTCAAACAAGCTGTTGTACTTCTCTAAAATGTCAATGTAAGAAGTTAATTTGTAAAAATTTCCCTGAATACAAGAACTTCTTATACTGGCTCATTTTCAAACATCTCTACCCAATTTACCTTTTGAATCATGGACTTTCCCTTTCGCTGTAGTAAAAGTCAGACTGATGTGTATCTTAGATAATTTCTACTTTCACCATACTCACTGCCTGGTTTGTATGATGGCTTCTAAGTTTTTAAATTCCAGGAAAGGTTCTTTACCACATGAAACTGTATTTTTTTTCCTTGTCTCTTGCCAGTAGTAAGAAATAGCAAGCTCATAGTTCCTTCTGTCTCATCCCCTTCTTTCTCTTCCTTCATTCTAATTCAGAAAATAAAGCAGATATAGCATCTACATGTCTTTTTTCCCCCATTGTAATACCTCCATTGTGTGGATATGTTCTTTCTGGGTAGATGACTGAGCCCAGTTCCATGTCTCATTGCTCATAGCAAAGTCGGCTCTTCCACTTTATGTTCAGAGATCACAGTATATACTCTCATCTGTCAGCTCCTTGGGGGTCAATCCTGTACTCATGTATGAGGTCCCATTCCCTAAGTAGGCCTGGCTCATAGAGGAAGATAGCTACTGTGGATTTCTCTGTGGACCAAACTTAAATCATGTGTCTGATTACTCATAGCAGAGGTCATGCAACTGCTGCCATAACAGGGGTATAACTTTTCATAGCACAGGTTGGAAGGTAGCCAGACATACAGAGACTCTTCCACAGATGGTTTGGTGTCATACGGATCCACTTCAGTTATTTGTCTTAATGCCCTTTACAGGGATCATGAGACTGCTCCCCTCTGATATTTTGGTCCTATGGCATCTCTATCAGGTTACCAACAATGTGATTTTCCTATGAAGTTATAATGTCTGGTCACCTCAGTTAGGACACAAGTTACTGACCATTCAAGTCCATCTAAATGAGCCAATGAATTTAATGGGATCACTTAAAGAGCATGGATAACTCCCAGGTTCCTAAAAGTACCGGAGAGCTCATCCAGTGTGGGTGATGACTGTCAAATAAATGTTAAATCTCTTTGTCCAACAGGCACGAAATTCTGACAAGGGGTCTTTCCTTCCTCACCAGCTGTTTGCTGCGGAGAGGGCCTCATGGATTAGCTAACGTTTTACTGTTTCCTGAGCCTTACCGTTTTAGAGAGCTGTAGATATTACGAGTACTCCAGTTTCTTCAAAAGGAAATGTTTTACTCAGGGAGAAATAGTTACACGTCAAGAGAGCTACACAGGGCATTGGCATACCAAAGTTTCTGTTTTGAGTGGTTGTATGGAGAATGAATGATAAGAGCTCAGTTCAATAGTTTTGATAAGGCAAAAAGTAAAATGACCCACGAAGAGAATACTTCCCCAATAAGGTCTATGAATCAGAGACATTGTAGACCCAGAAGCTGCCCAAAATTATCAATTGGCTGGAGCTCATGGTAGACGTATGGAATTAAAAACAAACAAATAAGACAAGGAAACAACCCCCCTCCTGAGTATGGAGCTAAACAATCTGTGTTGTAGCTTCTCTCTGAAATATATAGAGACAGTTCCTTAGAGATGTATTTCCAAAGCAGAATCAGATTTGAAAATAAGAAAGGCAGTATAATTAAGAACAGCTATTTTTTTTATTATTACTATACAGCTAAGTTGAAGATAATATTTAAATGAGATATGAAACATGAGCAAATTGGTTGTTTTGGCAAAAGTATAGTGATTTTGAAATTGAGCAACTGGAAAGAATTTGTCAGTCAAAGCAAAATTGTAGATCTCTAGTCAATCCTCTGGAATTGTCTGTGATAAATTTGCTTAATTGAATCAGAAAGTGGGGTCTTGTGTTTGTGGGGCACTTCAGTAAAGGACCCTTAATAGAAGCGTAGATGCTGTGAAAATATGTCATATAGCTCAAAGAATCGTGGGGCCTGGGCTCAGCTGTACATTTGTAACTTCTGTTTCATCTTGGAAAATCAATTCACACCTTAGATGCCTGGAATTGTTGTTGCTGTTCTATGCCAAGCCCCCTCCCTCATTCCTGGAATTAAGATAATAAGAATACTGCTCATGCTTTATAGTTATTGTCAATATTGTATCTAGGACTGGTGGTACACACTTGAGCTTGTAGGACTAGGGAGGCTGAGGGAGGAAAATTTAAGTTTGAGGCCATCTTATACTGTTTGGTTAAGACACTGTCTCAAAAACAGAATAATGAAAAACAAAACAAAAGAAAAGAAAAAACAAAATACAAGTGTGTGACCACACACGTCACTATTAATAAGAATCTTTGAATGTAAGGTAAGTTAATCCTCCCTAGATTTTAATTGTTTAGGAATTTACAGTTATCAAAAAAACAAGAAGTTGGAAAAATAATAAATCTGTGAGGAACAGAGAAAAGAAACACCTTTAAGGATATTTCTGAACATTCAGAGGAAGTCAAGAGTAAATATTTACTTGGAAGCTCATCTGAACAGAGCATCTCTACTGTAGTCTCCTGTAGTAAATGTCTTGTAAGAAGTTATTGAACAATGAATTAAACACTGAATATTTACTGAGGGAACATGGAAAAAAATGAGTATGGTTCCACTTTGAGAGATGTGGGACCAAAAGATATATTATGTTTCAAATATAACCTTGCAATTCGTTGAACTGTTTTGCTATCAGCTACACCAATTAATGCAGATGATGCTAATTAAAAATAAATTTAGAGAGTGATTAGTTTTTCTTGCCATTGTTAGGGAGAATTGATTCTTCTATAGATCTAATATGGTAAAGTAAGAAGTTAATGATATATTGATGTATTTTAAAGCACCTAATTTAGACAATAATTCTGAGGAAAACATTTGTGTTAATACCAAATATGAAATGACAAATGTTTTCTCCCCGTAAAGGAAGGGCACCGTTTAAGGACCCCTGGAGCAACACACATGTTGATGATCCAAATAAACTATTGCATATGGCTGTATCATCCCAACTTTTAGTTTTACAAAATTTCTAATACAAGAATTCTTTTGCACATGTGCTCCTTTCTATGGCAGTTTACAGCTGTGCACAGCATAATAACTTTAATGAACAAAATTATGTGCTGTGGAACTTGCTACAAAATTTCACGGTTCCATCTGGACTACCTTTCAAATTGAAGAGGCTGAAGTGGGAGAGATTTGACTAGATTATGGAAATCATCGAGAGATTTTTCTCTGTCAGTTTCAAGAATTTGCAAATAAGTTCAATAAGTAGTAAAGCTAGAATTATGTCCTTTGCACACTGAAAGGAATTTCTATTTGTAATAAATCTTCTCTCCTCCTAAGGAGGTACCTATAGACAAAGAGCTAGCTCATGTTAAAGGAACAAGTTTTGGAAAACCTTCAAATAAACTAACAAACAAACAAGTTGAGTTTTAAATATATAATACTATATTTTACTAGCCTAAAGAGTGCAGCTCTCTGCTTCTCTGTAGTTGTCTAAGGACTCACATTTGTGAAGCTGTATAAAACTTAAATATGTACTGTCTGTCATTTTTAAGGGAAACCAGGAAAGCAGTTTAAGAAGTATGGGATAAAATGAGGGAGGGAGGGATTGGGAGGTAATGAGGGAGCAGGATACAGCTGGGATACAAAGTTAACAAAATGTAACTAATAAAAAATAAGTATGGGATAGATTATAGATTAAGAGCAAGACATGCTCACTCGCTGTTTCTTCTAATGTTTTTTAATTCAATATCTCTTTTGCTTCCATTCTTTATACTCACTTTTATTTTGTTTTCATACAAAGCATATTATATAAAGAAAAATGCAAGCAGTAAAAGGAAAATAAAAAACAAACTATTTGTTTATCATTCTGTGCAAAAAGCCCTGTCTAGCACAAAAGAAAACAAAACAAACAAAAAAAAACCAAAAGGTTGTCTTGGAAAGGTGTTCTTTTTCTTATGACATAATATGACAAATAAAAATAAAAATATTATTATTTGTAAGAGTAACTTCCAGAATCTGAAATCAACCCAGATGGCCCTCAACTGGATTGAATGGATAGCTAAATTGTAATACATTTGCACAATGGATTACTACTCAGCAATTAAAAACAAGCAAATCATGAAAATTGCATGGAAATGGTGGGATCTAGAAAAGAGCATCCTGAGTGAGGTACCCCGGAAGCAAAAAGACCTACATGGTATATATTCACTCATAAGTAGATATTAGATATATAATATAGAAAAACATACTAAAATCTCTTCACCTAAAGAAGCTAAGCAATAAGGGGGACCCTGGGTAAGATGATCAGTCCTCATTCAGAAAGGCAAATGGGATAGTCATAGGAAGAGGGAGTAAACAGGCAACAGGACAGGAGCCTACCACAGAGGGCTTCTGAAAGACTCTACCCAGCAGTGTATCAAAGCAGATGCTGAGACTCACAGCCAAACTTTGGGCAGAGTGCAGGGAATCTTATGAAAGAAAGGGGGGATAAAAACACCTGGAGGGGACAGGACCTTGAAAGCAACAGAGCCAAAAAATCTGGGCCTACGGGTCTTTTCTGAGACTAACACTCCAACCAAGGACCATTCATGGATATAACCTAGAACCTCTCCTCAGATATAGCCCATGGCAGCTCAGTCTCTAATTGATTTCTTAGTAAGGGGAAAAGAGACTGTCTCTGATATAAGCTCAAAGGCTGACACTTTGATCACCTCACCTTGATCGGGGAGCATCCTTGCTAGGCCACAGAGGAAAACAATGTAGCCAGTCCTGATGAGACCTGATAAGCTAGGGTCAGAAGGAAGGGGAAGAGGACCTCCCCTATCATTTGACTTAGGAAGGGGCATGGAAGATGAGGAAGGGAGAATGTGATAGGGAGGTGAAGAGCAAGGGAGATACAGCTGGGATACAAAGTGAATAAACTGTAATTAATAAAAATAAATAAAAAAGTAACTGCCCATTATATGACAGTACATTCTATTTATTCCAAGATATTTGCATAAACACATGTTCTCATGTGTAAAGAATAAGGACTCAAAAATACATGAATTCGGTGGTGCAATTAGAACTTTGCCATGATGTAGGGGAAAATTATGTTGTTGATATAAATGTTTGCCTAAGCTGGGTGTTGTGGCACATTCCATTGATCCCAATACTCAAGAAGGCAGTCAGGTGGATCACTGTGCGTTAGAGGCCAGTCTAGTCTACAAAAGTGAGTCAAGGGCAGCCAAGGCTACACAGATAAACTCTATCTCAAATAAACAAACAAGTAAACAAACAAAAAAGTGTGCCTAAAAGTGCTTAAGTTCAATATACATCTAATTTTCATATATTACGGTAAACTGTGTTGGCTAAATTCTGAAGATCTGTGACAATAGGCTTTGGGTAAGACAAAAAGGTCAAAACTTGTCCCTAAGTTCTGTTTATATATACTAATTAAAAAATATTTCAGTCAAGATCAGGCAGCATATTTTAATTCTAAAAAAATAAAATATTAAGATAAATATTGTTCCAGTATGAGTGTGAATGTTAAAATTGTCCTCAGAATTCATTTTAAAATAGTTCAGATGTAAGCTGCTTGTTTTCTTACTACAAGAGTGAACACATAATTAGTAAAGTCAGAAAGAGCATACAGTGAACTACAGTGAACTAATCTCCATGTGGATAAATTGCAAAAGAGAGAATCTCAAACTTCTCTCTTTGTATCACTGTACTTAGTTCATATTAATGTGCATGATGGCAATTAGCACACCCACAAAATCAAATAGATAAGGACACACCTAGTTGTGTTCCCCTGAACACACTTCTTTCACAGGTTTGTCAGCAAATTGAACAGCATACCTGCTAACATAGTCATTAAATCACGAGGTAAAGAATGCGAGCCAAGACCTGATTATAGAGAATCCATTTTGGAACAATAACTTTTGTTGTTATTTTTATTGTTGGAAATAGCTACATAGATTAAGAGAAAATTCAATATTATGTTCATATTTTGTGTTGGAAACAAAAATATTTACCCTTACTTTTATGATCAACAAATAATTATTTTCTTAACAAGTATGATATTTAAGCTAAATTAACCAATTATAAACAACAACAAAACAACAAAAGCATCATTTGGACAACACTTTTGAAACTAATTATAAACACCTTAAAATAGTGAGTAAGTATGCTGAGCCAACATGATAGGATATAGCTATTCTTTTTTAATATATAAATCCAGCAACATCTCTGTTAGAAGAAAACACAAGCTAACAATCCATTCTGTGCCAATCTTCCTTTTCCCTAACATGAGTGGGAATTTTCACCAGGCTTTTAAAGTGCACATAACTGAAACATACTAACTGAAAATAGATATACTGGTCTTAGAGTAAGCAGTACAGGCAGAGAGAGCGGGCACACTTTGAGGGGAGAGTTAATTCCGGGTCTGAGTTAGCCTCTCCAAGGGACAAAATGATCAACATCCAAGCAGCACGGCTTCACCAGCAGTACACGTTCACACAGGTCTAAATGAGACACATCATTTCTATTTCAAGAAATGTGCACGATTTAATGGCCTTTAATAGCCCATCAGTTTCACTGAACTATTCAAAGTGCTCCAATATATTTAATGTAGACTGGTTTTTAAAGTAAATTGGCATAAATAAGCTCAATAGCATTACAGGCTCTACTTAGGAGACTCTTGGGTAAAAGGGGTGACTTTTTTTCTCAGTCTTACTAACAAAATTAGTTTCTGATGCATGACTTGAGTAGGAATAGAGATATAAGCCAAGAAAACTGAAAAATACAGTCTGTAAGCCAATAAAGTCAGATATTTCTTTAAATAAAACTATGCTTTTAGTAATTAATGCAAATTTTGCTGTAATTTTGGCATGAAATAATTATTCCTTGAGGTACTATTCTCAGCTTAACTTAATAGAAAACTCAAATGGGAGAATGATGTGCATGCCTGTTCTATTGATTCTGTCAGTATCTACAACCCCAAATATTTTGACACAAGCATTCCTGTAGTATCCAAAGCTCCCTGCCATTTACAATTATAATTCATCTATAGAGATAAGGTTTATGCTGATGCCAGCTTGTGATGCTCTCCTGGAGGTCAGAAAAAAAAAAAAGTAACATATATTTTAATTAGTCTAAACTTTAGCAGTGGGTAGACCATTTGTATCCGACCTTTAGTGCTTCCCCAGACAAATGCACTCTTTAATAAAACAACACCACTTTCCCAAGAATGGGCAGGTTTTGGAAAAGGCACAGCTGATCTAGAATCATGTTTGTTTTAACATTTCTTTAAAAACGCTTACCAAGTGCTTATTTGTTTCAAGCTTGCTGATCACCTCCCAGCCTCTCCACTGTAAACAGGCTTTTATTTAAATGTATCACTTTTGGACTCTTCTTGGCAGACTTTCCAACAGGAAAATTTTGCTTCCGTTGAAAATGAATATGTACAGAGTGAATTGTAAGGAAGTACCAGCATACACATTAAGCAATTATGAGGGTGGGTAAGGAGTCTGGAGAGGAATGGAACCTGAAAGACTTTTCGGGTGTATTCTCATTTTACTAAAAAAAAAAAAAAAAAAAAAAAAAAAGTGCTTTATTAGTATTCTCTCCCCTCTATTGGTACTGATCATCACTTATTTCTCCATTCTAACTAACATTAGCAAAATAGGATTTTGTAACAACCAAGCATACATGTTTTAGGTTGCATAAGTAACTTAACTGTCATTTTCCTCTAAGTCTTTAGATACTTGGGAGAGTGACCAATCATATAAATACTGCCAAGGTTTTAAAAGCAGAGGTAACTTTAGGCTCTTAGCGATTTAATTTTGTCATCAAAGATCTCATTTTATGATATCCAGAGAAAACCTTCTCACCTACAGAATATAAATATTATAGAGATATATTTGATTTCATTGTGTATACAGTTGGTGGTCACATCCCAGATATTGTATTCTCCCAAGTTATAAGGACCAAGGAAGAAAGAAAGAGACAGAGGTGGAGAGCTGTGCATTTGGAAAGTATAGGAAATGAAGAGAAGTAGAGGGTGGAACCTAAAATGTAATTGAAAAAAACCATATATACTTGTCCTAAGTAATTAACAATACAGGCCAATGTATGTTTTATTTACTACAAAAAGGAAACTGAATGAGATTAATAACACCGGTACCATTTTTCTCTAGAATATCTACTTATTCAGGTACTGTTAAAAGCATTGCCTGTTCATTCCATATTTCATCATTCCCTGCATATCCAGGTGGAATCATGTTGTTCCCATTTTAATGAGAAAACAGAGCACAGAGCAATCAGTCAATGTATCCAAGACTACACTGCTGAATGGCTAAGACAGCAATTAAAAATCAGAATGAGCATCTAATTTCAGAGTACATGGGATAAATTGATGTCAGCAGAGCTCAGATGGAATAAACATAAGCCAAAAATATTTGTTGGCGATTTTAATTTATGAAATACCATTTCTGGAAAACTTTTCACAAGTCTGCTGTCTTGGTTTAGCTTTCTATTCCTGAAAAGATGGAGGGGTCAGACTGAAGGTGAGAACTGGACAGGAGAAGGGTGGTGAAATACAGTCATCTGCAGATGACCTGACCACGACAGCAGCTTCAGTTGCATTGTTGGTTCTGCTGTCAGTCAAACCTGGATTACTAGTGATTTCCAGAGTCCTACTCCTCCTTGCTGAGCCACTAGCTACTGGAGGATTATAGTAGTCATACAGTCATTGTCCTGAGTTTGTATGCTCAAAAATGATGCCATCCGATTCTAATGGAAATTCCAATGGAAATTTGGAATCCAAACCTCCCAATTAAATAGTAGGCCCTGGTTAAACTTAGTGGCACACAAAACAGTAGGGCCCGAATACGAGAAAGGTACTTGTAGGGAAATGTAGTACTTGACAGGCATGTGAAGGAGCCAGGGAAGATCTAGGTGAAAGTCACCAGCTGCATTATAAGCATGCATGAGATGTCAAAGAAAAATGTTTATAATATAAGAATTAAAAAAGAAGGCACATGGTTTGCAGTGTAGAATTTTAAATTATTTGTCTTTTAAAGGACCTACTGGTATGACAGTCATTAAACAAGGCTTACTTTTTTATCTGTGTTTAACGTTTTAAAAATGAGCATTTGCTTAAGTGTCTAAAAGAATATTGAGAATATTTGGTGTCTGGAGAAATGTATCCAGAATTAAAAGCAGATTTTGATAGGAACTAAGTTCTGTTCCCAGGACCCACATAGGAGGGCTCACAGCTGCCTGTAACTCCAGTGACAGGATCAAATGTCTTCTTTTGACTTCTGTGAGCAACCACATACATGTGACATACAGATGCCAAGACATCTGAACATACACAGGACTAAAAACCAAATACACTTTTAAGATGAAAGGGAATGGTGTGTTAGGGTTATTTTTTCCATAATCAGAACGTTAACTACGAGTAAAAATAGGCTGAGTTCATATTTTTAAAAATATAAGGCCAAGAGGACAGGAGCAATTAATTATATCACATCCTATATTTGCGAGTTTTGATGCACATTACGGGAGAAACGATGTCAACTCTACGAAAGATTTTGCTTTATATTTGTTATTTCTTTTGAAAAAAACTTGGGTAGGCTATGAGTCAGTCCTCTAGTATCTAAATTCAAGGGATAAAGATGGAATACATGCTAATGGGATTACTTAGATTCTGAGTCTCAGAGAAACCTGAGTAAATCTAGTAGCTGCGTGCCATCTGTAGTAATGAAATTAGATAGTGCACTTAGACTGATCCAATAATTAAATATGTATTTATTAAATCATTTTAATAGCTTTGGTATATGGCTTCAGGATTCAAAGGCAACCTCCTTGTGATTACCCTTGAAGCTTCATTGAAGAGCGAATTACAGAGTCAGCGTTCTTTCACTGTGTGAACAGGCTCTAACCGTAAACTTCATGATTAAAGAAAGTCATCTGTTACAACCGTGCACATGATTTAATCGCTGCTGCATGACACGAGGTGGCAGTTGCAGGCAGTGGGGCGAATGTCATGAGAAGTTGACGGGAAATATGAGCCATCAGGCTATTACCTGTGGGAAAAGGCAGATGTCGTGACATCAAGACAGAAGGCCAAGTCTCTGCTCAGCAGCTGGAGAGGAGAAACAGGGCCAGTACTCAAATGAATTGTTAAACATGGGATCAAATGTCACAAAGGTGTTGACATTTGATTCATAAAATGGACATTTTGAGTTTTCCATGAACATTCAGTTTCTGTGCTTTTTTGTTGTTGATGGTAGAACAAACTACCATCAACAAACTGACTTCTAGCTTTGAGGAAGAATAGAGTATGCTATGGATTAGTTGGAATGATCCTATGGTTCCTATAATACAGAATTATTTTGAGTGTCTAACAAGATTCTCAAGTTATGTGCAAAAATTTGCTTCTTTAATACACCACTTATAAATTAGGATGAGATTTGTGAGCTGTTATTTATTTTGATCTCAGGTATTCTGAGAAATTTGGTGAAAATTGAAAGACTGCTGAAATTGTAAAAGAATAGTTATGCTGCTTTTCCTTCCAACCCTTCCCTTGTAGATTTGCAAGGTATCCTTTTTAAAAGTAATAGTTTCAAAACATCACTTCAAGCTCCATTCTTTTTAATTTTAATTTTAATGTTAATTACAGGTTATTCATTTTGTATCCCAGCTGTAGCACCCTCTCTTATTCCCTCCCAATCCTACCCTCCCTCCCTCATCTCCTCCTATGTTCCTCTCCAAGTCCACTGATAGGGGAGGTCATTCTCCCCTTCCATCTGACCCTACAGGCTCTAATTTTAAGATTTCTGTTCTATTTTATAAAACTAAGTAGGCAAAGTTGTATTATTCTAATGCTTTCATCCAGAGTGAGTGCTAGGTCATTTGTCCATTCTTCTTTGTCTCTTCCTATAGTTTGGTCCAATTTGTATCCAAGAAAATCCCTTCAAAATGTAATTTTAAGGAATAAGTTTTAGTGTTTACATTGTCTTTATTTCTTTGACTTTCAACTTCAGATTTCCTGTCTACTGCACTCTCAAACTTTCAGACATGTAATTCCATATAAATCCTCTGACAATTGCCTACCATAACCATGTTTTATGTTCCATCAAATGATACACCCAGTCTTCGGGAAGGAGAGTAAATCCCTGAGTGGTTCGGTTGTTAAAAGCACTGAACTGCTCTTGCAGAGAACCTGGGTTCAGTTTCCAGCACTGACATAGTGGGATCTAACTACCTGTAAGGTCCTTATATCTGTTTCTGGTCGCCATAGGCTCCAGCCTACATAAAGTGTACATGAACTCATGATCTCTGTCTCGTGTGTCACACACACATGCATCATCATGATGTATGCGCAGTACATTGAAATCTTTAAAAGGCACACTTATCTCTACACCTATGAAAAGTTCTAATTAAGAACCAAATATAGAGAAATTTGGAAATCCATTAACACACAATTAAACAGAATTAAAAAGAAACATTATTTCTCTGTTTATTGAAATAATTTAAATCTGCAGTATTGCATGAGTTTATAATACTAGATATATAACATGACAGACCAGCCTTATTCCAGGACAGAATTATCAAGTATAGCAGTTTATTCAATATATATAAAAAGCCCACTTTTACAGCCTGCATTTTTGGGGGGGTCCTTTGTTCCACCTGTCTCCAATTTTTTTCTTTTTTTTTAAATTTTTATTTAACTTTTATTAATTATACTTTATTCATTTTGTATCCCACCATAAGCCCCTCCCTCCTCCCCTTCTGCATGCATGCCCCTCCCCAAGTCCACTGATAGGGGAGGTCCTCCTCTCCTTCCTTCTGATCTTAGTCTATCAGTTCTCCTCAGAAGTGGCTGCATTGTCAGGGTTCTAGGTTATCTCCATGAATAGTCCTTGGTTGGAGTATGAGTCTCTGGGAAGTTCCCTGTGTTCAAATTTTCTTGTTCTGTTGCTCTCCTTGTGGAGTTCCTGTCCTCTCCAGCTCTTACTATTTCCCACTTCTTACATAAAATTCCATTCACTCTGCCCGACAGTTGGCCATCAGGCTCAGCATCTGCTTTGACAGTCTGCACGGCAGAGGCTTTCAGAGGCCCTCTGTGGCAGGTTCCTAGGTTGTTTTCTGTTTTCTTCTTCTGGCTTTCAGAGGCCCTCTGTAGCAGGTTGCTAGGTTGTTTCCTATTTTCTTCTTCTTCTGATGACCATCCTCTTTGCCTTTCAGGATGGGGACTGAACGTTTTAGTTAGGGTCCTCTCTCTTGCTTAGTTTGTTTAGATGCACAGAGGAAACTGCAGTCAAGTAAGTGGAAACGAAACAACTGTCAGTCAATGTTTCCTTTTCTTTCCTTTTTCTTTGTTTGTGAAGACCAGTAACTGATTCATATTATGATATAAAGTAGACACAGATGTAGAGAGACTCATTTTAAATTACTATCAGCATAAATAAATACAAAGTTTGAATATCTATCAGTAGTCATAGCAAAGTAGTAGCTGTTCTGACTTTGAGTGGTAACAAGTTCTAACAAATTCTGATCAAGCAATGTTCTAATGACTTCACTGAATATAGTCGGAGACATAGCAATTTGCCATTCATTTTCAGCCAATTATTTTGCTATTGGAATGTATTTCATTCTGTCTACATATGTTCGGCATTCTGTCTCTGCCTATATAAGCAAATGTTTGTGGGCAGCTTTCAGAATACTTATTTTGAGCTCAGTTCCTCTACAAGCAGCCATAATAATGTCCTTTATGCTGAAAAGTCTCCAGCTTTCATTTGGTCTCAAGTGTACTGTTGATGGTGCTAAACATGGCAGTGGAAGTGAACATGCATTTTCTAGGAAACCTCCAGAAACAAACTGAAGAAGGTTAATTTCTAAAGCATCTCAATGATTTCTTTCTGTTATTTTTGATACTGTATTTTAATTGCAACATTTCCCCCTTCTTTTTCCTTCCACCACTCTCTCCAACATACTGTACCTCCCACTCTCCTTCAATAACATGGTTTCTTTTTTCATATATTGTTATTGCATGTATATATGTAGTTATATATACATATATATTCCTAAATAAAACCTGCTCCATACACACAATATATGTTTGCTTTCAGTGTTGACCATTTGACACTGGACAATCAATAGATGTGCTCTACCCTGCTCCCAGCTTTACTCAGTTGCCTGTTGTTCTTTGTGGAGGCTTAAGGTCTTGTGGGCTTTTCTCCATCTAGTTCAGCATGACATGGTGCCAGTTTTCAGCTCACTTTTGGGTATTCATGTTGGAGAGACTTAATGGGCAGAGCTCCTGACGTTTTAGGAGATACAACATGACAGCAAAGCCCTTGATCATCAGGCTCTTAAAACTCTTCTGCCCTTTCTTCTGCAATGTTCCCTGAGCCTTAGACACAGGAGTGTTTGCACATGTATCCATTAGGAATGGCTTCACGATTCTGTGTGTGTGTGTGTGTGTGTGTGTGTGTGTGTGTGTGTGTGTATTGGAGGAACTTACAGAAAACAAGGCCCCTCACTTTTGAGTTATATACAAGGAAGGAGGAGGAAACAAATGGGTCCCTACTGGGCCATGAAACTGTAGCAACTTCTTGTTGTTATAAGAAACCCCAGGATTAGAGTATTGCTGTTACTTTGTGAGAAATGTGGTGAGAGCAAATGCAGTCAATGTTAACATTTATGAAGATGGAAGAATGCATGCTGTAGATCCATTTTCTGCCTGTTTACATTTTCTAGTCTGCTGTTCCCTTAAGACCTGGAAAGTTAAGGTTAATCAAAAGTTTACACGTAAAAACCATTTTGTCAAAAACCTTTCTCTAAGCTTAAAATAATTTATAATTTGTGTACTCTGTGTTTCCTGTCCCTTTCCTTTACGATTTTAATATATATAACGAGTAAATGCAAGCTATACCTTAAGAATTGTGACTATTTGACTACCTGGGGAAATGTAAGTCTGTATGAGGTATATCAATTATCATCAACTTTAGCTCAATCTGATTACCCCTACTTTGTCTCAGCCCTGAAAAAGAAATCAGTGACGTTGTTAGAACTGCTCACCAAGCACGTTTGTGCATTGAAAACATGCTTTAGTTTATTTTATCATGAAACATTATTAAGAACTTTTGGAAGAAAATTGGACCACATATTAGCATGTTAGAATTTTAGTTCTTATCAAATATTCTTGCATAAAAGAATCAGTCTTTAAATGAGGCAGCAAAAAGCATGTTTAATTAAAACTATCTAAAAATGAGGGAAAATATATCAAAATTATTGAAATATTCAAGCCTCATTTTCATCTATATTTCTAAAAATTAAAATGATATTTATAATTTCAGCCTTTCAAACAGTTTTGAATGAAAATACATTTTATTTACTTGATAAGAAATACATGCTCATCTGTTTTCCTCTGATATATCAATTAAAGTATGGTTTCTCAGTTCACAGAAATAGCAGATTTCTTTCTTGTCTTTATTGGCACAGAGAGTATAGCCATCATCTTTCTGTGGGTTCTTATAATACTAATATAATATCCTTCAATTAACTGTTGTGGTAAAAATAAGTCAAAGCAAACAACAGACACTAGGGCCATGAACCAAAGAAACCACAAGATTACGATTTTGCAGCAGGGGTGTGGATTTACAGGCAGGTTGATCATAAAAGGAATGAAATAAAAAGACGTCAATGCATTAATCCGTTTTCTAAGAAGATCTTAAAGAACTGGCCTGCTGTAAGAGAGCCCTTCAAATTGCTTTTTTATTCACTATGCCAAGTGAAGTGAGGACATTATTCTTGGAACTTGTTCTGTTTGTAAAATTCAACATGGATTTTTTTTTTTTATTCCTGATAGTTGGCTCCTTTCCAGACATGTAAGTGTCTAGAGTAGTATCTTGAATTACAAGCTAATCACTAATACTAATAAATGTCCTAGGCTTTCAAACCATTTTTTTACTTCTCTCCTCTTTTTCTCTCTACAGTGCAATGAAGACACATGTTAATGTTTTTTTTTTTTTAATTCACACATTTATTTTTCTTTACTCCAAGAAGTATGAACACACACTAGGTCAGATGAGATTCCTTGACTTCTTTCTATGTTCCACTTCTTTTTTAATTAAATTTTTATTTGAATATTAATCAGAGTTCATTCATTTTGTATCCCAGCTATAGCCTCCTCCCTCATTTCCTCCCTATCCCACCCTCCCTCATCCTCTCCCATACCCCTCTCCAAGTCCACTGATAGGTGAGGTCCTCCTCTCCTTCCATGTGACCCTTGCCTATCAGGTCTCATCAGGGCTGGCTGCATTGTCTTACTCTGTGGCCTAGTGTGGCTGCTCCCTGATCAGGGGGAGGTGATCAAAGAGCCAGCCACTGAGTTCATGTCATAAACAGTTCCTGTTCCCATTACTAGGGAAGCCCTTTGGATTTGAGCTGCCATGGGCTACATTTGTGCAGGAGTTGTAGGTAATATCCATGAATGGTCCTTGATTGGAGTATCAGTCTCAGAAAAGACCCCTGGGCCCAGAATTTTTCATTCTGTTGCTCTTATTGTGGAGCTCCTGTCTTCTCCAGCTCTTACTATCTCCCCCTTCTTTCATATGATTCACTACACTCTGCCCAAAGTTTGGTTATGAGTCTCAGCATCTGCTTTGATACACTGCTGGGTATAGTCTTTCAGAGGCCCTCTGTGGTAGGTTCCTGTCTTGTTTCCTGTTTTCACCTTCTTCTAATGTCCATCCTCTTTGTCTTTCTGAGTGAGGATTGATCATCTTACCCAGGGTCCTCCTTGTTTAGCTTCTTTAGCTGCACAAATTTTAGTATGTTTATCCTATATTATATGTCTAATATTCACTTATAAATGAGTATATACAGTGTGTGTCTTTCTGCTTCTGGACACCTGACTCAGGATGATATTTTCTAGATCCCACCATTTGCCTGCAAATTTCATGATTTCCTTGTTTTTAATAGCTGAGTAGTATTCCATTGTGCAAATGTACCACGATATCCATATCCATTCCTCAGTTGAGGGACACCTGCATTGTTTGCAGGATCTTGCTATTATGAATAAAGCTGCTATGAGCATGGTTGAGCTAACCTCCTTGAGAACTCATTTGCACAGGAAACACCTTTCAGAACAGAACACCAACAGCACAGGCTCTAAGATCAACAATCAATAAATGGGACTTCATGAAACTGAAAACCTTCGGTAAAGCAAAGGACACTGTCATCAGAACAAAATGACAGCCTACAGACTGGGAAAGGATCTTCACCAACCCTATATCTGAAGAGGGCTAATATCCAGAATATATAAAGAACTAAAGAAGTTAAAAAGCAACAAATCACACAATCCGATTAAAAAATGGGGTACGGAGCTAAACAAAGAATTCCTCTATTCCATAGAGAATGGCGGAGAAACTTAAAGAAATGTTTAAGGTCCTTAGTCATCAGGGAAATGCAAATCGAAATGACCCTGAGATTTCACTTTGCACCCATCAGAATGGCTATGATGAAAAACTCAAGTGACAACACATGCTGGAGAGGATGTGGAGAAAGGGGAACCCTCCTCCAATGCTGGTGGGAATGTAAACTTGTACAACCACTTTGGAAATCAAACTGGTGCTTTCTCAGACAATTAGGAATAGTGCTTCCTCAAGACACAGCTATACCACTCCTAGGCATATATCCAAAAGAGGTCCAAGTACACAATAAGGACATTTGCTCAACTATGTTCCACTTCTAAACCCTCATTTCCACCCACATAATTTTCACTGTAATAGCTCATTGAAAAGACATCTCCACACACACACACCTTTGGGCTAGAAGTGTGGGCTTGTGCACACTTTATACCTGGTCCTGAACCTGGCGCCTATTTGGAATAGATTAAACATCAAGCAGAATTCATTTCTTGAATTAGAGATGAATTATTACCTTGAATGTGTTTCAGATTTTAATACAAACTCTGTATTGGGATGAGGCTCATGCTATGAACACTCTCAGGAAGTTTCCATAGCAAGAGAGATTTTGCTAGTAATGTATTATAAATTAATTTTCAAAGGTGTAGTTTGCTTTCAAAATTAATTTTATAACAACTAGCTACCAAATTACTATGGCATTTCGAAACTTCAAACACAAACAAATTCCTTCAACTATGTGAAAGATTGTATTTAAGAAAATTTGAAGAACAAGTAATGAAAAAAATGGTTGAGAACAGCATCATAGCATTATAATGGTTTCTGCATAACTGGTTTATAGGTAATAAGCAACTGAATCCATATAAATAACTATCGTTTTACTATGTCATGATGTCTTTTATATAATGTATATATTTTATATAAATATATGAATACTATGTTCACATATACATAACATACAAAAGCAACATACCGTTTACTCTATGCAGTCATCAAGTGAACTGACAAACTTTCATTCAGGAACAGACTTATAAAAGCAATGATATTTTGAAAAAATCAATAGTTTCTTTCCAATGATAAAGAGTATGATGGGACAGAGTGAGTCATAAGAAATATGCAATATTCATGCCTTGGTTTGGTTTACTTTCAGCTGTACAAAAATGCATACAAAAATATACTGCAAACCCAATGTTTAAAAAAAAGTGGGCCAAGAGTTTGCATATCTAAAGTCCTAGTCTTGTCCACAATTTTCCCGTTATTCCCTAGATTTCAGATGTCTGAAAAGTTGTTACAACTATTCAAAATTTATTTCTCAGAGACAGGAAGTAGAAGATTTGGTAAAGAGAGCTGTTCACCCTGTATCAGAAAGAAAGCAGAGAGACAGGCAGAGTGAAAAACATGATGACAGATAATAACTGGTTTGACTTCTCCTTTATATCAGTATATTGTTAATTATATGCCATATAACTATCAGTGTTATATGACAAAGGAAAACCCATCCTAAAGATAAAAACATAATCAGGTTGGAAAGAAATAATTTGCAAATAGAATGACTGGTATTTAACAACATTCCATAACATAGGATTTTATATTGCTGTAATGGTGTTTATGTTATTTATAATGTCTTGTAATTTGAATGTATTCTTTCCATAAACCTTGCTTATGGCTTACAGCTAAGTTTTGCTGGAATTTAAGCTAATACTATAAAAATCATACAGCAAGAAAAACCTTTTGAAATATTTCTGAAGTAGGTATTGGTAGTTTTTGGTGAATTTAATTGTCAGAACTAAAGTGAGCAAATCTTACAAATATATTTAATTGTCTTATTTATTTTGAAGTTTATATTGCTGTAAAAAAGGAAGTGGCTTTTTAATTGCTTTTTGCAAAAAAAAATATAAACATGGTGAAAATAGAAAGAAAAAATGCATTTGTAAAAATTCATGAAATGGTAAAATTAAAAACAAAAACAAACACATAAACAAATACAGGCACTTACTATGGGCACCGGTTGGTTGACTGGAATTTGCTATGTAGACCTGGCTTCATGTATGCAAAGATATCTGTCTGCCTGACTCTGCCTCCTAAGTGCTGGGATTAAATGAATACGCACCGTGCCGGCTGAAGTGACACTGTTAAGGAATTCAATAAAGATAAATTTAACTTGTTAATCCTAAAAATGAGTCACTTAATGAAGTGTTCTTCAGCTTGTCCCCTGGAATCATTTCTCTACCCTTAACATGTTAATAACAATGCACTTTGAAACTTGCTTTAACTGTTCCTTTTTTTTTTTTTTTTTTGAATAAGTGGTTTACATGAAACCTAAGAAAAGTGTATATAAAGAAAGAAAAGTGTGTACAGGGATTAAGAGGCATGGGTAAGGAGGAGAGTGAGCGGGAAGGGGCATGGAGAACAGCAGGGTAATGAGAGGAAGGGAAGATAAAAGAACAGAAGGGAAGGTAAGAGAAGGGAAATGAGATCCCAGGCAGCATCTGTTAGTTCCAGAAGTACACACTTCTTACCCTAGCAATATTGATTTTTCTTAACAAAATTTTATTGCCAGTATGTTAAGTGAGAAAACACCATTTTCTGTCTTCTCTCTGTCATTTTGATAAAGCTGTAAAGTCTTATATGCATAACTGATTCTATAAAATCACACCTATATGTGTAAGTGATTTCATTGGAAACTGCTGCACGCATTGGAGTATTGTCATTTTATTGAGAACTCTAGCCTCTCAGCCACCTCCTTTCACATGATGTTGTATTTTTTGCACAGAAATTACATACCACATGGTCAATACCTGTTTCTTATGTGTGCCCCATTACTAGAGTGTAAACTACGGTAGGAGTAGAGAAACTGTCCTATGTGACACATTAAAGACGATGTGTGAGTTAAGAGGAGCATGAATATGTAGTTTTGATCTGCTGAAGTTGATTCTTAATAAAATTGTGGTCGGTTTTTTGTTTTGTTTTGTGTTCATGCTCTTCAATGCTGATGATTCCATGACTCCATAGTATATCTAAAGACAGAGCGATGGCTATGAATGCCTTATCTATGAGTGTATTCTTTTAAAGACTGTATCTGTTATTTCTCATAATAGAAACAACCCTACTTCATGGTTTGTCTTTTCTATCTAAGCATCAGTATACACATCCTGAGCAAACTGCTGCTGGCTTTCTTGTGCAAATAAACAGAATGCAGCTTTTTTGGATCTTAGTCCATGCTTTATGATGCAGCGGTAAATCCATGAGTGCTGGACAGCACAGTTTTACAGAGGTGTACTCTAAATACCCATGTGTTGATTCCCAATAAGTTCTGTAAGGTTTATTGACATAATAAAAGATGTCTGTCAAACAGAAACACACAACATGAATAATAATAATAACTTTGTTTCTGTCAGTCAAAATTTGTCATAAAAATTGGGTTAAAAAGGATGTTCTACAATCATGGCTTGAAAAATCCTTATTCTTCAAAATAGATACAAAGATCACCTCTTCAATTAATTCTTCTACAGTGCTACACAGCTCAGAATCTGCCTCCTAAACTCTTTCTATGGCTTTATTTATAACTATTAAATATAACATAACACATTTTTCTAGTAGAGAAAAATTGTTAATGTATGAGCCTTGACTGTAACTAATGACATACTTCTATATACTCGTAGAGATTTTAACAATATTGAATTGTCTTTGAACTTTCTAAGATGCCTAGAATAATGCTTTATCCACACTATTACTTATACTGAGATTTAATTGAATTTTACATCACATGTGTAAGGGCACACTTTAGTTAAGAGAAAAAATATCAAAATCTAATTTAAATTCATTTTGGAATTAAGATTTAATTATGTCCATATATACATTGATTAATGTATACAGATTCATTTTGTAGTATGATTACTGAGGTACACAGCTTCTGGTAATAGGAAAAGAATGGATGAGATGATGTGTGTGTGTAATATAATCTATTATATTTATGCAATTAAAGTATTCAAGGCCAGCATTCCTCTTGCCAAATGCAGCCAATTATCACAAAAATATAATGAAGTGGCTTCAAAATATCCAAGGACATTAAAGTAATACCTACTAATGGCCAATGTTCAGGTTCTTACATTTTCAAGTTAATGTGGAGGGCATGATTAAATTTCCAAATGAGTAAAGGAAAATACATACTTGTATGTGTGCAAATGGCAATGTAATATCCACACATTAGCAATTATGAGATTTCAAGTGTAATGTGAATATGGAAAGCCACTGCGCAGATAGTACTTTAAGGAGTGAGCCAATTTTAAAGCATACTTTTGCATGTTTCTGAATAATTCCTTCTCAAAGTAGACTCGGTATTTTTTATAAGCCCAACTGAGAAGCCACTTCCCTGATGCCATGGTGGGAACAATGGTGAGCAACTCAGAAATTTCGATAACAAGTAGAGGGCTGTAAGGAGCAATTTTATACCAAGTTTGAAATGATTTATTAAGGAAGTGATCATTTTGTTGTACGTTCAGATAACATTAAAAGGAAAAACTGGCACGGGGTAATTTTACTTAAACTCTCTGGTGTACGCCGTATCAATAATGTCTTAAAGCAGTAACGGAATGTGAGGATGGTTTTAGGGAGAGAATGGTGGGAGTAGAGTGGGTAGTTCTGTTCTTCGTGTTTACAGCCTCAAGTTTTAAATTTTGTGGAGGATTTGAGTGTCGTGAATGTTAGAATTTAATTTTTTAAGTGGCTTGACATTTTGGCATGCAGTGAAGAATCAGACCTAGGGATTGACTCTGAGACTTGTCCACCTGTCCACAGAAGACTTATAATGTCCCATTTTTTGAAGCCAATTTCAAGTCTTACCGTCTTCCAAATTTTCTGCTTTCAAATAGCTTTTCATCATTTGATTTGTCTTGAAACGTACTTTTGTGACTACTATAAAATTGAATTGAGTTATTCTTATTTACTTTTTAGATGCATTTTGTGCATAGCATTATGGTATAGACTACAACCCCATCAAAGACAAGATGCTCATCCATGTTTACACTGATGTAGGTGGAAAGGTACAAACAGATCACAGAGCATATGCGAAATAGGCACTCAGAGTGAGCCCTTTGCTAAATGTGGATATCCTGAGGACAGAAAATTAAAGAGAACATTCGTGACGCCAATGGGATGGCATTCAGGTATTTACTTAACCAAGCCAGCACAGCCACCATGCTCACCCCAAATGCTACCATAGAACAGCAACAACAATGGTTGTATGTTACGTCTGTACCATCTAGCTGGTCAACTGCTGCAGAGAAAACAAAAAAGAAATTGAAGTTGAAGAGCTCGCTTTGAGTGAAGTGTTTGCTGAGTCCAGCTTACACTGTAAGACAAATGATGACTGACATAGAGCAAATTCAGGACAATAATAATATTACTAACATTTCCTCTTATTAAATATAAATACTGTGATAGTTCTTTTCTGTAGTATTTTATCAATAAAACATCCTACTTACCTGAGCATATCAAAACCGGTCTCACATTTTTAAAATGTAGTTTTATTTATATATTTATTTATTACAATTTATTCACTTTGTTTCCCTGCTGCAACCCCATCCCTTGTCCCTCCAAGCCCCACCTACCCACTCATTCTTCTCCCCCTATGCCCTTTCCCCTGATAGAGGAGCACCCCCTCCCCTTCTATCAGACCCTAGCTTATCAGATCTCATCAAGGCTGGCTGTATCATCTTCCTCTGTGGCCTGGCAAGGCTGTGACCTCCAGGAGGAGTTGATCAGAGAGCCAGAAACTCAGTTCCTGTCAGAGACATGAAGTAGGTTCCTTACTAGGGAACCCACTTGGAGACTGAACAGCCAATGGGCTTCCTTTGAACAGGGGGTCTAGGTCCTCTCCATCCATGGTCCTTAGTTGGAATAGCAGTCTCTGCAGACCCACCTGGGCCCAGGAATTTTGGCTCTGTTGTTATCCTTGTGGAGTTCCTGTCCCCTCCAAGTCTTTCTATCTCCCTCTTCTTTTATAAAGATTGCAGCACTCTGCCCAAACTTTAGCGATGAGACACAGTATCTCCTTTGATACCCTGGGTGTGTAGAGTCAGAGGTCCTCTGTGGAAAGCTTCTTTCCTGTTCCTTGTCTTCTACTTCCAATGTCTAACCTGTTTACTCTTCTGAATGAGGATTAAGCATCTTCCCTAGGGTCCTCCTTGTTGTATAGTTTCTTTAGATGTACAGATTTTAGTATATTTATCCTATATTGTAGAGCTAATTTCCCCTTATACGGGAGTCTCACATTTTTTTAACGTTAGCTTTAATAATTTCTTCATTTATAGCTCCAAAGAACAGAACATTATTTTTCAAAAAACTGGCATTTTTCATCCTTATGAATATAGGGAAATCTTAATTAACTTAGAAGAAAGGCTAGAAAAGAAGACTATCAACAAGTGGTGATTGACAGGGTAATAAAAATTTTCTCCTGCAAAATTCTGAAGCATTTTAGCTTGGCTTGATTTTCCATTTGTATCATCAGCTAGCTCACTTTTGTTTTTAATCCAACTGAATCAGTGAGAAGAAAATATTCACCAGTGTAATTTGTAAAGCAATTCAGATCATACAGCAGAGGCCATCAAACATGACCAGAATTTCATGCAGAGACAAACTGCCCTGTCCAAGACAATATGTATGATTCTCTTAAACCGTTTTCCTATTTGCTATCTACAATATATTACAGTTTCAGCTTGCCTAGAATGCATATACCTCGAAGTTATGACAATTTACACAAACTTCAGTTCAGAATGTGTATATGTAATCTTCCCTTCCCCTGAATACTGCAAGCCCACAAATAAAAGCAGAGCTTTGATGGTATGCTCACAATATTCTGCTTTTCCACATGATTGCAACTCAAGGTTCTGTACCAAGATACATATGTAATAACTACAATTTTAAGCTAAAATTCACCATAATTTTCTATTATAATTCCACTGACAATTTATACCATTTTATTTATTGAATTTGATAGGAATTGAAGAAATTTAGATAATGCTGTCCTAGAACTCTGCCCACCTCTGCCTCCTGAGTTCTGGGATTAAAGGTGTGTACCACCACAATCCAGTGAAATATGTAGAAATACACTAAAATTAAATTTATTGTACAAGAGAAGATTTTAAAATATTTAAAAACATGATCATTTGTCATTTATTGAGAACACAAAAATGTTGACTGGTATTTAAAAATATTTACTTATGTATGTGTGTATATATACACACATATATATGCTTTATATTTATGTTTGTGAATCCTGTGCAAGTCTGTTGCCCCTGGAAGTAGAAAATCTGGAGTTACATATAGTTGTGAACTGACATGTGGGTGCTGGGAATTGAACCTGGGTGCTCTGGAAGAACAGCCAGTGCTCTTGACTTCTGAGCTATCTCTCTAGCCCCAGATGTTGAGCGATCTTTATTTTGAGGAAGGACACACAGGTGTTATAATTCTGAGGATAAAATGGTGATAGAAGTATAGTTTCAGCATTAATGGAGCTCACAGTTAACTACAAAAGACTTCCATGAGCAATAGGCACACTGGACATATCTCAAAATAAACAGAATCACTTATAAAATATTCTATTTTTTCTCTTTTTGGGTTTTATGCAAATGGTGTAAATATTTGTGTGATCAAGTGTGTGCGTGTATGTGCATTTGTGTGTGACATGAGTATTTTAAAATTGAATAGTGAAGCAGCTTGCAAATCAAATTCAAACTCACAATTTAACGGTATACTTGGGAATCATTGCTGTTCTTAAATCCTCTTCAATTCTACAACAGCCAGTGCTGGCTGACAGCACAATGAGAAAAACTGAAGTCCAGGGATGTACTTCAGGACAGGTGTGCTGGACCACGTGAGCTCATAAGCTCAGGTCTTCAGGGTGTTATAAATTGACAAGCTGTAACCCCTCCCCTCCCCCAGCAATCCTGGTTTAGCAAATTCACTGTGGGGTTCTCTCTTCGTTAATACAAATGTAATCGAGGCTTCGTTATGACCATTCACAGCATCACTGGCCATTTGTTTGAGTAATGAAGGGCTGTATAAATTCACACTGTGAAATCCAGGTCTGATCAGGATTCACATTGATTTCCACCCACTGACTGTGCACGAACATTCTCTCCTAAATTGTTTTTCTCCCCTTCTTAGCATTCCTTATTTTGCTGTGTGAATTGTAGGACTTAAGATACTTCTGTGCTTTGGAAAAAAATATTTTTCTGGGCTTATGTAAAAATAAAATAATGTATTGGGAAGACATTGTTAGCAATGCAGGAAAGGAATATTTCATATGTATATATCATATATATGTATATATATATATATATATATATATATATATATTCGGTTTATTAGATAAAATCATTCCTTGCAAATATATTTGAATTTGACAGTTGTGTCTGATTAAATAAATGGGCTAAGGATCTCGAATGGCCCAGGGCCCACAGTAGTAGATTACATTACTCTTGATTCATTAAGACACCTTCAGTAGGCTCCTTAACTGGGTTCTTGGCGCCCCCAGGGAAATGCATTTCCTAGCTAGAGAAAGTAGATTCATCACTCTAAAACAAAACCCTTCAATTCACTGCTTTCCTTTCAAACCTTCTGGAGCATTATCTCTGTACAAAATAAGTCAGGGTACAATCCTACCCAGACAAAAAGACTGTATTTCTTTTTGAAAAAGCATTTCTGAACCTCTACCGGTCAACTTCGAGTAAATGTAATAAACAACGCAGAGTCATAGTGGTTAGCCCAGTAAGCACTGGCTTTTGTTTACGCAATGAGTGGGTGTGGACGATGGCTTTCTGGCAGGGCTGCTCCCAACTTAGAATTCCTGCCCCTGAGACTCGCAGCCCTTTTAATTCTAGAGGGAGATGACAGGAAAGAAAAAGAGCAGCTCTGTTTGCTCTTTTATGGGCCAGACCTAGATGTAAATGACTTCACTAGGACTCAGTCATTACTGTATCTCCTTTCAACAGGAGGAGATGAAACACAATCTAGTGTGAATCCCTGAAAGAGGCACAAATAGTTAAACGGACATGTAGACGCTGCAATTGCCAAGTGAGATTTGTTGATGAATATATTTGCTGTTCAATAGAAATAAGGAGTCTTGACAGCAACACAAATCTTAACGGGCAACTTTGTGTCTTTTAAATGACTAGAAATGATACAAATAAAAATTCCTTTCATCAGGACATGTATACATCCTATTTTTTTTTTTTAAGTTCTGGAGAGAATTGCTTGCATATCAAGAAGTGAAACACAAAATTTCCTTAGAATTACCTCTGACGCAACTTGAAACTGCAAAGTCTCTGTTATGGATAACAGTAAGGAGCCTTTAGATTTTCTGAAACAACAAACTCTGCTTGCAACTGATTGTATGCAGGTGCCCTTCGGGGATTAATAATAATTTTACAAATCTCATGTGTTCCACTTGGAAAACAACCCCCAGGTTTGCTGATAAAAGTCTCCCTGGCACTGTGGAGATTTGTGATTTTACACAGTTGATGATGATTGTTCCTAATGGTAGAGTAGGTAATGACTTTAAAAATCACACTATAAGCTCTGAAATTCCTAGTGCTTAGTTTTATTGTGCATAATTTTGCTTACTGTATCATTAAACCTATTTAGGTAATGAGGCAAAACATTTTCTAAAGCATGGTGCGAAAGTAGAAAAATACATTTAAAGCAATGCCTGACTGAATTTTTTGTATTTTTGAATGTGTTTGCTTAATAAAAACTTGTTCTTGGATCAGAAGTAAACCAACAAAATGTTTAGAATCTATTTCAACCTAAATGTTTCGGCTATAAATTAGATATATCATCTTCTATTACGAATAGGACTTGTAATTTCTGCTCCTTTCTAGGTCCAGTTTTTAATTGAAGAGAACTTGTAAATATTTAATTTGTCTTTACTTTGTTGAGTGTTGGTTGGAACAGATGTAGGTCAGGAAACCCATCAGGCTGTGAGAGAAACAGCTGTAAGTCAGATGTAGGCCTTGCCTTTCTACATGAGTATGCAAAAGGATACATATCATCTATAACACTTAAGCTTCAGCGTGAGGAGGAATGTGGGGATGATGATAAGGAAAATGGGGACCAATGAACCCGGAGTTAAGATGCATTATAGCAGGAAAGATAACAGAAAACTATCCAAGAGATAATGTGAGTTTGAGGCGACAAGGAAATGGAAATGAGATAATGAGGTCAATGTGACAGATACGATGGTTAAGGCATAGGATGTTAGTAAGTAGGTACAGGGAGGGAGGAAGGGAAGCTGACAAAGCCTCAGAGCAGACACTGAGACAAAGCTTAGGAAATGTTAGAGGTGTGACTGAACTTGAAGAGATTGTGGAGTAGGGGTTGAGGTCTGGCAGCAGAACAGGAACCCGTCTAGCTGCCGTGGTGCAATCAGAGAGAGTTTGACACTCGATGGTCAGGTCAGATGATCGGAGAAGCCAGGCTTACCCTGTGTTGTAAACTTGTTTGGCTTTAAACTGCTTAGGGGTTTAAAAACAGACAGGAGAACTCAGATGAGTCTCTTGTGGGTCTTAGGTATTTCATGAAGCCTATTTTTACCTGGACACCTAAACTCCCCCAGGAGAATTGCTGTTAACAAAGGTTTCACCCTCAGACCCGTATCAAATTCCTCTCCTATCTCGCATTCACAGTATATGGGCCAACTTTATCTGCAATTTTACTTTCTGAGATTTCAGTTATTCTAAGTCAACCCATTGTCTGAAAATACAAAATGGAGAATTCAGAAAAAAAATACATAATTCATGAGCTTCAGTGTGTGCAGTTCTAAGAAACGTGATGAAATCCTTCACATCAGCCTTTGTCCCACTGGGTTGGTCACAAATGATCCTTTATCTGGCACAGTTTACACATTGCACAACTGACAATCCGTTCCTCCTGTATGCACATTCAACCACTTTGCTGTTTCACGTTGCTCCTCTTCAACAGGTGACCCCTATTTTACTTAATAAACATCCCAAATTACTAAAGTAAAAATGTTGGGAATTTGAATAGGCCAAAGGGTAGCAATAAAGTATCTACTTTAACAAAAAAGGTGAAAGTTCTCTGGTTAATATGGAAGCGTACGAAGATTCAAGATCTATAATAAGCATAAATCTGTTGGCCATTAGTTTGTGGGCAAGAAAAAATAAATAAATAAATCTGTGCTAGTTTTTTTTTTTTTAAATGAAAATTTATATTCTGAAAAATGAAACAAGAACTGCTTGATGCCTCCTGAAGAACTCACTAATATTTCAAGAGTCCATATATTTAGATTTGCTCTTAGTATAGCATCCTGTCATGTTTTATTCAGTAGTAAGCACTGTTGGTAATCTCTTACGGATCCAATTCATGAATTAAAATTTAACGGAGGTGGGCAGGTGCAGTGACATGCACATACTGCTTGCTATTATTTGTCATTTTAGGATCCGTGGGAGTTCTAAAAAGTGTAACCCACATAGATAAGCACTGGTCAGTGGAGCAACTGGGATTTCTCTCTCTCTCTCTTTTTTTTTGAATCTATAGTTACTCTTAAATAAAACTGAGTAGACCCACTCATTTATAGAACTATTTCCAGAAGTGAATGAAATAATGCATCAGATAAGATTCTACAAGGATACAAATCCAGTATAATCACCCATTCCCTGGCTTATGTATTTCATGGACAGACACAGGTTTTGCTTCGTTACAGCCTTCCTACCTTTCTTTTCTATAATTTTATTTTAGAACTGTAGAAGATCTGCTGTGTTGTAATAAAAAAGGGATGATACAATGTGTGTGCCTTACCTTACATACAGGAAAGAAAGCTTGAATCCCAAACGAACTTCCCAGAAATCACATTCAGGAGGAGATGAACACACAAGAAATGGTCAGGGCATGCAAAGGGTCAAGAATGTCAAAGTCAGGGCAGGTAATGATGCATGACTCAGAGGAGCACAGTCAAAAGCATTGAGACCTTGAGACCCGCTTGTGTAGAAGCCTAGATTGATGCTCATTAGTAACGATGGAATTAAAATTAGACATGGTAATTTCTGTGGTGTAGACAGATGTTCATCTGACTGCAGAGTATTCTATGCATGTAGATATGTAGACTTTAGGAAGCTAAAGTGTAGTAGAGAACTGGGAGAGAGAAATTATTTGGGGAAAATGAAATTCATTTCACAGGATCTTGATATTTGTTGAATAAAACATAATTTCCTCTACCACTTGAAAGAACCTCCAAGGTTGATATTATTTACACTCTGGTTTCTTTTTTATTATTTTGCTTCTGCTTACACATCTTTTGGAAGCTGCAATAATAAGAATAATAAGGCGTTGAATAGGATTATAAAAAATGTCGGAGGAGCGCGGCAGTGTACCCAGTCAAAGCTCGAAAGAGAGCACACTCTCAGCAATAATATCTGTTATAATAATTTTTATCATTTTTACTTAAGAAATAGAGCCTGGGGGCGAGGAGATTTTATAAATGAGGATCATGGTATAAATTAGTGTCTATGCATTTTCTATAACCTCTGCACTCTATATGCCTTACCACTTTGCTTTTTATATATTAGGCTCTCTTAAACCATTTAGTCTTTAAAACTACACATGCTCAACTCTTATTCAGAGGAAAATATGTTTCTTACTTAATAATTGTCATACCTTTCTAGTATATACCTAATTTTCTGTGATGTAAAAAAACCTTTCGAATCCTAAGTAATATAAGTTCTTACTGAGAAATTGTGTAGCTGCATATGGTGGTGATATCTGCTACTGCTTTTGAATAGCTCCTTGAAATGCACAATTTTATCTAAGTTTTAGTTTAAGAAGAATAAAAAAAAGAAAAGGTAAACAAAAGCTTCTCAGGCTACTCAGAGGATTCGCCTTGCATTTAGAGCACATCGCGTTTGCCATCTTGTATAGCATCTGCCCTTAATTTTCAGCTAAATGAAATGCCATTAGTGTACAAACAGCACTAAGAGAGGGACTTGTTTCTTAATGCAATTCTACTGAGAGTTGGAAGGAATCCCAACTCTGGCAAAGAGTTTAAGTAATTTGGAGAAATTTAGCAATTGCTTGTCACTCTACGGAAATATTTTGATCATACTTAATAACAATTTTGAGTCTTGTATTATTCCTGAAGTGTCAAATATGATCTATGTGATTGTTTCAAGTAGATGATTTATTTTCTAATTATCATAGGTAGTTAGCTTATGAATGAAAGGAATTCTTCCATTTGCCTATTACATAAAATTCTCTAAAATCTCTGCTCATGTTATACACCGCCTCAAATGTGAATTTAAAGTTGTTCACGTTCTGTCTAAAATGTAACAAAGACGGTGTTTTCATCATTTTACAGTTCTGAACCTCATGAATTATTATTTAAGCTCCATTTTGAAAGTCTAGTCTTCATAAAGACACATCTTGTAAGATATATTTCTTGATACCCACGTAAAATATGATTATAACAAAAAATATTGTAAAGATCTTTGTGACAGATGCCAGAATTTCAAGGATGTATTGAATAAAATTAGAGAAATGATGTTTAGCAGTAAGATCAAATTTTAGACATCTAGTGTTATGTATGCATTCCCAGATGACTTCACACTGTCATCGTTTTTCATATATATGAAGAATTATGCCAATAACTACATTTCACTTTATATGACTATTATTGAGTAATTGCAAATCATACTATATTTTAATTAATTTACCGATTTATCAATTTATGTATTTATTTTTTAACTTTAGAAAAGGTCTCTCCATGTAGCCCTGGCTGGCCTGGAATTCACTATTTAGACCAAGGCTAGCCTTGAACCCACAAGAGCTCTAGCAACATTTGCCTCCCAAGTACTGGGATAAAAGGTATGTACCACACACTTGGTCTTCATAGACCTTTTAATAACCTGACCTCAGTCGGCTTTTGTCAAGGAACTCATGACTTCGTGCCTTTTTTCCTCTTTCTAAGTTCTTTTAAGTCCTAGAAATTTCACATTATCTCTGTGACTGGTGTCATTTCCCTCTATTTTTGCTCAAGCTGTACCTTCAGTGTACTAAAGTCTGCAGTTTTGATGTAGAAGAAAAGTAATGAGGAATCCTGAGGCTTCGCTCTAATGACAGCACCAGGCTAGCAGCAAGAGAAGTTAACAACAGTGGGCAGACTGCGAAGACGCATGTTCCTAGTTTTGTGAACATATTATGGAACTGACAGATGCTATGATAAATCTGTAGAAAGATATTGTCTGCAGCATAATTTTTGTGTATTCCCTTGAAGCTGCAAGTGTATGTGTCTGTGAGCAAATATGTGTTAGCATACGTGCCTTTCTGCCTGCCTCATATTCTTTCCTCAAAATTCAACATTCTGCCACCTTGGCATCCCATGAAACCAAAGCATTCCTACACGCCACTGGTACTCACAGAGCCTCACATTTTGGCCGTAAAACCATTTTGCTTTACTTGACTTTCATTTGGAGAATGGCAGAAAATGAAAAGCCAGTAGTATTTGTAAGGAGCACTGTGATTCGGCCTGGAGGCTCATTCTCAGAGCCCAGGTTAGACTGCATGACCACTGCTTTGAAAGCACACGTAGTCACAGAGCCAGCTGGCTACTGCTGATCTACAAATCGGATGCTACTTACCTAATAAAACTAATCTGCACGGTAGTATTGTCTCAAGGATGTCAAATCACTGCATTTCAAAAAAGAAAAAGCAAGGCTTTCGCATCTACTTCTAAGCTTTCCTTTTAAGTGAGCTGAATGCAGTTCTGGGAGTAGAGCTTTGTAACCAAGTCCATCGCTAGTCATGAGCTCCCACGAGGAAGCGGTGCCCCACGGCTGCTGATATAAATCCCGGGGCTAGCCACAACTTGCGGCCTCTCTGCTGAGTCTGGATAAAGTAGCTAATTCATCTCTACAAGGACTCTAAATCACCAGCTGAGCTTCCTTAGAACCTCAACACACAAGACACTTCGCTGTGTGTGTGGGGATGTTTGCTTTATGTCTGATCAAACACCTAAGTCTTTTGAGTGCTGGATATATTCTTCTACGTGATTCTTTCTAGTATTCTACATTATTGTTGATAAGAATCTTGACATTTCCTACATTTATATAAATATATATGCACATGGGCTATTTATATTCACTTAACTTTTGCATAAATAGTTCCCCAGATACATGGCAGACATGATAACAGAATGTGGATTTCAAAACTGGAAAACTGGTTAAGTTTCTGACTTCTGATTCTACCGAAATTCTTTATCAGGGTATTTTACTAGTGGAAACAAAACCCTCTTTTGTTTTTCATTGGTGTCTTATTAATTCAATTAAATATGGAAAAAGTTCAGTTTCATATAAAAATTAACAATTTAAATGTAATCTATAACAACAATTTTGTATATATTTACCTTATTAATGTCCATGACCATATAATGCTTTCTGTGCCTTTATTTTCAGTTTAAAAATCGTCTTTTACATGAGCTTGATGGCAAGCTCTTTGACCCCCCCCCCACACACACACAGAGGAGCATTCTTGATAGGCCACAGAGAAGGACTTTGCAGCCAGTCCTGAAGACACCTGATAAACCAGTATCAGATGTAAGGGGAGGAGGTCCTCCCCTATCAGTGGACTTGGAAAGGGGCAGGGAGGAGATGAGGGTGGGAGGGTGAGATTGGGAGGGAAAGAGGGAGTGGGATACAGCAGGGATACAAAGTTAACAAACTGTAACTAATATTAAAAAAAAAATAAAAATTAAAAAAAATGTCTTTTAAGCCAAACATAAAGGCCCCTGCCTTTTATCCGAGCACTTGGGAGGCAGAGGTAGGTAAATTTTCATGAGTTTGAGGCCAGCCTGATCTTCATAGTGATTTCCAGGACAACCAGCTGACATAGTGAGACTCTGGTTCTAAAACCAAAAGAAAAGAAAACCATGCCAAAAACCAAAACTCTTTTAAATATAAGAATCTTCTTGAGAAAAAAAGTATTCTCAGATATGCCAAGTTATTTTTACATAAAACTTTCTATGAAAAGCTTAAATAACCAATACTATCATGACATCATGCATAAAATAGATACTTATGAAGTATTATACATATAAGAGTTTACATATTTTTGACAGAACTGATTTGATTGTTGCATACGTTCAAACTCAGTTATTTAAATGTGAGAAATTTGTTGCTAACAGAGGGGAAAACATGAATTTCATTGTAAAATACCTCGGGTTAAAGATTAGTAGTTTAGGAGTCTACCAGCGTGTTTTAACTTATTCTTCCTTGAGCTCCAGTTCTTCCTGTTGACTAGTGTGTGATAGACAGTACCAAGGAGAGCTAATCTTAGAAGACACTAAGGTCACTTACTTCAGGATAGCTTGAAGTGTTAACAAGTACAAAATGTGTGGGGAACATTTTTGTATCACAAAGGTGTCTACTTAGTGGGTGAAGAAGCCTCAGTTGGCTGGTGGCTTTGGCTTGTTTTGATGTCTGACTGTAGCCAGGACAGCTAATTAAGTGAGGCTGCAGAAATGTGATTTGATATACTGCTAGTAATTTTCAGGGACTATTATAAAATTTTATCCTGTACATCCTGAAATGTACTTAATGCTAAATATAGCTTAGATTTTGAAGGCTTGCTTGATTTCTTTTGCTGCTAATCATTCATGTGCGTTTGTGACCAGGAACACACTTAAGGGTATTAATTCATCACTGGCAACTTTGCACAAATCAAATGCATCTACGTCTGCTTATTTCATTGTGTGGGTCCTGTGCCAACTTTAGTTAATGCTCAATCAACTAAGCACAAATTTAAAATGTGTTTCTTCATTTCAAAGTCTGTCCTAAACATCGAGATATCTAGGGCAGATCTAAGACAGTGACATTTAGAGGAAAGTTGTTAATTAAGTGACGAGTTAGGGGCCCTTGACAGAACTTTGCGCCTGCATTTTCACTTACCCCTCTGCAGTTCATACACTTCTATGCACCTGGATGTAATGTGAAGCCTTGACTCACAGCTCTAGCATGAACTTCATTGCAGGTCTTAAGGTCACACTCACTTGCATTTGTACCTTTTCTATTCCACTCACTCTACATCCATATTATGTCTTACATAAAGTAGAGCAAACTTCCAAGATGTGACTGGAAAGCCAGATATGGAATCCCAGGTAGAAAGATAAGGCACACAATGAAAATCTGTTACTAAGAACTAGGTCTGAAGGAAAGAACTCAGATGAAAAAAGTAGGATTTAAGAGTCCTGTGTTAATCTAGGCACTAATTTTTTTTTCAGGTAGTTGATAGAGAAAACAAAGACTAAGGAACAGCAAAGGCTACTGTTAGGAGCTGGTAATGTAGTTCATTGGGAGCACCTCTACTTAGTATCCAGGAGACCCATTAGCACTACTGAACATGCAAGCAAAGTTAAGAAGTCATATTAAAACAGAGCAGACCAAGTGCTCTTAAGGATAGGCCATTTTAGGTCTTGGTTATTATTAAACTCTTCAAACACCCAATCCAGAGCTGCAGTCTAAGTTTGCAGCATTGCTGTCCTTAGTAACCCTGTGACTGAGAGGATAAACTATTCAGGTTGGATGCATTTTAGATGGAAGGGTGTGTTCAGTGGCAAGACTGTCAATTGTATTCACTTGTCCTATAAGACAGAGCTTTGTCATCAGTTATTTTTTTTTTTTTTTGTAAGCCTGAATTTGTTCCCTTAGGACCTGTTTTTGGAACTAGTGAACTTTCATGTATTAATTTTAGTACAGGGAGGGGGCTGAAAATAGTACTGTGCCAATGCACCACTCTTTTCAAAATTCTGTGATACTCGTTTTCCATTAGAGATTTTATTCATTGCTCTTTCCTTTTAAACTTTAGTTCGACAGTGTGCTGCTAGGTTGCCATCCTTTCTAACAAATAGTAGAGCCAGACGTGTATTTATCCACCCATCTACCATTGGTCTAGAAAAGCTTCTCACTTTTAACTGCTCTCCAAAGGCAAGCCAGGCTTAACTGTGAGAGATAGTGAGGGAAAAGGAGAAAGGGAAGAATGAACACACACACACACACACACACACACACACACACGAAAGTGGTGTTGCCTTAAGTTTGTTATCCAAAGTTGTACCATCAGACTAAGAGCCAAGTTGTATTTTTTTGTTCATGTGTTTTGTAAATCATAAACAGTATAATTTCATCTTATTTTAAATTATTGGTACTTAGGAATGAATACCTATAAAAAAAGGCTGTGAAAGTTTTAGTAAATTTCAATTACTTATGGCTTAGCAGCAGGGATTGAAAAGCTAATTTGTTTAGTAATGAACTTTCTCTGCAAAGAGAAAAGGAAACATGATTATGACTGGATTGAACATCAAGACTTATTCTACAGTTTTAAGCAACAGAAAAGGAGAATTCGTCTGCACTATCCGTAGATTGCTAAACATTAATCATTTTGCACTTTTTCAAAAACTATAGAACATGCAGTGACATGAAGTCAGAGTACCTGTGGATTATAATATAAAATTATAACAACTATGGAAAAATTATCTAATAATTTTTGACCAAACAAGCATGATAAGGTCCCGGATTAGAAAAGCTCCCATGGATAGAGGAAGAAAGTATGTGGTCAATGCTTTCAGCTAGATTTTCTTTTATGGGTGTAGATAGGATGTGCTCAAAACCATATGTAAAATACATACATGAGTTGTCCTTAGAAGATGGAGTCCATTTACTGCTTTGAAGTGGTGTTGTGGTTTTAATGTGAAACGTCCTCTACAGGTTCAGGTTTTCGTAAAAAGTAAAAGATAGATGGGCTCTAAAGAGAAGCCATTTCATGTTGAACATTTTATTCCCATCTGATAGTGCTGTTTTAAGACTGTGGAACCTTTAAGGAGGCGGGGTCTAGCTAGAAAGAGGTGCATCCCTCGAAGGCAGGGCTAGAGTTTTACAGCCTCTCATGCTCAGAACTTCCACTTCTGCAAAGCAGTGACCAAGTGCCCCCGACACAGCCTTGAGTTCTCCCAGCCGCCGTGCTGTCCTTGACTGGGAAGGACTGTGTTAACTCACACCTGGAGCAAAAATGTGTACTTTTTCCCTTCACTTTGTTTCTATTAGATATTTTACTATAGCAACAAGAAAAATAAATAATACATTAAAAGACTATTTTATTTGATTTCTGTGAGATATAAGTGCATAAGCTTTCATCAAGCACAGATGACCATTTTAAACAACGGTATCCTCTGTGGGAAATGTTGCCACCCAGCACCTTCCAGGGAACATTAGTAATGTCTGTGAACATTTTTTGTGGTGGCAGGTGGGATGGCACTAGCCTTTGGAGGGCAGTGTTTATGGATGTTGCTAAATATCCTTCCCTTTATGATATTGTCCCAGTAAACAGAGCAATCCAGCCCAGCTGTCAATCATATCAGCACAGGGAGCCAGATGTAGGGTTTGTGGTGATTATCACAGCACTTGGAAGTTTTAGGCAGGAAGAGTTCAGTGAGCCTGTGGCTAGATTTCGCTACATATCTGACCAAAAAGCTATAACTAGTAAGACTCTCATATCCAACAATCAAATAAATAAGAACTGCCAAGCCTGATAATTATCTCAAGTAGGAGAAGGCGATTTTGAGACGTTTGTGGAAAGTGTTGAGGTATATTTTTGTAGAAGTACTGATTATGTGAAAGAACATAAAGTAGTAGGGACTCAAAGATACGTTATGACCAAACATAGACATATTTTGTGCCACATTAAAGAATTTCTATTTCTTAGCTACTGCCCTTTTTTATATCCATCTAACAGAAAATTGAATTTAAAAAAAAAAAGTTTTTTTTCAAACTATTATGTCAAGTATGCAATGGCTCTTTGTTCCTTTCAAATGTATTTTTTCTCTTGATGCAAAATAAATTAACAGAGAATTCTGGAAACATATTCAAGTAACTGCTTAGAAAAGTATTCTTTTTATCTGACAATTTTCTTTCAATGTATCTATGAAGAAAAAGATTACTTCCTTAGATAAGTTCTGGAATTCTAACTTCAGGCTTTCAGAATTCTGACAGAACATTCCTCCATTACCTATTTAATTGTTCTTATGACATTTTGTGATTATTTTAATTATACATAAGTAGTGTGCACTCTACATATTAGGATAACTAGCTTCATTGCTCAGCCTACATAAGAATCAAGATAAAATGTATATTTATTTATGTCACTTTTCATTAACTTTTTAAAAACTTTACTTGCCTTAGTGAAATTATTTGCTTATAATTACGTGCATGTGTCACACCATGATAAGCAACTCGTTAAGATCAGAGAAGCCTTTGTTCTTATCAGATTAAACACCTTTCATAAAAGGGTTGGACTCCAATTGTCAAATTGCATGTGTATAAATTATATGTGAAGTCATATATCTAAAGAAGTTTCAAGCAGCTCATGTAGCATCTTTATACTTATGTTATAGACATTAATTTAAGAATATCACATCATATAATTTAGGATAATCATACTAAAATCTGTACACCTAAAGAAGCTAAGCAAGAAGGAGGACCCTGGGTAAGATGCTCAATCCTCACTCAGAAAGGCAAACGGGATAGAGATCTGTCCCGTAAAGAAGGAGAAAACAGGAACAGGACAGGAGCCTTAAAAAAAAAAAATCACATCATCACTTTTGAACATTTAACAAATAATGTTCATTAAAACATATTATCCTAAAACTAAAATCCATATGATAAAACCTATTTTATAGAGAAAATGTTAAAATCTGAATTTTTGCCGTGAAATAATATCTCCACTTGGGGCTCATCCCATCCAAAATTTTTTGGATAGATTTTTTGGCATAGATTTTTTTTTTGTATGACTTTGTTTTTGACACTTATTTGCCTGTTTCCCCCCCGCCTTGTTTGTAGCTCAGCATCTCTTTTGTTAGAGGTTCAATTGGATAGAAAGCACAGTTACAGGCTGTTGTCACCAAGCCTGACTACAAGAGTTCAGTTTTTGGAAGCCCCGTTGTGGGGGACATTTGGCACAGTAGGTTGTTCTTTGTCCTCCACATACACAGCGTCGCTTGTGGTTTTGTGGGCGGGACACATGTGTGCGCATGTGCAAGTGGGCTCACAAACGCATGTGCGTGTGTGTGTCTGTGTCTCTGTGTGCTCAGATCACAAACACACATGCACACACACACACAGTTAAAATGTTAAAACTAACCCCTTCTTTCATGAGATTCCCTGCATCCTGCCCCAAGTTTGGCTGTGAGTCTCAGCCTCTGCTTAGATACCCTGCTGGGTAGAGCCTTTCAGAGGCCCTCTGTGGTAGGCTCCTGTCCTGTGCCCTGTCTTTTTCTGCTTCCAATATCTATAGCGTTTGTACTTCTGAATGAGGATTGAGCATCTTCCCTAGGGTATTCCTTGTTGTTCAGCTTCTTTAGGAGTATAGATTTTAGTATGTTTATCCTATATTATGTTTCTAATATTCACTAAGTACATACCATGTGCGTTTTTCTGCTTCTGGGTTACCTTACTCTAGATGATCTTTTCTAGTTCCCAACATTTGCCTGCAAAATTTCATGATTTCCTTGTTTTTAATAGCTGAGTAGTATTCCATTATGTAAACGTACCATAATTTCTGTGTCTATTCTTCCATTGAGGGACATCTAGGTTGTTTCCAGATTCTGGCTATTATGAATAGAGCTGCTATGAACATGGTTGAGCAAATGTCCTTGTTGTATAGTTGAACATCTTTTGGATATATGCCTAGGAGTGGTATAGCTGGATCTTGAGGAAGCACTATTTCTAATTTTCTGAGAAAACTCCAGATTGATTTCCAAAGTGGTTATACAACTTTACACTCCCACCAGCAATGGAGGAGGGTTCCCCTTTCTCCACATCCTCTACAGCATGTGTTTTCACTTTAGTTTTTTATCTTAGCCATTCTGATGGTTGTAAGGTGAAATCTCAGAGTTAGTTTACCTGGAGGGGACAGGATCTCCGAAAGGAGACCAACAGAGCCATAAAAACTGACCCCTGGGGGCCCAGAAGTGAATGGTACCCCAACCAAGGACAACGTATGGAGAGGACCTAAAACCCCTATTGAGATGTAGCCCATAGACTCAGTCTCCAAGTGGGGTGCCTAGTAAAGGGAACAGGGGATGTCTCTGACATGAACTCAGTGGCAGGCTCTCTGATCACCTCCCCCTGGGAGGGTACATCCTTGCTAGTCCACAGAGGAAGACAATACAGCCAGTCCTGATGAGACCTGATAGGCTAGGGTGGGTCCAGCAGTATAAGCTAGGGTCAGAGGGAAGGGGAGGAGGACTTCCCCTATCAGTGGACTAGGGGAGGGGCATAGGGGGAGAAGAAGGAGGGACTGTGGGATTTTAAGGAGACAAAGGAGGGGGCTATAGCCAGGATACAAATTGAATAAATCGTAATAAATTATATTAATAATAATAATAAAAGGAAAAAAAAGAACAAACTAATCCCATCCAGCAAAAACCTAATGTTCTGTGTCTTGACTCATCTGTCTTCATCCTGAAATGTTCCTCCTTATTAACATCCTTCTTTGTTCACTTCATCCTTTTCCTACTTCATCCTCAGAAACACATGAAAATACTTCCCTTCACAATAAATTGCCTTCTTTCCTACATAACATCTATACCCGCACCAAATTGCACAGCTATAAAGGAAACAATTTTGTTCATCATCATTATTATATTTTAACACTAATTACTATGTAAAGAACAATCATTTATATTCTAATGCTCAAATGTTTGATTTTAGAATTTCCTATAATGTTAGCATAGGCAATACATTTTAAAAATGAGGACAACTAAGAAAAACCTCGCTGCTAACTGCTCAGTACCTTTTCAGAAATTTCAAATAAACTTTTGAAATTAGAAATTGCTGCTCTCGAAGTCGTATTTGGTGATTTGTAATGCTACTACAGAACTTTTTTCAGTTGCTGTGATTTCTCTGTCTGTTCTGTCTGCGTTCATTCTGTAATCTCGCCATCTGTTTCACTTGAAATGGCCGACTCTGAGGGCAGGGAGCACATCTTATCTGTGAGATGCTATATGTAAGTGTGGATTCTCTGTCAGCATCTAAAAAATAACAGAACTTCAAATAGGGTTGATTTAAGCCTCCCTAGTCAGCAGTTAGCCTTGGCGATAGGAATCACTCTTTCAAATGGTAATTTGCACCTGTTACCTTTATCCACAGGTTGGAAAGTACTGGCACTTTAATTAATTACACCCCTGTGACTTGAGAGAATGTATTTTCCACCCTGAGACAAGGAGGCTGGGACACAGAACATAAACAGCTTTTCTGATTTTTCAGAGCAGAAATTTTGGAGGAAGGAATTGCAATTCAGGTTACTTTTTGTAAGGAGATTGATGTTCTTTAGAATCCAAGTCTCCCATGACCCCATACATGGAGAAGGCATGCCTTTTAGTAAAAGATGTGCTTGTCTTTAGCTTATTCTGGAAACATCAATCTGATACAACCTCAGAGAGTATCTCTGATTCTTAATAATGTTCTCGCTCCCTGTTTCAGCAGTGGCTGACATCATCTCAAAACCACAAGCAGGTGGCATGCAAATTTGTTCTAGGTACTTATGACAGTACCCTGTTAATCCCCCAAATAGTAGCGCTGCCATGTAATTAAGCTGCAGCTAAGTGGTACAGACCTGACACCAGATAATCATTTAATAACGAAAAATAGGAGGTGGTTCGTTATTGTAAACCATGTTTTTTAAGGTTCCTTGAGGATGTGGAAGGGTTTTGTTTTTTAGCATTTGTATGATCTCAGAATGTTGTGTGTAATTATTTGTTGGCAGTGTGGTGAAATGTTTCTGATAATGGTATGTGTCTCCTTGGCAGACATCATTAGTTGTTCATAGGAAGCGTAAGTGGACTTTCACCTCTGATTTTTTTTTTTTTGCACTGTCGGAGAACCTGCTGCCTGAATTTATATGCTTTTTGTGATTTGGAATTGAAACAGAATCATAGGAAACTTCATAAGGTACAGTAAATATGCCGATTTTATTGTTTTAGTAATGCAGCAGCTCACTCTGAATTTGGCTAAGTGCTCTATGTTCTGTTTTCCCCATGGAACGTAAAAGCTAGAAAACTGTTGTCCTTTGTTCGGCAGGTACAGATACAATAACTTATTTAAATCACAGGGTACTCTAAACATTTTACGTCATAGACGAGGTGAATTTTGTTAAACCAGAAAGAGTAAATCGAGTTAGGAAAGAATCATGTGGCCGCTCAGTCTGCCACTGAATGTGATTCTTGCAGTCTATTAAAAGCAGTGTTCCACCTTCCACGGCGTTCACACGTAGGAGTCAGAGAAGTTCTAAGTTCTCAGACATTACTATAGTTTTTACTTCTCCATCACCATTTCCTTATTAACAGTCGTGCTTCCTCTAGTTTCCGTTACCAACACCTTTGCTGCTCCTGCATACAACTTGGCAGCAACTCTTCCTCCTTGGGACTGAACACCTCTGATCTCGCTGGGCATTATTGTCATGTGTACAGACCCACCTTGCCACGTGCTCACAGGATTAAAAATAAGAAAAATTTTGAAAATACCGTTTCCTGTTAGGGTTATTGGTTGTCATGTGACTGTGTGCTTGTGAGATCCTTGATCACCTCTCTGGTGTGGAGACCGAGCCAGGCCACAGAGGAAGAGGATCCAGGCAGTCCTGATGGGACCTGATAGGCTAGGGTCAGACAGTAGAGGAGGAGGAATTCCACTATCAGTGGACTAGGGAAGAGGGATAAGGGAAGAAGAGGTGGGACTAGGTCCTAGGGTGGGACTGGGAGGAGATGGGGGTGGGGGTGGGGGTTACAACTGGGATACAAAGTAAATAGACTGTAAAAAAAGAAAAAAGACAATATTGTTGCTTTTCAACACTCTGACTTCAAGGGCTCCTAAAGGATGATTCAGTTTCATCCACCCATAGGCAGCAGCCATAAATAGACAATTTTTTACTATCTTTCTCCTCAAACATCACATGCTTCCCTCCCCAAATGCTAGCCAAGTGAATGTACTGTCAGAGTTCAAAGGGTTTTCCCCTTCAGGAAAAACTAAAAATTAGTCTGTGGTCTCCCACGATATCACACATCCATACACAATTCCTGTTTTTGTTTTTGTTTTTTTTAATTAAGTTGATTACATTATAATTATCTCTCATCATGTCTTCATTTTTCATGAAGATTTATTTTGTGTGTGTGTGTGTGTGTGTGTCTGCGTGTGTGTGTCTGTGCACACATGTTCGGGTGCTTACAGAGGATTGGAAGAAGGCATCAGATCCCCTGGAGCTGGAGTTACAGGTGGTTGAGAGACACACTATATGGGTTCTGATTCTGGGAACTGAATCAGGTCCTCTGGAAGAGAGCAAGGAATCTTACTCATTGATCCATCTCTGCAGCCCTTTATGACATTTTCTTAATTGGCCGGACCTCCTCTTTGTACATTACCTCAGCTGATTCCTTATCCTTCAAAGCTCTTTCATAAAGTCTGTGAAGCCTGGTGTATTTCATTTACAGTAATGAGAATTAAGACGTACCTGGCATATGTAGACTGATGTCCTTCAAAGAACCAATTTGAAAAATTCTGGTCTTGGGTTGATCCTGGGAACTGACACAAATGTCTGAGAGTTCTTCCCAGGTCTCTGCGTCACTGGTCATCTGTCCTTTAAGGGGCTGGTGGGCCTCTCTACCTTTTACTTCTTTGCTTCCTTGCAATGGGGACAAGTGTTTTTGCTGCAGTCTGCTTTCATGTTCACAGAAGAGAGATCAATAGATCAAAGACTTCCTCCAAAACTAAGTCAAACGGAATTTTTACAAGTTGAAAATATTAGTTCATGTACTATGTACTATGTACACGTACTGTCTCCACATCTGAGAAAACAAACAGACAGACCAACATTCAATAAAGCACAGCACTCTTCCCCATAGGTATTCTGATTTCCCCTTTCCATTGGTTGTCTGATGAGTTTAGTATCGTAACACGAAGCTGATTAACAATTATTTGTGAATTACAATCAATAAATATATAAAATATTTAACTCAAGTAGGCATCCATAGACATTAGTAATTATTTGTGTTAATAATATTTTATAATACCTTAATTATTTTTATAATGTTCATATAGTATACACAGTATATAATTATATATGTAATATATAATAATTTTATATCCAATATGATATTTATAACTATATTTTAATAATTTTAATAAAAAATAATAATAAGTGTTTAAGGTAATTAAGGTTAAGCCTAGATATATCAAACTCATCCAGAAAGAGAGCTTCCTTGGTCTCACTGAAAGGCTCAGTAATATATAATATGTATAGTATATGTTATTTACATAAAATATAAAATACTATAAAAGAGTCTAATTAGATATCATATCCTCCACATTGTATGAGTTGTTTTCACAATAGACTTTATTGTAAGCATTATAATCAGTGATTGCCACAGTAAGAAAGGTCACTGCTGTTTCTTTCAGTGACTGAAACATTTAAGACTCTATAAACTTTTGCCAAGCAAATGACTGAAGAGATGTTCTGGGGAAAGCTTGAATAGTTGTGAATATTTGTCTTTTCGTACAAGCATGGTCTTGAGAATGTATTCTGGAGTATTCTGCACTTTTTCATTTTAAAATCCTACTCTGCTACAAATGTGGAGCTCACTTTGGGCAAACCCTTCAGTAGCTCAGCATGGAGGACGCATGTGTGCCATATAGGAATGATGAGGTGTGCTTCATGTCTGCCAGCGGTGAATTTGATAATGCATATCTTACCTAGAAGAGTGTCTTCCCCAAGTTTCCCACCAGCACTGTTAGTGCTAATCAGAAGCAGCTAATTCCTTTTGGTGAAGATCATTAACTCTGTAAATGCTCAGATACTGACATTCATATGTTCCTGGTCAACCATAAAAGAAGAAAATTGTTAACTTAATTTGATATATCTGGTCAATATTTTAGAGTTCACTCTAGGTTTTTGAAAACCTGAAGGTACTTGTGTGTTCACTGGAACTCCTCCTACATTCAGATGTGGGTGTTATAGCCTCTGAGGCGCAAAGCCGTCGAACAGACTTTTTCCCTCCAGAAAAGTGAGGGAATATATCTTGATGGGAAAATGTGTCCTGTTTGTAGTTTGTAGTTTCGATGACTCTTCTTTACACTATTCATATATAACTCCTACCACCCTCTGCTCAATGGGCCTTATTGTCATCACTAAACTAATACAAAAGAATTCTATTGGCTCTTGCATAGTCTTTGTCTAAGTGGTTTTTTTTTTTTTTTCAAATTCTCTCTTGTGCACACATTCTCTCTCTCTCCTCTCCTTTTGCCTCTCCCTCCCTTCTCTCTTCCATCCTTCTGACTCCACTCTCTTCCTTCAAGTGAATATATATTAAACCTCACTGTTTTTAATACCTTATAAAAAAAGAAAAGAATATAGAGACAGGAGTATAGCAACAAAACAAAACAACAACAACAAAACACTCTAGCTTTCGAAGAAAGGAAATTCTACATAGACCCCTTTGTAGATCCTGAAATTCTAAAGGATTTTCTCTCGAGGGGAATGTGGCAGCCTGGTTTTCTCATCCCCTCTTTAGCTTCCTGGTTCATAGTCTGAGTGTCTCATTGTCTTCTGCCCATTGCTATTCTGGCCTTCCAAGCTTTGCTTGAGGACCCAAGAGCAACTTTTGGCTGGACCTTCTAACTCCATGATCCAATAAACCCTTCCTATTTGTAAGTTAATTGCTTCAGTTGTTTCGTTACAGTGATGGAAAGGAACACAACCGGTTTAGTGAGTGTTTGTGTGTTTTTTCTTTTGATCTTTCATTTTATCTTGGTTTCTTCTACTCACAGCAAGTATCCTTCTTGTCCTTGTACTTCTTGTTGCAATCCACATCTGATTTTGTCCACAGTTTCTGACTTCACAAAAATGAATGAAATTACAAACTCCTGATTGCATGAGGCAGTGCCATTCTAGACAAAGTTTTGATGGAGATCAGCGCAACATACCAATCAAAGCAGGCCACAACCTTGACTTGAACAGTCTTGCAAGGAAGACACAAGTAACTGTTGCTTTCGTTAGTATTGCTTTGCTGTTTTCTTACTCTCATTTTCTGTTGGTCAGTGTGATTTCCCCTCAAATGGGTTGTCCCAATTTGCTCATACAGGTTTCTAGTCAAATCAATATGCTGTCTCGTGTTGAAGCTAGAGAAATGCCACCAAGTGAGTTGGGTTATTCTTAAAATGATAATGTTGCTCTTCCAAAGCATGTTTTAATATCTCTAAGAATCAATAGACTCTGTCTAAAGGGTATAAAACAGACGGAGGATTTTAAAAATCTACACATGGAACTGAGCACTTTTTTCCTTTAGGAGAATTGTGTACAACAGGGACAACTGGCAGCAACGGGAGTGGGAAAGGTAATCATGCAGGAAATCATGTGAATCCAAGCAGCATTCCCTCTGCAGCAGGCAACTAGTGTTTCTGATCGACAGGCTGTTCTGAGAGTCACTGTTCAGCACATTAGGCACCTTGGTTTTCTTCGGCTGTGTCTGCAGCCTTGCTCAGTGGTGTAGCATAGAGCGCTCAGTCTTCATGGTATTTAGACACATACAAGTGTTCCCGTGGTTGTTTTTATTCATTTATTTACTTGTGATGGCCATTTTTCTCTTTTTCATTTTCTCTGTTTCCTAGTTTAGATAGGATAACAATGACTAAGAATGCATCTTCTGATAGCTATTAAATCATGGAAATCACGGTATGGAGTCACACATTTGTGTTTATGAACACCAATGATAATATTTTGCCTGAAAAAAAATAAGTCCAATCAACTTTGGATTTTTCCATGTTACGTTAAAGGTTATTCACCTGAGCATACATACTGGATTTCTGATGGAGAAATTAGTTTATGGCAATTCATTACAAACACCGTGTAAGCTTATGTGAATATATGTATGTGCATACATGTGTGTGTGTGTGTGTGTGTGTGTGTGTGTGTGTGCGCGCGCGTGCCTGTTTTAATGGACAGCTTATTCAGATTAACAAAAGGAGGTTTGTTGAAACTCAGCTTATTATTTTTGTAGCTAAACACTAAGCCTTGGGAAAAGATCATGATATATGGAAGTTAACCTCAAGAATTTTACCTCTAAGGAAGAGAAAAATAGCAGAAAAGTAAATTAGATAGAGTAAACTACAATAGCTATCACAAGGCCACAAGGGAAATAAAACAATATTCAGTGGATAAGATGAAAAAGGAAATCACTTTCAACAAAATAATACACACAGAAAAAAAAGTGAGTAGCACTGCAGGATATACTGTTTCACTGTTGGGCTTCTCAGCAGGCATCATAGCCTAGGAAGCACATACATGGTGGGGGCGGGGAGGCAGGTGGGGAGAGAAGACAATGGAATGTGGTTACATTGTCATTGAAGAATGCCATCCAGTAGGTAGGAATATTCTGGGGAAATAGTGAAAACCAAACACTCACCCATGTCACTCACTATTACAATGCATGAGTACAGACATTGCAAAATACTAGAATGAAAAGATGGCCCTAAGGCAAGGTCTTAGAATGTAGACGAACAATAGGACCTAAGGCCTTGTACAGGACGTGTTGTATACTTTCAGCTTTGAAAGCCTAATCTGACAGCAACAGATTTAAGTAAAAGAGAATAGCAGGAGTCATCTGTTGGAATGCCACGTGAGGAATGTCTAGCCTGTAAATCACCTTGCAGACCAGGCTGGCCTCCAATTCCTGTAGATCTGTCTGCCTCTATCTCAGTCTCTTCCTCCTAAGAGATTAAAGGTGTGCACTGTCACACCCAGCATAGATGACGTCTTTGAAGCTCTTAAAATATTTTAAAAGTGCAAAGATGAACAACAACAAAAAATGAGCAACCAATAAGGGATAAATATTTGGAATATTGCACAAAGATAAGTTTAGAAATGCATCTATATTCAAACCATTGTGTTATTTGAAGCTATGGCATTGCTGAGAAAGATGAAGAGAACAGAGAGAAAAAAGTTATGGAGAGCAAGGAAGCTTGGTGGGGTGGGGAGGTAGGGTCTGAGTGGACATTACCACTCAGAAAAAGAAAATAAAATGTAGGAAGAGAGTCCAAGAACTCCCCACTGGTCTCAGGAAATTTCCAGAATTCCTACAGGAAGAGGCCTGGGGCTATTGGATTTACAGAAAGGATCTTTGTAAACTTTCACAATGTCTCTGGGATAGTGACTGTAGGAATTAAAGGGAAAAGTGGAGGAATTTGGGTGGGATCAAAAAACAGGGATTCTTAAAAGTGACCCTAAGGACGTGTAATCTTGATGGGGAAAGGGAATGGAACAGCAACAAGTACAAGTGTAAAAGTGGCTCTCTCTGCAGTAGAACGTTTCTGCATATTTAAATGAATGCACAGATGAGGAAACAGTAACGTTGCCTGCCATTAAGACAAAAGACTGAAGGTTAGAAGCTGCCACATTTGAGGGTGGCAAGAAATTAGGCTGTGCAGAAGGCCAGTCTAAAGACTGAGAAGATGGATTCAGGGATTTCTGTGCAGGCCCGTGAAAACAGCCCAACCTCTGATGTTTGGTCGTCTGCGTTCATACATGTCCCCAGTGGACATTCCCATAAAAATAATAGTATCATATGAACAATGTTCATGTTCTCAATATATGTAATTAGCATCTAGGAGAATCTGTAAAACACGGATTCTGTTTTGATATTTTGTTGATTGGTATTTTTTCATTTCCTCACTTCAGGGAGTCAGTGACACTATTTTTATCCTTTTATGTATTTAAAAATACATTAATGATTTAATACTTGTAAGACAATGAATTACCACCATCCTTTCATATGACAATGATTACTAACTGTGAAAGAGTAAAACAAAAGAAAAAAAAATGAGTGTTTCTGGTAATATAATTGGATGTTTTAAGACACAATTGTAAGAATACACAGATAATTAACTGGTTAATTTTAATAAGTTTGAAATTACTTTATGGAAAATGAATATGAGATCCACTGGGCTTTCCAGGCTTTGTGGAGAATGAAGAAATGTATTCCGTGAATTCTCCTTGAGCTGAGACAGATGAACAGGGTGCAGGAAGTGGTGCTTTGTTCATTACTTTCCATCAGGTTAGTGTCTAGATAGCACTAGTGAGAGCGTCTTTCCTGAGAACATTTCATTTTTGTTTTCCCCTTTTCCATTATTCTTCTGTGTTCCACAAGAAATACAGACAGACACATCATAGATCCTTCAGAAGGCAGAGCTGTCTATGAAGCTGTCTATGAAGCTGTCTATGAGTGTAATTTTCAGCATCTTCTGACTATCCTGGCCGAGTGGAGACACAGAAGCTGCTGCAGCTTTAAGAAACAGAACCAATTTGACTCCCTGCTCCCTTGATGTGTTAATGCCTGTTATTTTCCCCCAACGTGGTATCTGTAAATGTCTGCCTTTCTGATAAAATTTGGACTGCTTTCTTGGTGCTTATCTTTTCCTAGTTTTGTTCAGAATGTGTGGAGACTAGATCAAAATTCTTTTAAGGATTTTTTTTTAATGTGATTGCAAAGCTCCAATAATGTAAGGGTTTAAAAGGGAATTCCACAGAATCTGTGCTTACTCACAGACATGTGTGTTCTCAGGGCAAACAAAAACAGCCAGAGAAGCATGAAAGCTCCAGGCCATGGAAACAAACCAGGAGCTTCACCAAGAAGCCTTGACCTTCCATGCTTACCTGTAAGGTGTCAAGGAATGACTGCTCTTTGAAATGGTGGCAGCCTTTGTCAAATGAGGCCTTTGTCAAATCTGGTTTCTGATTTTTCTACAACTTCCTAGGGATGTATGTTACTAGCACTTTTTTTTTATTTTTAACTAAAATCCTAAGTACCAAGCAGTAATTTTCTCTGTGTATTCAATTCCTGTAATAGTCCTGTCCCATAATTCTTGATACCAGTGGTGGTGTTTTTTTCCACAGGCTGTCCTTGGGCAGAAAGTTTGAAGCATCAGTGTTGATAGTTCTTTTATAATATGTGAGTTTTTTCTTAAAATCATTAAAAACAAAGTGCATGATGATATGTAAAAATCATCAGTGTTACCTGGAGGATTTGAAGGGGTTACTGGTGTCAGATTTCAATAACATCCTCAAGAGGGCACTGTCACCTGTTTTATATACTTTATAACTTGTCTTGTATTAAGCCCCTTTGCAATACCTGAAGAGAGATTTTAATCTATTTTCATCTAGAACTCCTTTTGTACCATGCACAGTGCTGAAACAGCAACCCCCGTCTGTTGATTGTTACTAGCCATGTGCTGACTTGTATGTGAGCACACAACTTTACATCACTGCCATTTCATAGCCTAGCTCGGCTAGACTAAAGAGTCCACTCTAGGTTTGTTTAGTGAGTAAGAGATACCCAGTAAATATTGCTTCTTTCCACTTTTCTATTAAGACATGGTTTGGCTGTCTTTCCACACTACTTTTGCACTGCCATACCTGTTTGCAGACTTCCACATCCAACAACTAGCTCTACCAATTAGAGAACTACAACATGAACAACGGACTTCTCATACTTGGGTTGCCATGATGATTATGGGAGGGATGTACGTGAAACCTTAGGTTAGTTTAATTCATGTAATTTTTGCAAGTTCCTCAACTGGACTTGCCAACACCCATGTTAACAAGCTTAAGATTTTTATAAACTAAGCAGTTGTTTAGTAATTGAAAGTATGCATAATTCTTTTAATTTATTAGAATAAACTTTCAATATAGCCATTTAAAGATATTTTCAAAATCATACATATACACATATACACAGTTAATTTTGTGGCGCTTGGCTTCATTACTCACATCAGTAGAATCTTCCAAACAATAACAATATAAACATTTTTACAGTGTTACTCTTTTAATTTATATTTATGTCCAGTATATTAAACCATTTCTATTTGCAAATACTATTGAAGAGGAAAGACCAATTAATCATAACATATATTTCCACTTTGCAAAGAACTAGGTTTACCTTTTTGCATTATAAATAGAACATTGGGATTTTAAACAGCCTATGCACTGTTTAATAATTGTTATAAAAATAAAAGAGGTCAAAATGGTCACTATTGCTACCAAAACATTGTGTAAATAATGGTGCTGATTTGTAATTAAGTCTGATAAATTTAGGTAGTTACATTTTAATGGTTTAAAAGTAACAGAACAATTTGAAAGGTTTAGTTTCTTTTTTCCTTGTTTGATTTCTAAGCCATATTACTTTCCAAGTAGTCAAAAATTCCACGGTTGCACTAGGTTAACATTACAAAGAGTTGGAAAAAGAGATGAAATGGCCTCAAATGTTCTATAAGACTAGGCTGATGAATAACTTCATGTAGATTTTTTTTCTTCTTAGTTGTTATTGAGAGCAAATATTCAAAAGCAAATCTGCCCTGCTTTATACAGTATCCTATGACATGATGGGCAGTTTATAAGTTCAAAGGTCATGCTAGTGTTCACAGAAGTTGATCACCGTGGCATCACTGGCTTTGCATCTGGCACCAGCAGTGGAATGTGCACAGCTGCGCGCTCTGGACAAATGCTTCCTGTGATGGGAGCCTCCATCACAGCCTCACACTGATTATCTCGTTTTTATTGCTCCATAGGAATAGGACAATTGCCATTTTTCTGTTCTCTAGATGCACTTCTAGAGCTGAGCTCATAAGTATTGAAGGAGAAATACAGACAGGGCAAAGAGAGAGACTGTGCAGTTAATATGTTAGGCTGATTAGGGGTTGATTTAGTTTCTGAGTGTTCTCAGGAGCTTATCATTACCGCACCTTGAAAGCAATGTGATTTGTAAAGTTCTGGTCTTATATAATTGGATCCTTCCACAAGTGCAAAAATAAGTATGCCTCTGCCTTTACCTGTACTTCAGTGATTTTGATCATTCCTTGCTTGAGGCTGCCATTTATTTTATTTGAAACTTACTTAAAGATATAAATATTGCCATTTGGTAGAAATGCCTTTTGTTTAGCCTTTGTGTATACACATTAAA
>NW_026596051.1:40119481-40190233 GCF_907164565.1 Psammomys obesus
TGTGTTTAAGACTAGTGGCTGAATCCAAGGAATGTGCTTTGCTGGGCCACTGCTCTAAACTGCTCTAAATTTTAGTAGTTAAACAATTATTTCCGAATATCTCTGGCAGTGTAACTTATGGCTCTGATAGTATATAACACTTGTATATAACACATTATTTATTTAATGAATAAATTATTGTTGGAATGTTGAGATGATTTAAGTAAGAAAGGTGCTTAATGCTTATCCAGAATCCACATAATGGAAAGAAAGCAGCAATCCCAAATTCTGCAGGTGGTCCTCTGATCTCCACAGATATGCCATGAAGCTGACTATCCTGCCATTTGTTAGGACGGAGCACAGCATTTCATCCTGCAGTTCTCTTTACTATTCAGGTAAAGATCAGGGCAGTAGTAGAAACTCAATAGATGCTTTTGGATGTGGAAAATCAAGTTATTAGTTACTAAAAGCTATTGAGCGGAAGATAAAATAATTCATTGTGAATTCAGTTTGAAGATGAGATATTGTTAGGCAATGTTTCTGCAGTACTTAATTTTGTCTATGCTCAGTTCTTAGACTACGGAAACCTAAACAGGGCTGAGTGAGTAGGCACACACCTTTAATCCCAGTGCGTCGGAGGCAGAAGCAAGCAGATGTAGGAGTACTTGAGGCCAGGGTGCTCTAAATAGTAAATTCCAGGACAGTCAGAGTTCCTAGAACCATAGACGCTCTGTCAAAACCAAAACTAAAACAAAACAAAAACAGCAACACACACACAGAACAAAACCAAAACACCTAAACAATAAAGTTTCAATATTCAGAGTATCACAATTTAGGGTTAAAAACGTAGTCCTTCTGCTTTCAGCAGAGATTATACTATAATATGACCTGCAAATACTCTCTAATCCATGATGATATCATTATTGCTAGTCCTCAGGCTTGATGTCAGTTAGAATCTTTCCGTGTCAGTAGAATCCAAGATTAATTTGCTGTGATTAGCATAGAATTATTTTACAGGCTTTCTGTTCATTTGTGCAAGGACAGAGCTGTTAATTCCAATTCACTGAGTTTGCAGCAGTGTCCACAGAAGTCCTTAGAAGCTACAAGCTTTCAGCACAAATCGTTTATTTTTCCATATGCTTGATACTGAGCTTTTCGGAAAAAGGCACCCCACTGGCTCTGCTGAAAAGAGGAAGAGGCTAAGTGTAATTCCTTACGAAAGGTTGTTGTAGCCACTCACAGCAAATGCACTTAACCCAGAATACTGGAAACTCTTCTTCCATGGAGTCCAATAAGGACATCATATCAAAATGCTACCCTACCAGAGAGCCACAATGGAAAACAACAAAATATCCCTGAGAATAAAAGGACCTGTGAGGGGAGAAACAGCTGCTATGTCACTATAATGCATGGAAACACACAGACAGAAAAACTAGCAGGGAATGCAATTTAAAGGTGAAGGTTAATTTTGACACTTGAAAGGAGTTTCAGGAAAGGTAAGCCAATATGAGAACAGAGTTACTCTGAGCATCAGGGCCACTGTGGAGCTATGAGTAAGTAGAACCCAGCTCTTACCAAATCATACTAGGGCATGGGATTTCACACTTGAAGGTGAAATACATAGGTTTGTAATAAAAAGGAATCAAATACAGACATGGAGACTATAAATGGTGGTGGCTAATGAGGTACACTTTTTACTTGTTCAGTGAGCTAGACTTCTTTTTATTAACTAGCAACAAGGGGAAGGACATACATGGGCACAATTGATTTTAATGTTTAGTTGCCTTGCCATAAACAGGGATCTTGACCCAAATTTAAACAAATGTACCCCAGTACAATGAATGTGTTCTATAGATTTCTTTGAAAGGAGAAATCTTAAAGAGATTGTACACAGAAGTCTGATTTAGGACACTTGTCTAGCATTCATGAGGTTCTGGTGTTAAGCCTTGGCCTGGCAAAAATCTCAAACAAATGATACAAACAACGTGAAAGAAAAACAACAACAACAACAACAACAAAAACTATGTCTTTTTCTTTAAACCTTAGCTCCAGTAATCTAGTATTTAACCTGAAGCCACCCTCCTAAGTAAAATCAGCCCATTAGTAAATATGAATCCAGTATCTAAGTGGGTTCCCTAGTAAGAGGAACAGGGGCTGTCTCTGTAATGAACTCAGTGGCTGGCTCTCTGATAACCTCTTTGGGGGTGGGGGGAGAGACGCAGCCTTGCCAGGCCACAGAGGAAGACAATGCAGCCAGTCCTGATGAGACCTGATAGGCTAGGGTCAGATGGAAGGGGAGGAGAAAGTCCCCTATCATTGGACTTGCTGAGGGGCATGGAAGGAGAAAAGGGATTGGGATTGGGAGGAGACAAGGGAGAGGCTACAGCCAGGATAAAAGTTGAATAAATTGTAATAAATGATGATAAAAATAACATATACACTAAAAAAAAGAAATATGAATCCAGGAAGTGACTGGAGTACTAGTGTGAGAGAGCCCAAGTAGGTCTACATAGGGAGCACAAGTAGGTCTACAAACTATGTGTATGAGCTTATAATAGAAAGACGTTTGTTCCTAACACGCTGCAAACTTTGTCGAATTGGATGAGCTGCTCTGCTGCCAGTGTCTGACTCCATGACATAATTGTCTTTGGAACTTTGTCTAAGACTGTATTTCAGATTGTTTTTTAAGGAGTTGAACAAAGAAGTATAGTGTGATCAAATTTTTCCGTTTAAAATACAGGCAGATTTCATAATATAGTTTTCAATTTATTTTTAATGTTTAAAAACTGTAACTGGACATTTTATGGAAGCATATAGTAGTGCTATACCTTTTACTATGATGTGAAATAATAAAATGAAGCTAGTCAGTATTACTATCAGCTTAAATGCATAACTTTGGTGGTTAAAACTTTAGAAATTTATTCTTAGCAGTAGTGAAATTAGCTGTATTTCTGATTTAGCATGCTGAGCTATTGGTGTGAAAAAAAGAACACCAAGCCTCTTTTTTATCTTATCTAGTTGAAGATATTTACCCTTTAATTATCAACATCGTCCATGGCTTCTCAAACAATCCTGGATTCTGATAATCAGCATCTCATACTGTTTCTCTGTGCTACTATTTTAGAGCCCATGACTGAGAGACATTGGGTGCTATTTATATCTCTGTGGCTGGTTTGTTTTGGTTTGAGTCAGATCTAGTTCATACCTATTCCATCACAAAAGACTGAATAGTATGCCACAATGCATATTTACCACATTTCTCTATCCTTTCATCTATCGATAAACATTCAGAATTAATTGACAACTTGTTAGTTTAAGAGGTGTGAACATGTCCTATAGAAATGTGGTCATGTACTAACTTCATCTCTTCAAGTACATGCACAGAAATGTGATAAGTAGATCTCATGATAATTTTTGAGAAAATATCATGTTATTTTTATAATAGTTAAAAATGTTTGGTTTTGTTTCATGCATCATTCTTACTGTTTTCTAGCATTCCTTCCTTTCAATGCCATTTACTCAGAACTTTTGCCTTGGCCAAATGCCAGAACTTGGTGTATTTTCAGCAGATTATTTCAGAAGCTGGACCTGCCAGCTTCTGTATTCGTTATGACACTTTGTATGTCAACACTCACTGGCTTTTTATCACTTATCAACCATAATTTTTCTTTTACCCTGTCATGTTTTATTATTTATCCCTCTATTTCAATTTACTTTCCAGGGTTTGGGAGCTATAGTCATCATTCTTCATCTTTTCTTATAACATTCAGCAAAATGTATTAGCATTGCTAAATTGTAAAACTAAGCTTTAATAGCTATCCCAAGTAATTTTCAACAATAACAATGATAAAATATATACCTAAAACAGTTGTAGCACCTGGACCATGTAACAATGTTTACCTCAGTAAGCAACATAGACATTTTTAGAAGAAGCATTTGAACAATAGATCTGTTGGGGTGTGTTCAGGTTTCTATGTGTAAAAGATTTGGTAACTATTAATATTAAAGCTGGAGTTCCACAACAAGCAAGAGATGTGGGATAACCTCATTGTAAGACTGGATTTCATAGAGGAAGCATGCTTCTAGCTTTAGCAATGCCAACTTTAGAATATAAACTATTACACATTTTAAATCCTCCCTTCAAAACATTCTGCTATATATTTTTTTAAATGAAACCACTGTTTCAAGTAAAACAAAACAAAACAAAACAAAACTTTGTATACAAGTATTGAGTTTTGGGGGAATTTATATATTATACTTAGTACAAATTAATATTGTAAATAGTAATGTTTAAATACTCTTTGTGGTCAAAATGTAACTGTATATTTTGGAATCTACAAAATTTTTGTTTCATCATATGTTTCATATGTATCCAGTTGTAGATACTTACAGCTTTAGGTAGCTGGTTTTCAAAGCCAGAAATAGAAACTATTTCATCATCTTAGTTAAGGACCCACAACATGTAATAGTTCCTACACCTAAGCTTTATAATATAAGGCCTGTAAAATCTGTACGTACTCTTTTATAACTTACTTCTTTAATTGTGTGTGTGCATGAATATGGACTCCCACATGCCATTAAGGATGTATACATGCCAGAAGACAATTTTCAGAAGTCAGTTCTCTCATTTCTGTCTTCTGGAAGCAGGGTCTCTCTTTCGCAATGCCATGTTACATACTCTTGCTAGCTGACCAGAGAACTTCTGAGCCATTTTTCCCTGTTTAACTTCCCATCTCACCTTGGGGATTCTAGGATTACTGGCTTGAGCTTTCCCATCTGATTGTTTTCTGTAGGTTCTAGGGACTGAACACGTAAATTCACACTTCTAAGGCCTTTAATTTCTGAGCTGCCTAACTGGTCCTCTTTAATATTTCATCATCTTTGTTTAAGAGGAAATACTAGATAAATTATTACTTAGGTATTGTAAAACATGCCTTAACTTCTAACCTGAGTGAGTTAATACCGTTTTTCCTTTGAAAACAAATTGATCCTAGATACTCTTAACTGATCCTAGTTAAGAGTACTGTCTGCTCTGCAGAAGAGCTAGATTCAGAATTCAGTACCAACATAGCATCCCCACCCCCCAAGGGAGGAGCAGTCCTGTTAGGCCACAGAGGAGAGCTTTGCAGCCAGTCCTGAAGATACCTGATAAAACAGGATCAGATGAATGGGGAGGAGGTCCCCCCTATCAGTGGACTTGGCAAGGGGCACGGTGGAGATGAGGGAGGGAGGGAGGGACTGGGAGGGAATGAGGGATCGGGACACGGCTGGGGTACAGAGTTAATAAAATGTAACTGATAAGAAAAAAATAAAATACAAAAAAAAAAAAAAAAAGAACTGTCTGTAACTCCAGTTCTCGGGGATCTGACTCCTTCCTCTGTCTTTTTCAACTGCCAGATACTCATGTGGTATAATGCGTATATGCAGGTAAAACTCTCAATCACATAAAATAAAAACAGATAAAAGTCTTTTAAAACGATTTTCTTCAGAAAGCGGTTTTAAAAAAAAATAAGACAATCAGAACAAGGTATTTAATAAGCTGTTGTTTTCATTATATTTTAAAGATAGATTAGCAAAAAAAAAAGTTAAAGGTTTTATGCTTAATTTTTATCCAGATTGTAAAGGTTTTATTTTATTTTTATATTATTTATTATTAATATAATAAATAATATATTATTTATATTATTTTTTATTTTTATATTATTTTTAATGTTTTTGTTTTCTTTTTATTTTATTTTTATTTATTATTACTATTAGTTACATTTTATTAACTGTATCCCAGGTGTATCCCGCTCCCTTATTCGCTCCCAATCCTACCCTCCCTCCCTCATCTCCTCCCTGCCCCTTTCCAAGTCCCCTGATAGGGGAGGACCTCCTCCCCTTTCTTCTGGCCCTGTTTTATCAGGTGTCTTCAGGACTGGCTGCAAAGTCCTCCTCTGTGGCCTAGCATCACTGCTCCTCCTTTGGGGAATGGGGAGGTCAAAGATCCTGCCATTGAGTTCCTGTCAGGAACAGTCCCTGTTCCATGTTCTTTTTTTTTTGTCTCATAATGCTTTATTTGCTCATTTTTCATCATCAGTATTATTAATTATTATTTACAGTTTATTCACATTGCATTCCAGTTGTGTACCAACCCTTGTCTCCTCTTGGTCCCACCTTTCTTCCTTCCTCCTCTTCTACCCCTCTTGCCTAGTCCACTGATAGGGGAGGTCCTCCTCCCCTACTGTCTGACCCTAGCCTATCAGGTCCCATCAGGACAGCCTAGATCCTTTTCCTCTGTGGGCTGGCCAGGGAGAAGCGGTTGTTCATATTTTTTATCGATCAGTAGAACTAGCTAGAGATTTTTGTTGCTGTTTTTTTTTTTTTTTTTTTTTTTTTTTGGTTTAGTTGTTGGTTGGTTGTTTTTCCCTACACTGGGGATATAGCTGAATTCAAAGAAATGTGTACTGTAAAGATTCTAGATGATACCAAATCCTTTAATATTTTCCTTATCTACATAGGTGATACAGGCATTAAAGTTTATGAAAAGTTCATGGAAATACTATTATTAGGGTTCTTTTCATTTTTTTAAACAATTTCAGACTTCAGAAAAATGGTCTTAATAAATTATTTTCACTCAAATTGCATACAATGTACTTCATTCAAAATGTTTACAAATTCATGAAATGTTTTTCTTTAGTATTCTTCTTTTTCAAAATTTCAAAGAGATTTTACTTTTCATAAGAGAGTCACCCTTATTTTTTTCCTATTCTCCTCTGTACCTACCAGGGAGTAACACTGTTTTTGTTGTTGTTTGTTTTATTTAAGTAACAATTTCTTATCCTTTTAACTCTTAAACTACCATGGAAAGTGAAACAACGAGGCAAAGTCTTACAGAAAAATATACTAAACAAAATAAACATCATTTTGAATAGTAGTAATTCAATGGAAAAAAAAAAAAAACCTCAAGGATTGGGGGTTAATTGCATGTCTTGATGAAAACATACTAACTTTTCTCCACTTCTGGTGAAAGATGAAAATAAAATGTTGCTGCTTCCCAGGGAATGAGTTAGGAGACACTAATATACCTGCCAATTAAGGTGTCAAGCCAGTTAACGCTGGAGGAATCTATCATTGAACTCAACTACCAAAGGACCACATGCACTGTATGGGATTAGCGGATATCACACCATCAAGAGAGAGAACATATGTGATCATAGAGAAGCACCTTAAAAATGTAAACATTACTTAATTTAAAAATTCTCTCATGAAAACATGCTTTTAATTTCAATTATTTCATTGATCTATTTCTCCATGAAATAAGTTACATAGAAAGTCTTATTTAACACCTGTTGCATGAAGGGAACACACACAGAATTGGAAACTTGTGAGAGATCCTTATCATATCTGCTCAGAGGCCAGACAAGAAATGAACCTGAAAACGGTAAAGTTTCTAAAGTCAGTACAAGCCTATAAAGCATAATGAGTTTGAAGAAAGAACCATCAAGTACAGTCTACATATCTAATGGAGTTTAAATGTTGTTTGTCAACCGTCAGCAATAAAATTCTGAAAAATTATACACTGCAAAACAGGAATTTTAATGTGTAGACAGTTGTATTTAGGAACACTGGGAGAAAATTTAGCTTGAACAAAACCCAAAAGATATGACAAAATTTACATTGTTTATATGTACAAAATTCTCAATGAATAAATAATTTGAATGAAAAAATATTCAAAGAACATTCAAAACGAACAACAAGAGCTAGAGCTTGCTCTCTAGCTCATCTCTGTTCCATGCCAGAGATGTATGTAAGAAATTACATGATAATTTCACCTAGTGTTGTTATTATTTTTGTTCAAAACAGAATGCCCGTTTGTACAGCTCTTTGTTGATGTTCATGTAAGCAACACTAAATTATTTGTTAAACACTCATTTGCATATGGCAGTCCATCAAAGCAAAATCTTATCAAAGCTTTTATATTGCACAGCTATCAACAACTTAGGTAAAGTACATTTTTGAAAGAAGTACATAATACATGTGTATGACATTCAGATACAAAGATGATTTTTCTCATTCTTATTTTATTTTAGTGAACTTCTTTAGAACAAAAATATAATTTGACAACTGATTTAATTAAGAATGTAAAGAAGCTTAACAATATAGGTAATGTTTTTGGAAGTTACTGAATGAACAAGTTAATTGCTTGGCGGGCTTTCACACCAACTGTGTTGTCATTCTAGTGGCAAACTTAATAAATACTCTCTCATACAGACAAATGTGCTTCAGAAAACGATGGAGTCTTTGAGTAGAGGATTGTAGATACAGTCACTGGGAAGGAGAACAATACAAGGAGCAGAGCCAAGAAGAGGAAACAAAGGAGGCAGTGATGCACAGAATTGCCAAGTTCTTTCTAGGCTGACACTTACAGCGGCATTTGAGCGACTGCAGATCTAAAACCTATTGTTCCATTTTCATTGGAAAATGACATAAACCCTAGCATAAGATGTAGTGGAAACTGAAGTAACCTTTTCGGTTATAAAGAGAAGTTGGATGCTTATGAAATTTTTAAAGTTTCACTCTTCCAATTTACTTTTAAAAACTGTAACGTGTTTGACTTTGCATCGTTTGGGCTCAGGATTATTTTTATATGTATCGGCCTTGGCATTTATTTTCGAAGTCTATAGTTAGTAATTTTTGAACTAACTTGTAACAGCAAGCAGTGTTGGAGTCATTCTTCACTCCAAGAAGAAATATTCTATGTTTCTTGGGGCAATTAACCTCTGTATGACATTAAAATCTTCGTTTTTAATTCAGAGATTATAACACAATCACAACATTCCTTTCCTCCCTTCCATTTCTCCCCTCCAAGCCCTCCCCTGACCATTTCCCTCTGCTTTTTCTAATCATGACCCTTTTTTAAGACTAATTTTTATCATATATATATATATATACATGTATATGTACATACATATATATATATTCTTAAATAAAACTCCTGAGTCTATATAATGTTACTGTCACATATGTTTTCAGAACTGACTGTTTGCTGATTTTTATATTTTCTTATTTAATATGTTCCTAAAACATGTTTCATAAGAATGGAAACTTTATTCTTCTTAAAAGTATTTTAAAAGCATTATATGATTATGATGATATAAAATTGTTTTCCAGTCATATTTAATGCATTTTAATGACATATCATTAACATTGCATCTAGTAAGATTACTAAAATTTTATTAAAGACAGTATATTTAAGAAAACACAATTTTGTTTTATACATATGGCAAAGTAGTGCAATTTCCAACTTCAGGTAGAGTTTATATTAAGCTTTATGTGCTCTAATATAAAAAGTAATTAAAAATTAATTAGTTCTTTGAGACAGTGTTTTGATAATATTCATACCTTCCCTCAACTTCCAGATCAACTCCCCCTTTCCATCCCAAATGTGTGTCCTTTTTTTCTTTTTTGTTTAATCCTATGAAGATCCATTTGTGCTTACCAATTATTCTGCAAGGTGTTATCTTCCCTTGTAATATGGCAGATTTACCAGGGCTACACTCTCAGAGAAGATTGACTCTTCCTCTCCCAGCAACTAACAGTTGCCAATATCAGCATGGCTTGGTGTGAGATTTCATTTATTGAGTACTGTTGCACTCTGTGTAACACACGATACATAGTATTAAGTGTTTAACAGTATTTAACAATATTATTAAATGATTAAAATGCTGCTAAAAGTCTTGCTGAACTCTTTCTATTCTGAAGGAAATTGGCCTTAGGTGATCAAGAAATTTACTTCCCTTGTGCCAATTATAAGAAGGAACACTGATTCTGTGCACTCTTCTGAGCTCATATTTCCACAGCTCACACTACAATTCTTTTTCTATTTCTTGCAGTCTTCTGTTGAATATAAATCACTAGAACATTTATAGCTGCAAGCTTTGTAATATAGATAGAATGTTTTGTCTTATAATTTTTATTATGTGCCATTTGTGGTGGCCTTGAATCCTTGTGATTTTACATTTAAGTCTGTTTCAGGAAAAGAGAACCACTGATTAAGTCTTTAGGCCTAACTCACATGTAAGTACGTGTGTGTGTGACATTTAGGTAACGACACAATGAAAGTTAAATGATACAAAATGCTGAGATTACAATTTGAAATTTCTCCTATGTGTAATATTTTCCCCAACTATGTAAAATCTTTCTCTCTAATGCATGTTTTCCTCTTTTTTTCCCCTCTGAGATGGCAAATACCAGAAAATCCAAATCATTTTAATTTTTATCCATTACACTGTTTTGTTTATCTGAACTTTGTCAGTAGAAAACATTGTCTCTCGTGCTTAAATTAGACTCTGTTTTTAGTAGTAACAAAATGCCCAAGGCAAGGTATAGTAAAGATAGTAACAGAGCACACTTAAAACTCACTGCTATGAAGATCCATTTTTCTGCAGTACAGCTTTCATTTCCTTTGTTCTGGAATAATACCGTCTCCTACACTATCCAAAGCATGCAGATTGAAAATGAAAATTTTTACTAATTTTCTTTGGATTGATTGCTTGTTTGACTGAGCTGACCTTTCTTTAAATCTGAATTGATTGACCAATTGAGGCAACGTGATTAAATTGGTTGTGCATATACACAGAGACTTTGTTTATTGAATTTAAGATATTCTGAGTAACAATTTCCCTCTGCTTCTCTTCTGCTCCAGGAAACAGTCCACTTTATGATCTCATTTAATAATGTGTCAGAAAGTAAATGGAAATAGAGCCATACTCAAGGGACAGTAGCAGCAAGATCTTGCTTAGTTGTTTAGCGTCCAGAGAAACAATCTTTGCAAATCATTTCAGATTCTCATGTAGTTGGGATGTCACATTTGTGTGTTATATTAAAGATGGTATCTAAACTTTGGCTTCTACAAAGTTAAGTTATCAGTAAACCAAAGTCACCGACAGTGTGATTGACATCTATTATAACTGTACAATTTCCAGTAGTTAAAAAAAAAAATTGGAGTGCATCCTGGACAATCAGATATATCTGAATGGCTTAAGGATATTGCTTTGTGTCTCTCATGTTTACAAGTCAAATTTTCATTGTACTTGGAAGCATTATGCAGAAAGAAACCAATAATACAAAAAATAACCAATATAGATTGTAATATCTTGATATGAGATTTTTCTAAGCATAATAGTTTACTTGTTCATTTAAAATATCTAATTTCCTTTTCTTTGTCCTACTTTTTATCATTTGGACATCAGTAACAAGCCTCGACCTCTAAAATTAATAATCAGGAGGATATGAGAGTCAAACCCTTGAGTCGTAGATGAACCTGCCTTTCAGTGCCAAATTGACTACTGATTTCATAAGCTTCACCCTGTGTTATGAACTGTAGCTCCAATGAAGATCAAAATACAAAACTGCTACATTAACCATTTTCTGTCCATACTCACTCCTCAAATTGTTTTTATGGGCATTTAGACAAAATGACATAGGGCTGTGCAATATATAATTTTGTGTTTCAGTGTATATATCCCACAAAACCTGATGTTTGTGGGTGTGTTTGTGTGCATGCGAGTGTGTGCGTGTGTGCTCTTTGATTGTTATAAAATGTCTGTTGGGGCTTTAACCAACAATTTACAAAAGAAAACTGTGCTTCTGTTTTGACAACATTAATGAGAAGAGTAGGTTTTATTATTTTTATTATTTTAACTATAAATTGAGGGTACAACAATGTCTTACAGACAACATGCTACAGTCGGTGCATCCGCAGAGACAAGTTCAAAGTGTGCAGATTTGCTTTGGGGGGATGTGGTTTTTCCGTAATATACCGCTGGACTGGAAAAATGGACTCTACATGGACATAGCTTAGGTGATGGACTTTCAAGTGGTGGAACTTGGGAGGACTTGATTGTGTGGTTAGTTTTCACGAGAGACCTATGTTCTTGGCCATTTTTACCTTTGATTGTCTACTTTCAAGCATCATATGCAGGTACTGTCATGGAATTTTTGCTGGAAGTCAGCGCTAGCCTCTCTGTACCTTAAGCTTCCCAAACTGTGAGTTAAATTAATATTTTTTCCATAGGTCTTCCATCTCAGATATTTTGTCAGAGCAACATTAGATGGACTGGTGGATTACGTGTGTGTGTTTAATGTACCTGACTAGGCAATTCTTAATAGGCATCTGAGAATACCTAAAAGGAATACATTTTCATATGGAAAGGCCTAATAGAACTGTACTCATTTCTCACTTAAAGTCCAGTTATTTCTTGACAAATATTTTTATTCGTTCTTTAATTCATCCCCATTCATGTACTACTTTACACACAGGCCTTTGTAAAAGGCAGTGCTCACCTCTCATCTAGGAAATTTCTTTTTGCAACAGACAGAGACCAGTAGAGAAAACCCATCAAAATTCTGAGCTGGGGAGACCATTCTCACTGCCGCAACTGTAAAACTTCCCCTCACCTAAGGTTCATGGTAGAAGAGGGGACTGAAACATGGCAAGCGTTTGAGGCTCAGGACACTTCTTGTGAGGCTGTGTCTCCTCGTAATGCCAGAAGCCACACCTTCAAAGTCTTATGCCATGACTGCCTAAACATGAACTGAACAAGCACTGCAAGAAGAGGCCTGCCTAAACGGACAGGGAAAAGGTTATGAGGTCTCAGCAAAGACTACAGGCAACTCAGGAATGCTTAGAGTGTGGCAAATAGTCTTCCCCAGGGAAAAGCACACCAATTTGTTATCCAGTACCAAATAGTCACCATGAAAACATACCTAGGGGAAACATTAATCGACTGGGCAGGATGTATATATATATTTGAAAAAGATGTCATGATTTTGAAATTTTTCAAGGAACACTTGGAGGGACAAAAGGAAAGGGGTAAATGATAAAATTATAAATTAAATAAAATGAAGAATGAAGGAAAGAAAGAAAAAAATTAAGTGTGTAATTCAGATTGTTCTTTTCAAGGAAATAAATATTTGTCCTATCTTTCAAAACGTTCTTAAGATATTGAAGGGATTTTTGAAGAAACATCCTCTTTTATTTTAAATGGTTCATTTATCTTATGTGTCTGTGTAAACACCTATGTGTACTTAAGTGCACCAAGTTCATGGGTGTTGTGTCTGAAGCCAGAAGAAGGCATCATAGCTCCTGGAACTGGAGACACCGGAAACTGTGATCCACCATGTGTGGGCCGGGAACAGAGCCACTGGTCCTCCACAAGCCCAACAAGTGTTTTTGATGTGGAGCTGAATCTGCAGTCCTGAGGTAGTTTTTCTTATGACTCACTAAAACAGAATTCTTGCTTCAAATCTCAACCAACATTCCCCGGAGATTTATTTAACTTTTATGGAATTAATCCTCAAAACCTTTTATTCAGAAGCCCTTCATCAAGAATTTCAGAGTGATAAGACATTACTGTATGTAACCCAGCAACTGATGTGACGGCATGGGGCTTTGAACCCAGACATAGTTATCATCACTCTTTCTTCCCCCTCCCCCAATTGGAAAGTGAGATTTTTTTTTTAATTCCTATTAAGAAAATGATTCTCAGTCAGGTGATTTTGGGAAGCAACTGTTTCCTTGGCAATCCCGACTTTCAAAACAATGAATAATTTATTTTAAAGATGTATCTAAACAACTACGTTCTGTATTTGAGGTGAGAACTTTACCAGATTCAGTACAATTACACAAACATACATTCTATTCCTTTGCAAAGTTGCAACTTCTGCTCACATGGCATTTCTTAGCTTCTCTACCCAAATCTATTATGAACAAAGTGCATCATCGTCAATCAAGATGATTTTGGTCTGGACAGGTCAAGTTGATTTTGTTTTTACATATGGCAGCTAAAGATACTTAGGTTTGGAAGATGCATGGCAAAGTTTGCTAGCACCATGTTGGCGCTTTAGGCAGAAACAGAGACACCCCTTAGAATCCTGTTTAAACCTGCGGTGCTCTTATTTATGTCGGGTGACAAGAGAAGAAGAGAAGGTTCACATATTCCTGGGCTTTTTCTTTCATATTGGCAATGAATGTGTGTGGCAGCTTCCCTCTAGTATGCTTAGCTGTGAGTCACTGTAGCTTCCAAGAGAGCAATCCTTTGCTTAGGAGGAATGAGTGCCGCGCTAATAGCAGTACTTAGTAGTAAGGCTGTCTGAGAGCCAGCAAAGAGACTTTAAATTAAACGGACTTTACCAAAAATTGTCTTCACTTTTCAGTTTGGAGTCAGGGTTGCAATTTTCAACTTCTTTTCCTTCACTTACCTGTTGCTAAGAGATGACAGTCAAAGTAAAATTAATGCTTCTTCAGTTACAAGGCATAGAGTCAGCATGGGAGAGAAAGTGTAATCTGGAGACTATAGCTAAGAACTTTAAAATATAAGTGGCATTAGAGGAAAACTTTGTACATATAGACATTTAGAAAGCAATCATTAAATATGTCAAAATAAACTAAGAAGAACATATTCCTCCACAGATGTAATAGTCACTGAATGATCGGCATCAAATTCCACTCAGGATGCATCTGAGGTGTCTTGTTTTCTTCTCTAATTTAAAGCAACACGTTCAAATAAATAGAAGGAAAGTCTGTCTGTGAAAGAAAAGTTCTAAGATTGGAGCATGAATGTGATCTACTTTCATGTGTATATCTTTTGAATTTTTTCTCTGTTGTTATTAGTATTAATTAAAATTTATTCACTTTGTATCCTGGCTGTAACCCCTTCATCTCCTCCTGGTCCCACCCTTTCCCCGTCTTCCCCTGCTCTTTATCCTTTCTTGAGTCCATTTATAGGGGGAGTCCTCCTCCCCTTTCTTTCTGTTGATTTAATTAACTGAAAAAATAAGATAATCGAGGATAGGATTCTTAGGTTAGAAACATAGAAGGTTTGTTGTATGTCTTTACTTTCCTCAAAGTTTTAATTATGAATCTGATTATTCTAAAAAGAAAATGTGGGGTATCAAAAGGGAGTGACAAAAATAAACAACATACAACCAACAGATCATGGCTCTAAAAACATTGCTGCGTGTCAAGATTTGCAAACTGAAGGCAAAGAGAATTTTCAGGGACTGTATTTGACATAAATGCTCATAATGTATATATATATAAATATGTGTGTGTGTGTCTGCATATATATTTATAGTTAGTGTGTGTATGTATACATGTATATTTTATGTACATGTATATTTGTACACATTATATATGTGTGTATGCATATATATGTAAATACACATGCACACACATATTTATATACAAAGCACATCCAAGCACAAAGATTAAATAGTCAGACACTTTTTCTTGTAAAGTACATTATTTTGCTGTAAATTTCTCTGGATCAAATTTTCAGTAGGATTCAGTTCTTTTTAATAATCCAGAAAGGTCACACCTCAAAGGAAGTTGTGACCAGCTTGCACATCCCCTTATAACCATCAAGAACTTCCCGGGTAGCAGCTTTCCCTAGTCGTTGTGCATTTGAATTATGAGGAAGGAGGTTGTGTCCAGTGAACTCCACCTGACATTGCTCTCCATAGCTGTTTCCGTAGCTTCTGAATGTTGCCCCGGGGTAGAGTATAAATAGGATGAACAGAGCCTCCAGCCACCTCCATGACTCATATAAGCCATAATTACACTGGCCATGTGTCTATTTCCAGAAGAGATGTAAGGCCTATAATTCAGTGTAAAATTTGTTTTAAAATATGATCCTAGACAATCTCAACTATCTTAGAAATGTTGAGGGGACAAGAAGAATGATTTCTTTGTTGAATCCCCATATCTTCTTACTAGACTGTGTATGTATATGGGTGGACATACATATTTTTGTAGCTGTTATGTTTGAGCTAAATGTCAAACTGGTAGCCAATATTAGTACCTTACAAATGCTGCTATTCCCTTTTCGATGTCTTTATTTATAGAAATAAACAATGGTTCTTAAAAAGGGAGTTGACTGCCACCATAAAGCACTTCCATACCGATTTAGCAGACAACTTTCAAAACATTAATCCACAAAGAAACTTGTGTTAGCCTGACCCTCCCTGGTGAACACCCTTTGTTGACATCAGCAAGTGCAACGAGTCTTCTCATTTCCAAGTTTCTTTGTAAAGAACTAGCAGAAAATGGAGAGAGAGAAATATGCAGGACCCTACATGTTATGAGAAAATGTTTAAAGAGCAAAAATGACATTGTAACGCATTTCATTTAAGATGTTTCCCTAAAAGCAGGGAAGATGTTCAGTCATGACTTGTTCATTAAAATGTTCAATGCTTGGCTCTCTAATCAGCTCCCCGTGGGGGGTGCAACTTTGCCAGTCTAGGGAGGAAGACAATGCAGCCAGTCCTGAGGAGACCTGATAGGCTACGGTCAGAAGGAAGGGGAAGAGGACCTCCCCTATCAGTGGAGTAGGGGAGGGGCATAGGGGGAGAAGAGGGAGGGAGAGTAGGTTTGGGAGGGGAGAAGGGAGGGTGCTACAGCTGAGATACAAATTGAATAAATTGTAATAAATGTTAATAAAAATTATATTAAGTAAAATAAAACTAAAAAAATTGTAGAGCAAATGGTAATAAATTTTTTTCTGAAAGTATGCCAAATTTTAGTCAACATGAGAACCTTAACCTTTCTATGAGTGAGACATGAAGATCTTCTATCCACCTGGGAAGCTAGTTTTCTCATATTTTTGTGGTTGTATTGAACTTAACCTACCAACACTTCGCAAAAGCTAATCTTAGCATTATTTTCAATACATGTAACATTAAATATTTTCTAAAATAAATAGGAAGTTGAAAATATAACATAAATTAATATTACATTTTATAGTGTTATTTTTATTTGTTTTTTTTTCAATAAGAATATAGGTGATAAACTGAATTTATGACATTTGAATCTCTTCAGAAATATTGTGTAACATCTATTACATCCCCTAGGTTTTGATTGAGTTTTTAAGTTACCATGAAGATAAAAGCTTTTATATTCAGACTCTACATGAATGAGGCAGTCACGTTAAGCATTAAAATGGAAAGGAAGTTCACACTAGAGTGAGGCTTTTTTCTACTGAAGAGGGAATTAATACAAACTCCCTTCAAAGAAATGCTGAGAAATATGCCTTGTGATAAAGAATCCTTTGCATTTACCATCAGTTTCACCCTGAGTGTTCTCAAATGCTGAGGATTTAAATGACTAATATACCCATTCCACGGTGCAATTTTTGAGAGTTATTTAATTAAACAATATTGCCACAGTCATTTAAATGGACATCTGACAGTGAATACCTCTCAAAATGGCTGGATGATGTTTCTTAGCTCCATTGATCCAGAGGAATCCAATAATAAGACTGACTTTTTGTTTAATAGAATTCTTTCTGGGATGTTCCACTCCATTAGTACGGAGTTGCTCCAGTTATCTTCTCAAGGACGTTAGCTAATAAAGCACAGACGTTTGTGTCTAGATGTTGGATGTTTATATGTAGGCGTTTGCTTCACAAACCTCTCTGTAAATATATAGGTCTTGCTAACAAAATGAACACTGTATTAAACTCTGATGTGTTTACTTTAATCAGAACTTTTAACCAATGTAGCTTATAGAAAACATTCCTTCTAAAATGTTGAATACTTTTTCTCTTCAGTTTTCTACATAACCGCTATAATAAATACCAAAATAAAGTGTAACTAAAATCACTTTATAGAGCTCTATAAAGAAAATAGAGCAAAAAATGTTTTCCTCATGTCCCAATCTATTATAAATCTGAACTATAAAGATGAGCAAATATCTGCTTACCTTTGTGCTCGCCAATGTTATGTTTCGATACAGAAACATTCAGAATTATATGGGATGTAGTTTGTAGTGGGCTCTCCAAAGAAAAATGTCCTGCAGTGTTTGGCTGAGAAAGCCTGAAACACTGCAGCCATCTCCAGATGTCTTTCCTTATGAGGAGAAATTTTATTCTTCCCAGGCAAGAGTACAGGGTCTCTTCTTGGCCTTACTTATTTTGTGAGACTAACACTGCCAGGTTGATCAATGGGCTTTGACAGAGGCAGACGTAATTCAAAGCTCATTCACAGGTAGTGTTTAATAGATTCTTTTTTTTTTAAAAACCTTCTCCAGTGGAGGGAAATGCACAGTATTAATTTACTGTGAAGCTCTTATTCTCTCCAAAACCCAAACCCTCATCCTCTCTATTAAGTCTCTATTTAGTTGTCCACACATACTTACTGTGTATTTGTGTTTATTTACAAACAAGGCTATTTATTTTTACCCAAATGAAGGGAAATTACTTTTCTATGGAAAGTAGTTGATGTGGAAGAAAAGGTGATGATGTGTTTTATGGGTTAGCATTTTATGAACTGAATAAGATGTTTTTTTGACAAGAGCAACCTACCCTGATCATATTTTGGAGGTGCCGAGGAAAGATGACGGTAAATGCAGGCAAAATGTAGTTCTATTATCTTTGCTTTTGATGTTTGACAAATCAATTCATTACTTATAAAAAGGGGGGATTAGGTTTGCAGAGAGAGCTCAATCCATTACATCTCTCCCACCCACCTTAGTTCATGCAAAAAGTAGCTGCTCAAACTTTTGTTAGAAAATGTTCCCATCATCCTCCCTGGCATAAACTTTTCACTTTTCACTCAGATATTCCCCCTTTGTTCATTAAAAAAAAATGCAGAGACAAAGAATTTAAAAAGAGCTTTTCCTTTAATGTCAAAGAGAATATATAATTAATAGTAGATACCAGTAATAGGATATTTGCGTGTTGGTGTATTCTGGGGAATGCAAAAACGTTACTTAGATGTTATTACCTTTAGATTAGCTTATATAAATGACTACTTTTGCTCCTAAGCCAGTGTCAGAACTATGACTCACTTTTCCTATATTTGTTTTTCTAAGTTTAGAAACGTAACAGTCAGTTTTCTTTGGAAAACAATATTAGAGTAGTCAAACACCCACTCATGGTCATATGTTAGCATATATGTGGGAAAAAATAAAACAACTAATACGAAATCCCAAAAGAATTGCTTTGGCAAATAAAAAAAATTTCCAATTCAGGGAAGGGCTTTTCTGAAACTTATCATCTTAGATGATAAGCTTTTCTGAAACTTATCATCTTAGATAGAAATAATGTATCATATTTTTAAAAATTACGACAGGATACAATTTATAATTAAACATTATTCTACTTAGCATTGCTGGTAGAGAGACCTGAGATATGCACTCAGGTGCATATCTGTGCCACTGATACGAGAAAGTCACATGTCATATTTAACAAATCGGTTCATTCCGTGGGCTCATAAGAAAACACATAAACAAGTGTCCTTTAGTGCACATAGGTATGATACTCGACAGGATAAGGAAGCATTGGCGCTGAGAGTATATGGGAAAGGGACCAGCTCTCCATAGTGAGGAATGAGACTCATATTTTGGAAGAGTGTAAGAGGGGAAGAGGATGCACTCAGTCCTGATGAGACTTGATGTGCTGAGGTGGGTTGGTGTGGTGGGAGGCATCTCCCCTTTTCTGAGGAGTGGGGATGTGGAAAGCGGGAGAAAGGGTGGGACTAGGAGGAGAGGAAGGAGGGGGGCTACTCCTAGGATGTAAAGTGAATAAATAAATTAGCTAAATGAAAAGAAATAAAAAGAAAGAATAGGTGGAGTTGAAGGAAGGAGGCAGCAGCATGTGGAGGACCGTGAGGACCAGAATTATTTTAGACATGGTTCCATCTTTGTTGCAGCTGACATCACAGCTGATGCCTAGGCAAGTCATCAGTTATAAGGATGTTACGCTGGATAGCTGATATCCATTCACAGGCTCAGTCATGCGCTGAGCTCCTTCAGTGGCAGAATGAGCTTAGTGAATACCACCCTGTCAACAGATTCAGAGGGAAAAAAGAGGTGGGTAATGAACACCCGATAAGTTTACTGTTTGTTCATTGTCTATTGAGGTGTGAAAGCAAAGGACAGTAAATTCTTCATTTGGTGTTTCAAGATGGTTATGGGAGAAAAATCTATGTGCTAAGTCCGCTTTAGAGGATCAGGAATTTTTAACTGAGAAGCTGACATTTGGGCTGGATCCTGAGGCTGTGTAAATATGAGAAGATGTGGACAGACTGAGGTGAATCATAAAGCAAGTGAGATAAATATTTGTAAATGCTAGTGAGTACACAGGGCCATGATCTGTGGAAGCTCTGGAGTGTTGTGCTGGGGAGATGAGGGTTTATACCATAACACTACACTTCTGAAAATGTTTTAGTAGAGAGATCTTATCTTGGTACATAAAGAAGAGATCATGTAACTTTAACACCAGTTCTTTGACATTGATTTATAACATACATAGACAGATAAAAAGGTTTTAGTCTAGTTAGCACACTGATATTTAATAATTTCTAAACTATCCAGATGTATTGAATAACAGAGACTTTATAAGATGTCAGTCTTTAAGAATGGAAAGGCCTGGGACAGCTTTTCAGTTGCTTGGCATGCATGATATTCTGATTTCAATCTCTAGAAGTTAATAAATCCCAATAAAATTGAGTAATCTACTCAATACACTACTAACCAACATAACTGATCATGGTTACCATATTTAATATGAACCTTGACTTAAAGGAGAACAGAACCATTGAACAGAGAGTGGCTCCTTGAAAGTCATGTGTGTATAAGATATATTTTTAAAAATCTGTATGGCTTTTGTTCATAAGACCACTGTTTATGTTAATTCATAATTAATGAATTTCACTGTTTATGAAATTAATATGCCACACAAAATACAATAGTAATTTCTGTGACCTCTGCCATACCTCAACCATATCAAAACTAAATGCTAATCAATGATGAATAATTGTTATCTGCAGGGATTGTCTTATAGTACAACACATAGCATACAACAAGTTTTACTGTACAACATATAAAGCACAATTTTATTTCACTTTAGAGCACATAATTAGTAACTTTTCAACAAGTATTAATTTTGGTATATCGTCCTACACTTAATTTTGTTTGCCTTGCATTATGAATATTTTAAATATCTCTACCTTCCAACCAAACTACCTCTCTATATGTTACCAAAACACATTAAGCTGCATACACAAGGATCTTTGAATTTACCCTTATTCCATGAATTTCCTCTGGCTATTTTATCTTTTGAATTTTGTGTTTAATTATCACCATATACTTGTTTAAAGTTAGTTCCATTCTGTAACCTTAACAGCATAGCCATACTCAACCATATAACCACTCTCCACTGAAATCACTCAAATATCTCTTTATTTATGTGTTCATTGACAATTTATTTCTGTCTTCCATCATGTACACATACTACATTTCAAAATAAGATTGACTTAATGGCATATACATACAAGGAACACTAAACAGACTCAACAGGTTATATGTTTTACACACATTCATGAACACACAAATACACACACATACACATGACAAAGAAAAAAGGGCCATGGACTTGAGAAAGAGCAGTGCAGGTTAGATGGGATGAGAAAATTATGTAGTTATATTTTAATTAAAGACTATGAGCACAAGTCACTCGTCCACTTGGCCCACGGATACTTCTCTCAGCCTAAGCAGGAATTCAATTGAACAAATAAGAATGCATCAGTATGATATAGCAACACCATCATTTAAATGTTGAGTAAACTGGAAGTATGTAGAAAGAAAAACTTGGCTTTTTTTTTTTTTTTTTTTTTTGTCTTCTCTGAACTATGAAAATGATGACAGTCTCTGGGTGGTTAAAAAGCCACCTATTTAAATGAGCTAGTACTGCACCTCTGCATTTAAAATTCATGCCTACTGATATATTGCTTACCATTTATGCTGGGGAAGTTAATAGGAATTACAAGACAGTGTTAGTAACCTCTCTTTTCCTCCTATATATAATCACCAACATCCCTCTCATCTGTAGAGTGCTTATTAAGATCTTTACATATTAGCCACGCACAGCGTTGAAAACAGCCAGAGATTAAGGATAAAGAAGAGAGCATAACTGAGGCCCTAAACTGGATTTTACTGATCAGGATCAATTTATACCTATAGCAATGAGGAATTCTTTCGGTTTTCTGCAGCCTTAGTTTCTACATCTGTAATATCTTCAATAGAAAATATGTCCAACACAAAGAAGAATCTGATTCTTTATGTTTGGAATTTGTAAATGTTTTTAAGTATTCACAAATGCTTTAGATCACTGCCTCAGGCTGAGAACGAGGGTTTGGATTATAACTCAGAGTAGTACAGGTAGGCTACCTCTACTTTTCTTTAAAGGCTTGCTAGCTCTATATACAGGCATCAGGACAATTGTTGACTGGGTATCAGGACTACGGCATTGTATCTGAGGTGACGTCTGCAACTACATTAAATCCGTTGAGGATGGTGATTTTTCAATATATGGTTTGCATCCAGAATTGAGTTTACTCCTCTCTTCTTCCTCCTTCCTTCTCTTCTTCCATTCTTTTCTTTGTCCTTTCTTCCTCCCTTCTCTTCATTATTTTGAAGGCAGGTGTGATTACTACCATGGCACTCTAAGTTCTGGTATTTTCAAACATCTTCATAAAACCACATTATCAAATATATCTTTAATTTACCCCATACATTCCATAGACAGAGTTTAAACATCTTTTTTATTATGATAATTTTTATTATGATTATTATTTTTTATTAAAACAATAAATATTATTATGATGATTATTATGTGTCCCCCTCCCTTGTCTTCTCCCAATCCAATCCTCCCTCTCTTCTCCTCCTATGCCCATAAACTTGTATAACCACTTTGGAAATCAATCTGGCTATTTCTCAGAAAATTGGGAATAGTGCTACCTCAATATCTAACTATACCACTCCTAGGCATATGTCCAAAATATGTTCAACTATACAACAAGGACATTTGCTCAACCATGTTCGTAGCAACTCTATTCATAAAGCCAGAATCTGGAAACAACCCAGATGTCCCTCAATTCATGAATGGACACAGAAGTTGTGGTACATTTACACAATGGAATACTACTCAGATATTAAAAAATAAGGAAATCATGAAATTTGCAGGCAAAGGTGGAAACTAGAAAAGACCATCTTGAGTGAGTTTAAAAATCTTTAAGTCCAAAGAGATGGGTAATACTCCAGAAAACTGTCATAGACCTTGTGGAGATGTAAGACTGGTCTTGGGGTAATGTGAGTTTTCACATAGGACTATCTGTTCCCTCTACAGAGTCCATAGGGCGAAGTAATGTACACATGCCTTTGGCATGCATTTCATCTGAAAGAAATAGTCCCTGAGGTTGGCTGGTGTAATCTGAAGTTCGATAGCTACTCTGTCAGGAAGAGACAACTGTCTATGTTCTCACATTTTCTGAAGGTTGCATACTGATCAGCAAATTTATGTCACTAACTCCCTTAGCACACAGCCTATTACACTGACTAATTCTACAGCCAGTCTATTATATGTTAACCTTTTTGGTAGCTTTATTTACAAACACAATTATTTAACTCATACTTTATTCAGTTGAACTTTGTGGCCTATTAATATGAAAAACACCTTTAAATATTTTTTTCCATTCAGGAGTCTCTTAAAGGAAAACCTTAATCAGTAGAAAATTGTTTCATCTTTCTGGAAATATAAAGAAGCCATTAATACAGAGCAGTAGTTTCATTGAAGTATATTGCTTGTGCTAAAGCTTTTTTATTCCACCCTAACATTTGAATCAGTATTTCTGACCTTTTACTCACAAACCTGCTATGAAGTTTTTTGCAAACAAGCAGGTATTGAGTTTTATTATTTTTTCTAATTGTATGTTTGTCAATAGTCACATCCATAATTGTGCTTTTGAAATAACTTTTGATGGAGGTATTGTTATACAAATCATTTTATGAAAATCTACAAGAGTCCAGGAGAGTTAACTCCCATAGTATATACAGGGTAGATAGCTGCATAATTTTACCACAATAAGTCATTGAAGAGACAACAATCTTTGTATAAAGAGTTGAAACAACTCTAATTCAGGAAAAATAAGCTTGTTACATATTTAGAAAAAGTTGCCTACATCTTCATGAAATTGTATATTTAGTGATAAAATATTATCAGGTACCCTTAAAAATACAAAAACATGAAAAGTATTCAGATTATAAGTGCAAAAAGGAGAAATGTGTCGTGACTGGAGATGCTATTGTAAATACACACATCCACAAATCCAATAAGAATAATCAGAAGTCTAGTGATGAGTCTTTAGAATGAGACACACAGACTATAGATGTCAGATGTGAAAAAATCAGATAACATTACAATGTTTAAAATAAAAATTTTAAATTACTTATCTTTTGTAATATAGTATCCTAAAATATTTCTCCCTACTTTATAAGGGTTTGTAGAAAAAATATGGGATGATGGAAACCTGTTTAATGAGTCTGTAGCATGTGCTCCTTTCTCTATGCCATCTATGGTAGAATTGAGGGCACAATTATAGTGAGGACAGCTAGAATGAAGGCCTTCATTGGCACTGCTTGAAGAGTTTGATATGTCATAGTGAAAGTTAGAGCGTAGGTGGTCCTGGCAGACTCCTAGATGGAAACCTAGAAAATCAAAGAGAAAGGTAGTGACTGGCTAGGATCAGCCAGCATCATTGGTTGTTAGGCTAGAGGTGTGCGTAGCTTCTCTCGAGGGATAAGTTCTAAGTACTGCAAAGGACAAAAACCCTCTCCTAGTAATGTTTTAAAGTACAGTTCACTGAGGTAATGGTGTGATGCAGTGGTAAGATTCTGTGCAAGGCTTGATAGCGATGGCATTGGGTACAGAGACTGAGAGGAGACAACGTGCCATGCCTGTCCTTGAAACAGAGCAGAGAGGGACCAAGGAAAGAAGCTGGCGTGGAAGCAGCAGACATTCCCACACTGGAATCACTGTTAGCTATTTTCCAAATCCAATTAACATAAAGCCAAGGACCATTCACTTTTATTTTACAACAATTAAACATCTTAGATCAGTTTTATAGATAGCAAGTCAATGCAACTTTTATTTGGAAAATTCAAAATAAAAAACTTGGCAATATAAATTTTAAAAAGAAAATTGGTAAAAAAGAGGACTGTTGTATGCCAGATGTCAAAAGTTGTTTAAAAGACAGAGCAGTTAAGAGTTTGGTATCAGTATTATGTTCAAGAAATAAACAAACAGAAAATAGCATATTACAAAATAGATGTGCATATGTGCGGGTAATTAATTTTCAAAGCTTCATTAGAATTCAGTAGGAAAAAAGACTATTGACTACAGCCAATAAATATTCTGAGATAATTGGAGGAGGAGGGAATACAACTAGACCTTACAGACTGAACAAAATACATCCCAGGTAAATTAAAGTCTGAATATTCAAGGCTAGAATGAACAAAGGAAAAGAAAACCACATAGCAAACATCCTGACCTAAGAGTGAACCACTTCCATCACATACAAACTATCATCAAGACAAACAACAAAATTACTTAATAAACTGGCTTTGTTAACATTAGAATTGTCAATAGACAGAAAGCCCCATAGAAGTAATGAGTGAGAAATGCAACAGAGTGTGAAAAGTACTGGGGTATGTTGACCAACTTTAATGAATAAAGCATAGAACTCAGTATGAGAAAATATCTAAATGACGAGTGCACACATGAAAAGATGCTCACTGTCACCAGTAATTAGGAAATGGGTGATTACAGCAACAGCTAAATGCTACGTTACAGGCCACATATTCTAATAAAGACTAATAAAGAGCAACATTAAATGCGTGGCAAAAATACAGAACCGGAAATTCTAATTTGCTGTAGCTGAGGTTTATAGTTCTGTAGAATTAGACAGATTAGCAAGAAACTTCACTAAACCATTTGAATTTGAGTTATTCACAGCCTATAACACAGACAGAGCTCAGCACCTCTGCTGCTGCAAGAACTCTGTAGTATGATTAACACCTACTCGATCCTGTAACAGAGCTTAGATCCCCGTATTTTTACGACCTAAGGCTGTATTTCACTTTAGCCAGTGTGGGTGAGCTGGAGAATTTGGTACCGCTGAGAGGAAAAAATGTTATTTTTTTTTATTTTTATATTAATTGCAGTTTATTCACTTTGTAAAACCCTGGAGCTCCCCCCTCCCCTTTCAATTCCACCCTCCCTCGCCCTTCTCCACCCATGTCCCTCCCCAAGTCCACTGATAGGGGAGGTCCTCCTCTCCTTCCTTCCAATCCTAGGCTATCAGGTCTCATCAGGAATGGCTGCATTGTCTTCCTCTGTGGCCTGGTAAGGCTGCTCCCCACTCAGGGGGAGGTGATCAAAGAGCTGGCCAATCAGTTCATGTCAGAGACAGTCCCTTTTCCCATTACTATGGAACCCACTTGGACACAGAACTGCCATGTGCAGAGGTTCTAGGCTATCTCCATGTATGGTCGTTGGCTGGAGTATCAGTCTCAGAAAAGACCCCTGTGCCCACATTTTTTTGGTTCTGTTGCTCTCCTTGTCCTGTCTTCTCCAGGTCTTACTATTGCCCCCTTCTTTCATAGGATGCCCTGCACCCTGCCCAAAGTTTGGCTATGAGTCTCAGCATCTGCTCTGATACTCTGAAAAAAATGTTAATTTTTAAAGAACTACAAAATGATTAAAGATTGACTATTGTGAAAACAAAACCTTGTTAGTGAAAATAAATGAACAATAGGAAGCAACAGCATGAGTCTTGCTTTACAGGCCCAAATCTCTGATCTTTGCCTCCTAGCACCTGCCTAAAATAGCCAGAGTTTAACACATCTACTTTTATTACTAGCTTTTCACACCCATTCTCATAAATCTTAAAATTTAGACTGAAATACTTAAATATACTCGGGCATATACTGTAAATATGTTGATAGTGTTTGAGTGGAAGAATATTACCGGGTTTTGCTGTTTTCACACCACAAATCTGTAGAACATCTTTCCTTTGTTTAGAAAGTTTTATGTACCTGGAACACTTTGAGCCTGTACATCAATTTGAATTTTACAATAACATTTTAATTAATATTATGAAACATCACAAGTTGTTGAATATTTAAAACATACAAGGTGTTTTGTTTTTTTTTTTTTCCTTGCGGTGAAGAAAACCTGTACAACTCTGTCAGTAAGTTGATGATGTCATTAAAATGTGTATAATCTTAGAGCTTGTGTTGTTGGTGTTCTGTTCAGGAAGTTGTCTCCTGGCCAATGAGCTCAAGACTCTTCCCCACTTTTTCTTCTAACAAGTTTAGTGTGTCTGGTTTATGCTGAGGTCTTTGATGTACTTGGACTTTAGTTTTGTGCACGGTGATAAATATGGATCTATTTGCATTTTTCTACATGTAGACATCCAGTTAGACCAGCACCATTTGTTGAAGATACTATCTTTTTTCCATTGTATGATTTTGGCTTTTTTTTTTTGTCAAAAATCAAGTATCTGTATGTGCGTGGGTTTATTTCTGGGTCTTCTATTCGATTCCATTGATCCACCATTCTGTTTCTATGCCATTACCATGCAGGTTTTTTTTTTGTTTTGTTTTTTTGTTTTTTTTTTTTTTTTATTACTGTTTCTCTGTAGTACAGCTTGAGATCAGGGATGGAGATACCTCCAGACGATTGGTTTTTATACATGATTGTTTTAGCAATTCTGGGTTTTATTGTTTCTCCACATGAAATTGAGAATTATCTTTTCAAGTTCAGTAAAGAATTGTGTTAGTGTTTTGATGGGAATTGCATTGAATCTGTAGATTGCTTTTAGTAAGATGGCCATTTTTTACTATGTTAATGCTGCCAAGCCATGAGCATGGGAGATCTTTCCATCTTCTGATATCTGCATTGCTGGTGGGAATGTAAACTTGTACAACCACTTTAGAAATCAATCTGGTACTTTCTCAGACAATTAGGAATAGTGCTACCTCAAAATCCAGCTATATCACTCCTAGGCATATATCCAAAATATGTTCAACTATACAATAAGGACATTTGCTTAACCGTGTTCATAGCAGCTTTACTTGAAATAGTCACAATCTAGAAACAACCCAGATGTCCCTCAATGAAGGAATAGATATCAGAAATTGTAGTACATTTATACAATGGAATACTGCTCAGCAATTAAAAACAAGGAAATCATGAAATTTGTAAGCAAATGGATGGAACTAGAAAAGATCATCTTTAGTGAGGTAATCCAGAAGCAGAAAGACACACATGGTATGTACTCACTTATAAGTAGATATTAGGCATATAATATCGGATAATCATACTAAAATCTGTATACCTAAAGAAGCTAAGCAAGAAGGAAGATCCTGGGTAAAATGTTCAATCCTCATTCAGAAAGGCAAATGGGATAGATATCAGAAGAGGGAGATAATATGGAACAGGATAGGAGCCTACCACAGAGGCTCTGAAAGACTCTTCCCAGCAGAGTATTGACACTCATCCCCAATCTTTGGGCAAAGTGTAGGGAATCTTAGGAAAGAAGAGTAAGTTGAGACCTGGAGGGGATAGGAGCTCCACAAGGAGAGCAACAGAACCAAAAAATCTGGGACCAGGGGGCTTTTTTGAGACTGATACTCCAAAGACCATGCATAGAGATAACCTAGAATCTCTGCACAGATGTAGCCCATGGCAGCTCAGTCTCCCACTGGGAGTCCTAGTAAGGGGTACAGGGGCTGTCTCTGACATGAACTCAGTGGCCTGCTCTTTGATCACCTCCCCCTGGGTAGGGCAGCCTTGCTAGGCCACAGAGGAAGATAATGCATCCAGCCCTTATGAGACCTGATAGACCAGAGTCCGATGGAAGGGAAGGAGGACAGCCTGTATTAGTGGACTGGGGAAGGGATATAGGTGGGGGAAGAAAAGGGTGAGATGTTGGGACTGGGAGTAGATGAGGGAGAAGGCTACAGCTGGGATACAAAATGAATAAATTGTAACATATAAAAATAAATAAATAAAAAGGAAAAAAGAAAAAAAAGAGGTGTATAATCATTGGATGTGTTAATGATTTAATGGTGTATTGAAGGTTACTTTTTAATAAATGATAGTTATTGAAAATTAAAGAAGATTACCCTTTAGTAAATGCAAAATATTCCCATTGCATTTATCTTCATCATTAAAAATCACCTAAATGCCTGAGTGGGTTGATATGCTTTGGGGGCTTCCCCTTCTCTGAGAGAAAGAAGGATGGGGCCAAGGGAGTGGGGCACGGAGGTGGGACTAGGAGGAGAGGAAGGAGGGGCCCGGGAGCAGGCTGTAAACGGCTTAAATTAATAATAAACGACGGAAAGGTCCCCTAGAGCGAAGTTCATTCACGGAGGTAAAGCCACAGAAAACTTTATTAGGAAAGGAAGAATAAACTTGTCACAAGTCTCAGAAACGGTACCTCAATTATAATTGAGCATTATAATTCATGCAGAATCTGCAGTATATTTTAAGTAAAGAAGAAAAACCCTGAAAGAAAGGTCCAGCACTAAAATGAGAAGCCATGCTATCATTTCCAGGGAGAAGAGAGACTTCCAAATCTTCCTTGGAGATACTCTTTCAGTAGTAGACCTTTTCCCAACAGAGAAGTATGTAAGAACTCTAGCCAAAGAAACTACCCAGAACTTAATATTTTATGTATTTACTTCCCAAGTTGACCTCATTTATTTCTTAATTTCTACACCCAACAATGAGTGACCAAATATTTTTCACATTTTGATTCTTATGATCACTCATTATATTTCACAAATAGCAGCATACTGAACTTGGATATATTATATACTATTTTCACAATATGACTATTAAATTTTTTTTGCTTCTAGCTTTGCCAAGCATCTCAATGACACACCTCTATAATGACTTGTATTTCATATTTCTGTCTGTTAATATTGTACCATTATTATTTTAGGTTCTTTTATGTGATTTTTGGCCAACAAAGCTGAGATTATGTGAGTTTATCTCAGGAACATTATCAAGGTTCATTTTTCCCATTACATAACTTATTTTTAATAAGTCGGAACATTGTAGCCCTCTAGTAACTAATCTTTTTAATATAAAACAAACCTTGTTAAAAAGGTTTTGTCTTTCTTCTTACTTCAAGTTAAAAACTAATTTGTGGAAAATGGAAAACAGAATACTTGCCTTATAAAATTTAAGGAACTGTCTTTGACAGTTCTAGAATTCAGAGAGGAGACCAAAATGCAGTCATGTTTTTTATAGGTTAAACTAACCAGCATACTCTAAAGTTGTAGGCTCTGACCACCACAAGACCAGCATACATGAGGAAGACATATCAACTCATGTACAGAAGATTGTGGATTGTCTTTATTTCTTCCCACCAATAAAGCAGATTTATGGAATATATAAATATGACATAGTATTTAGGCATTCATATTTCCTGCATGTCAGAAACTTACTAATAGTTTAAAAACAAGGAAGCTGATTTTAAAAGTACTGGAGTCTACAGGATTATGGATTAAAATGGAAGTTCTATTAAGCACTTGTCAGTTAGCTCAGAGTCAGGCAAATAACACATGTTCTCTCATATGTAGATTATAGGTGTTTGTGTGTGTGTATTTGGATGGGAATACAACACGCAACTTGAATGGGAACATCATGAGAATGGGAAAAGGGTCTTTTTAAATTTTTTAATATTAATTACAGTTTATTAACTTTGTATCCCAGCTATAGCCCCTTTTCTCACTCCCTCCCTCTCCCCCTTCTTCACGCGTGCCCCTCCCCAAGTCCACTGATAGGGGAGTCCTCCTCTCCTTCCTTCTGATCTTAGTCTATCAGATCTCATCAGGAGTGGCTGCATTGTCCTCTTCTGTGGCCTGGTAAGGCTGCTCCCCCCTCAGGGGGAGGTGATCAAAGAGAAGGCCAATCAGATTATGTCAGAATTTGATTTTGTTCACTCTTCAATAACAGATTTAATAAAAATATATGGTTGTATTAAAAAAAACTGTGCCTCACTAAATGCTGTCTTTTTAATAAGATGATATGAACAATAAACTAAACTGATTATTATGTATCTTAGTATTTTTGACAATTATTTTCTTTTTCCTCATTATTATATCCATCTAAAAGGGACTATTCACAATCATGTTCTTTAGCCTCACTAGTTATGGAGAGCATTAGGAATTTCATTTATTTATTTCTGTATTTCTGTATTTCTGTATTTCTGTATTTATTTATTTATTTATTTATTTATTTATTTATTTATGCTTTCCTTTTAAAAAGCAAAAAACCTAACTTCACTTCTGTTTTTGTCCGAGACAAATTTTAAAAAATTGCTTTCTTAATCTTGACATTCAAGGAGACATCCCACAATGCTGCAAATGTTCCAGCAGGATTAAGAAAAGACAATTCAGTGTCTGTAAGAGCTCTCCACCCTGTCCTCAGTGTGCTTGATTCTCAGGGGTGGGCTGGGAAAGAGCAAGTCTGCAAGCCTCTGACCTCAGCAGTGAAGTCAGCTGAGTCACTGTTACAGCCTTTAAGTTTTCAGATTCCTCTCCTGTGCATTTTGTGTTTTGTTTCGTTTTGGGTTTTTATTAGTATATGTTGTCCCTAAGGTCCAGTGCATTTTGTAATGCTGAACTCATTAAAAGAAAATTCCAAACATTGCAAGCATTTTTCTTCAATATATTGAAATGGAAATTAAGTAACTATAAATATGGAACTCAATAATAGTTTACTAAATGTCATGTATTCTGGGTCAGTGTTTTCAGTATTTATTAAATTTATTATATTCAAAATGCATTTGGTCCAGGGATCATGTGTAGAGATTTGATTTCTTTTTTTGATACAGGTTAGTAATAAGTTCCACTAACCGTTCTGACATGAATATCTTTTTTTTAAAATTTTTTATTAATTACACTTTATTCATTTTGTATCCCCCCATAAGCCTCTCCCTCCTCCCCTCAAGATCCCACCCTCCCTCCCCTTTCTGCATGCATGCCATTCCCCAAGTCCACTGATAGGGGAGGTTCTCCTCTTCTTTCTGATCTTAGTCTATCAGTTCTCATCAAAAGTGGCTGCATTGTCCTCTACTGTGGCCTGATAAGGCTGCTCCCCCCCTCAGGGGGAAGTGATCAACGAGCAGGCCAATCAGATTATGTCAGAGGCAGTCCCTCTTCCCATTACTATGTAATCCACTTGGACACTGAACTGCCATGGGCTACACCTGTGCAGGGGTTCCAGGTCATCTCCACGAATAGTCCTTGGTTGGAGTATGAGTCTCTGGGAAGTTCCCTGTGTTCAAATTTTCTTGTTCTGTTGCTCTCCTTGTGGAGTTCCCGTCCCCTCCAGCTCTTACTATTTCCCACTTCTTACATAGAATTCCATTCACTCTGCCCATCAGTTGGCCATCAGGCTCAGCATCTGCTTTGACAGTCTATACTGCAGAAGCTTTCAGAGGCCCTCTGTGGCAGGTTTCAAGGTTGTTTCCTGTTTTCTTCTGGCTTTCAGAGGCCCTCTGTAGCAGGTTCCGAGGTTGTTTCCTATTTTCTTTTTCTTCTGATGTCCATCCTCTTTTCCTTTCAGGATGGGGATTGAACATTTTAGTTAGGGTCCTCTCTTTTGCTTAGTTTGTTTAGATGTACAGATTTTAGTGGGTTTATTCTATGTTGTATGTTTATATGAGTGAGCATATACCATGTGTGTCTTTTTGCTTCTGGGACAACTCACTCAGGATGATCTTTTCCAGGTCCCACCATTTACCTGCAAATTTCATGATTTCCTTATTTTTCATTGCTGAGTAATACTCCATTGTATAGATATACCACAGTTTCTGCATCCATTCTTCAGTTGAGGGGCATCTGGGTTGTTTCCAGCTTCTGGCTATTACAAATAAAGCTGCTACAAACATGGTTGAGCAAATGTCCTTTTTGTGTACTTGTGCCTCTTTTGGGTATATGCCTAGGAGTGGTATGGCTGGATCTTGAGGAAGTGCTATGCCTAGTTGTCTGAGAAAGCGCCAGATTGATTTCAAAAGTGGTTGTACCAGTTTACATTCCCACCAGCAGTGGAGAAGGGTTCCCCTTTCTCCATAACCTCTCCAGCATGTGTTGTCCCTTGAGTTTTTCATCTTGGCCATTCTGATGGGTGTAAGGTGAAATCTCAGGGTTGTTTTGATTTGCATTTCCCTAATGGCTAATGAGGTTGAGCATTTCTTTAAGTGCTTCTCTGCCATTCAATATTCCTCTTCAGAGAATTCTCTCTTTAGCTCTGGTCCCCATTTTTTAAGTGGATTACTTGGTTTATTGCTTTTCAGATTGTTTAGTTCTTTATATATATTGGATATATAAATCCTCTGTCAGATAGAGGGTTGGTGATGATTCTTTCCCAATCTGTAGGCAGTCGCTTTGTTTTGATGGCGGTATCCTTTCCTTTTCAGAAGCTTTTCAATTTCATGAGGTCCCATTTATTGATTGTTGCTCTTAGAGCCTGTGCTGTTGGTGTTCTGTTCAGGAAGTTTTCTCCTGTACCAATGAGTTCTAGGGTATTCCCCACTTTTTTTTCTAGCTGATTTAATGTGTCTGGTTTTATGTTGAGGTCTTTGATCTACTTGGACTTCAGTTTTGTGCAGGGTGATAAGTATGGATCTATTTTCATTTTTCTACATGTAGACATCCAGTTGAACCAGCACCATTTGTTGAAGATGCTATCTTTTTTCCATTGTATGGTTTTGGCATCTTTGTCAAAAATCAGGTGTACGTAAGTGTGTGGGTTTATTTCTGGGTCTTCTGTTCTATTCCATTGATCCACCATTCTGTTTCTATGCCAGTACCATACAGTTTTTATAACTGTTGCTCTATAGTACAGCTTGAGATCAGGGATGGAGATACCTCCAGAAGATCTTTTATTGTAGAGGATTGGTTTAGAAATTCTGGGTTTCTTGTTATTCCATACGAAGTTGAGAATTTTTCTTTCCAGGTCTGTAAAGAATCGTGTTGGCAATTTGATGGGAAATGCATTAAATCTGTAGATTGCTTTTGGTAAGATGGCCATTTTTACTATGTTAATCCTGCCAAGCCATGAGCATGGGAGATCTTTCCATCTTCTCATATCTTCCTCTAATTCTTTCTTCAGAGACTTGAAATTTTTTTCATACAAGTCTTTGACTTCCTTGGTTAGGGTTACACCAAGGTACTTTATGTCATTTGTGGCTATCGTGAATGGTGTTGTTTCTCTAATTTCTTTCTCAGCCCTTTTGTCTTTTGTATACAGGAGTGCTACTGATTTTTTTGAGTTAATTTTGTATCCGGCCACTTTGCTGAAGGTGTTTATCAGCTGTAGGAGTTCCCTGGTAGAGTTTTTGGGGTCACTCATATATACTATCATATCATCTGCAAATAGTGATAATTTGACTTCTTCCTTTCCCATCTGTATCCCCTTGATCTCCTTTAACTGTCTTATTGCTCTAGCAAGGACTTCCAGCACTATGTTGAAGAGATATGGAGAGAGTGGGCAGCCTTTTCTCTGACACGAATATCTTACAGACATTTTAAACACCAACTAAAATGGAAGCCTATATTTGTTTTCCCACAGTAAACATAAGAACAGATTGCAGGTAAATATTTAAAGGTTGGAAAATATATATATATATATATATATAAGTTCATTGATAAGGACAGAATTTAGTTCTACTGCACCAATAGACTTACAAATAATTTGAAAGTATGGCTATGAACCGTTATCACTGAGAATTTAAAATGCAAGTGGAGGATGTTTGCATGAGCTTGCCTGAGAACACAATTGATGAACAATAGTTCAACTTGCTTGTCAACCTAACAACTGATAAAAAAAAGATGAAAAAACACAAAAACAAAAAACAAAAAAAAGCACTGTGACACCCTGCACAGGTGGATATTCTTTTCAGTTTTTTCCTGTGCATACAGAAAATCCAGACTTTTGGCTATAAATGACCATGTGTAAACTGTAAGAGACAGATTTAGAGCCTAACAGGAAGATGATCTTGAAAGAATGCTAGGACGTAATGAACAAGGTTGAAAAAGAAAAAATAGTGGATTTTTCCAGTAAGGGAAGCCTTAGGAAACCAAAGACTTTGAATCTATTAATACAGTTCACTCTGAGCTCTGCTTTGTTTGGAGACATAGAAACTTTGTAAGAGCTGGAGAGGACAGGAACTCCACAAGGAGAGCAACAGAAAAAGATAATTTGAACACAGGGAACTTCCCAGAGACTCATACTCCAACCAAGGACTATCCGTGGAGATGACCTAGAACACTGACAATGCAGCCACTTCTGATGAGAACTGATAGACTAAGATCAGAAAGAAGAAGAGGAAGACCTCCCCTATCAGTGGACTTGGGGAGAGGCATGCATGTAGAAAGGGGGCGGGGAGGGTGGGACCAGGAGGGGAGGAGGGAGGGGCTTATGGGGGGGATACAAAATGAATAAAGTGTAATTAATAAAAGCTTAAAAAAAAGAAACTTTGTTTATTGCAGTGGAGAGGCTTGTTAAAGGAGGTAGGTAAATTCAGGGCCAATGAGGTCCTGCTCTATCGGAACTGAGTTTTCCGTACTATAGTCTTTCTCCATTTTTCTTTTAATGCTAGAGGAAATTTGCTTTTATTTATTTTGAGTTAAAAGGAAAACTTAAAATTTCTAGTGTCTAATTCTGACTTGTATTATTTCAAAAGATGTCTTAGATATTGTTCTTCTTTACACTATTCTTAAAATGTCTGGGTTTTTGTTTTGTTTTGTTTGTTTGTTTGTTTTTTGGCTATGTTTGTGTGTGTCTCAACAAAAAACCATAATCTCTGCTCTCTATCAGACTGTCTGACTGTCTCTCTCTCACACACATACAAACATGAACAGGGAAACATTATTATATACACATCACTGTTCCTTATAACATTTTATTTAGGTTTGGGAAGAAATGCATGCTATGTGAAATACGCAGAGAAAACAATAGAGAGAAAATTTGGTTTTAGAAAAAATGTTGGTATCTGTGGAAGCTTTGTATTTTCTCTGTCGTCTTTAGACATATTTATTCAGGCATATAGACATATACTGTTGGGTTCCTCTACTACAACACAGCATTATAGTAACTTACTTAACAGCCTTAGAGTTCACGCTACATGAAGATCAGAATGCCAAACGGGTCCAAGTGAAAGAAAGAGAATAATACATATTTGATCAAGATTTACTTGTACACTAAGAGATGATTGGCAGAGAGCAAGCAATATTAAGCACTCAGCTCTGCTCAGAGGAACTACACTGAATACACAGCCAAGAATACCATCTGTTGAATATGAAATTCTTGGATCAAGACATTATAGATACATTTCCCCAAACAGCAGGGACAGAAGTCTTTCTGGAAACAAAATCACAACAGGGTTGCAGGAACACCCAGTGAGAGAGAGAAGCAAATACTGTTCTCTGCATCATGGGGAGCAGACTCACTCTCTGCTAGTGCAGAGAGTGATTAATTACAAGGCACGGTTCGCGATGGTGGGGGTAAATAAATGCGTGGCACGCAGTCACCCTGCTCAAGTAATTTCTAAATCAGTGTATCAACTATGAGCCATGAGGGTATCAAAATCCTTCCACCTGCTGTGATATCTGCACAGTTTTTCACTATCAGAATGCACAGGGCTGCCTGCCACACATTGTACTTCATAAAGAAAACAGAACGATGTTTGTGGGATAGTTAGTGGGAAGATGAACTTAAAGCAGTTGACAAATGATAGGATGATACTTATCCCCAAGGCAAAGCTCATATACAATTACACACGTTAATATTTGACCGCATTTCTTTGAACAACTGCAGTGTGTGTGTGGTGTGTCGGTATGATAAGCTGAGTCATTTTTTGGGCGGTTGTGAGGTACCCATGGTAAGAAGGTTGTTGATATGGAAATAGACTATGCAAATGAAACGTAGAGATTGGCAGGTAAGAAAAGTGACACAGTGGGAAAAATAAGAATGGGAATGCATATGTTAATGAGAAGACTCAGAGTCCCTTCACTGTACCGTTTTGGAAAGCTGGAAACCACTATGAAGGAGGCGAAAATGTTGATGAGTTAGAATTCATCTTAATTGTTTCCTTTTTTGCTATTCAAGCTAATTGAGAACATTTTATCCTATTTTTACTCTGAAAACTTTGGTGATTCAGTCCTAGAGCTTTGACAGTGGGGCACAGTTAATCATTATTAATATACAATAGATGCCCATTAATTAGTTAATGGAAGAACTGGATGGTCCTGTGGCAAAGGTGTGTTTCTTCACACTTCATATTCATTAACTCTTTTTTGTTCTTAGAACAATAACAATTAGAGAGGAAGGGCCATGTAGTTGAACTTCCTAAATGTGTTTATAAAAATCTAGAGAATTTTAGATAAAATGACAGGAGTCCCATGGCAAGCTGATTCAAAAGCAGCTCTCTTTTCCCAGGTTCTGTATGTCCAACGACTCTATTATATAGTAAAAGATCCAGAGAGCTTTTTTTCTGTACATGCCTACATGGAGGTTATTTTTTCACATGCTTGGATAGGGCGTTAGTGGAGGACACTGTCTTGTTCTGAGACATTCAGAGAAACATAACCACAGAATTTCCTGGACTTGCAAGATGCCCAGGAATTTGCAAGTACAGGGTAACACTTTTGACACCAAAGTATAAGCAGTGTACAGAGTACAGGGTAGACTGGATGAACTCAATCTTATCAATTGACTTTGAAGCCTCAGTTTCTTCCCTGTATTCTCCCTCAGTTCCCATTGTGCCTCATGCATTCCATGGATGCACTGTGCATTATATTCTTGAATGCTTTCTTTCAATTTCTTGGAATCTTGAAGGCAAGAGGTATGGTTTAATGGGTTTAATACATTAAACTACAGCTACCAAAAGTAATACATGACAAAGGTATTAGCAGCAAAAGGGATATCCTCTGAATGACGTGACTTAAAACATTATTGCTGAGTCCTTAAAAATGAATACTTGATTTTAGAATAAGGAAACCATGCATCTTCTCTATGATGATTTCTTTATTAGTGCCTGTTATCTTCTTAAGACAGTCAAGTTACTGAGAGCATTTAAAAAACTATTCTTAATTTTTTTCACCTACCCAGTGAGTATAACGAAATATTTAAGTACTTTAAATAATACTATACTTCAGTTTTGCACTGATATTTGTTTGGACAGTGCTAAAAGAATATGTCCTATTTAACAGCCCGAAGTGTCCTATACTTACCGCTTATGGACTCAACTGCTAATATGGTCTCTTCACACTACACTTTTGAACTATTTTGGAAAGGTTATCTTGTAACTCTGCCTGAGTCAAAAAAAAAAAAGTTAGGAACATTGCTTGTTTATTTTAGATAAGTGAGTTCCTGGCCATTTGTCACCTCTCACATTGAAAATGTCTGCATGCCAATGACGTGTTGTGGTGGGCAAATGTTTGTGAAGTTAAGGCAGGAGGTTTTATTGAGCTATATGTCTAAAATGTTTTTATATTATAAAGTGTAAAAATATTATGGTTTGTCAGATACATAATAAAGCGTATTTTAGGAGAAGGAAAAGAACTTGTAATTAAAACAGTAAGACTATACATGCCTTTTAAAAACTGCCTTGTTATTTTAACTCTTTAAGGAGTTTTCACTACTCTACCAAAAACATAAATTGTCAAGTATTTTTCTTATTTTTCACTTTTATTGACATTACTTGTATGTGAATCCAAGCAAGATTGTAAATTAATGTTTTTTTATAGGTACTATGTCCAAATGGTTTAAATGACAACAATGTTTTTATATTGTTCGAGTCACAGGTTAGAAATATAAAGATTAAATTTAGAATAGTAACATATTTAGATATGATTTCTTACTTGAGAAATTATAAAACCATTTTAGAATAGCTGTCTGCAAAAAATTTTCAACTTCTCCCCACAATTTTGCTAAATGATGCTTCATGAAGAGTAATTTCAGCTAATGGAGAAGTAACATTATATTCAGAGCATCATCAACTATCAGTCTTACAATAAGGAAGAACCGAAAAATGGCTATGATAATGAGCTCAGCAGTTTAGCTTTCATATATTTTTGTTGAGTAAAGTGAGACATTTTTCTCTTGAAGACTCCAAATAACTTACTGATAGTCTACTCATCAAATGCAATCTGACCTTATAATTTCCCCCTGAAGATGTGATTAAGGAACACCTGACTCAGATGTCATGTACATATGCACACCACAAGTCATCGCCCTTTCTCTCCTTTGATTTTGGTGGCTGAATGCCAAGTCAGCAGGCTCTGAAACTGGCTTTCCATTTATAGTTTATTCAGGCCATTACACTATGCCCTGTGAGGTGAAGACGAGGTGGTCTTTCGTGTCTGAAAGAATTAAATGCACGCAATGTTCTCTGAGACTACATTAAAGTGAAAAGGATCTTACTATTTCTTTCTAGAATCTTTAAGGTAACTTAAGTATAAATTTTATAAATATAAATACTATACTTATAAATTTTGTACTTATTTTAAAATAATAATTATAAATTATAAAAGTACTAGAGAAAATAAATCACACAATATGAATATTCGCTGGAAAGACACAGCTCTAAACATACTCAACCTCGTTTGAATAAATAAGAACAGCAAAACGTCTTTCTTCCTTTAATACTCAGCATAAATGAGACAATGTTGGGCATAATTGGTTTTACTGGGTATATTTATATTTTTAGATTTTTTTGTTCTAAATTTTTACATGCCTTTGAAAAAAAACTTCATGGTTTCCTTTCAAAATTTTTATAAAACTTTTACCTCGGTTTTCTTTATGACTTCTAAAAGTTTATGACTAAAACTATGGAAGTTAATACTATATTACATATTTAATACCATAGTTGAAAGATCTTGATAAAGTGAAGCTGATGAGTATCTTTATCACTGTCTGAGTATCATCACTCCTTGACATAAGATAGTAATTAGTAGTTAGTCATCTATGTACAAACCTAGCTAACTTCATTTTTTTTTAGACTTCCATTTTTTGTTTTTGTTTTTAGAGAGAAAATTGAAACACTATTTCGAACTCATTAGAAAGTTTTATGGTAATGGTACTGTAGAACCCCTAAATCACAGTAATTATTCTCACTGATTGTGCCAGGGTTCATAAATTATGAAGCAAAAATGGGAATGCTAGGGGTGGAGTATCCAAAGGTCTTATGTTGGTTTTGCGTTTGTTTCTCTTTTTAATTATCATTATTAATAAATTAATTTTTTATTACCATTTATTCACTTTGTATCCCCCGTGTAGCTTCCTCCCTCCTCCCTGTCTCCACCCAATCCCACCCTCCCTGTTCTTCTCCCTCTATGACCTTTCCCTAGTCCCTTGATAGGGGTGAACCTCCTTCCCATCTATCTGACCCTAACTTATCAGGCCTCAACAAGGCTGTCTGTATCATTTTCTTTTGTGGCTTGGCAAGGCTGTACCCCCCAGGGGGAGGTGATCAGAAAGCCTGTAACTGAGTTCACATCAGAGACAGTCCCTGTACCTGTTAGTAGGGAACCCACTTGGAAACTGGACAGCCATTGGGCTTTTTTTGAACGGGGGGTCTAGGTCCTCTCCATGCATGGTCTTTAGTTGGAGTATCAGTCTCTGCAGGCCATCTGGGCCCGGGTATTTTGGCTCTGTTGTTCTCCTTGTAGAGTTCCTGTCCCCTCTGGTCTTTCTATCTCCCTCTTCTTCCATAAGGTTTCCTGAACTCTGCCCAAAATTTGGCTATGAGTCTCAGTATCTCCTTCAATACCCTGGTGGGTAGAGTCTTTCAGAGGTCCTCTGTGGAAGGCTCCTGTCCTGTTCCTTGTCTTCTCCTATTTCCCATGCCTATCTAGTTTACTCTTCTGAATGAGGATGAAGCATCTTCCCTAGGGTCCTCCTTGTTGTTTAGTTTCTTTAGGTGTACAGATTTTAGTATGTTTATCATATATTATATGGCTAATATCTACTTATAATTGAGTATTTATCATTTGTGTCTTTCTGCTTCTGGGTTACCTCACTCAGGAGGATCTTTTATAGTTCCCACCATTTGCCTGCAAATTTCACAATTTCCTTGTTTTTATCTGCTGAGCAGAAATAAAATAAAACATGTTCTAAAAAGTCTATTGTGTAAATGGTTTATTTGTCAAAACACAACTTTTGATTTTACTGATGAGAATTGGCCAGAATGTGATTGGCCAATGCATTCATAAAAATTGACAGAAACCAGCAACTATCTAACCAAAAGCATAATCAAAGTACACAAGTTTAAAGGTCATATTTGTCTTCCTTGAAGATTTAAAAATCTCTACAATGTTTTTGATCTACACACTTAGGGTTTATATATATATATATATATATATATATATATATATATATATATATATAACTTTTGCAAACAAATTAATCATTAAAAATTAAAACATGTTTTCAATTTGTCCAGAAATATTAACTGTTTCTCATTTGACTAATATGGTGTATCATGGCAAATATGGAAAACTTACTATTTACTTTGGTTTACTGACATCCAGCTTCATGATAATGTACCAAACTTTCAACTACTGGATTGTGGTCCATATGCATGCTGTGATGTCTAATGAAAATGAAAAAGGTCAATTAAAAAAATGATGCAAACACAGTTAATTCCTAGTTATTCTCTCAAGTACTGTGAACAAACCTTAACCCACCAAATTATTTTATATAATTACATGTAATTTAGAATTCTTATTCTACTTATCTATTTATAAATAAAGTTCTAATGTAACTCAAGAACTGCAGAACGTACAAACACATGTGATATTCAAGATGTGTGTAATTAAAGGCTGGAGCTAAATACATGATTAAATGAAATGAAAAATTAGAAGTATTTATAGTCGTTGAATTGTGGAATTGTAATCAGGCTCTATCTGAAGTTCCGTGATTTCCATTTTGGCGGGTTTTGCAGTCATCTGTCACCTGATGGAGTAACTATTCTTTCCCTAAGTGAGTGCTCAAGTTCTCCGTACATTTTCAAGCTGCCTAATTGCATATTCTCAAGTGTCTGCTACAATGCTGATACTCAACAAAGTCCTAGCAGTATTTCCTATGCTTATTAGGAAATGTTATATTTCTGTGTGTGTAAGCAGTACCATCACCCTTTCCACACAGATATGAAAGCAAGTGCCAAAGTCATAGTCTTTGTTAGGTATAAGACAGAAATAGTAAATGAAATGTACATGACATATGAGGGTAGACATCAGGAAAAGGAAAAACTAAAGAATTTAAGCTGCAGACACAGATCAGGGCCTCACTTGAGCTTGATAATAACTCTCTTCTTCAGATACATTGCTCTGAGAGTATTTATTGCACTAGTATCACCATTGACAAGTCCAAGAATTCTTAACTGATTATGTAAAGCTTTGTGAATATAATGAGATTAAAAGTCTTTTCATGCCAGGCAAAGTAGCACGTGCCTGTAATCTCAGAACTCAGGAAGGCAAAGACAGGCGCATCTCCGAGTTTGAAGGCAGTCTGTTCTACCAAGCAAGTCCAGTACAACCAACACCACACACACACACACACACACACATACACACACACAAAGAACTGAAGAAAAAGAAATAATTAAAATGATCTTTTCACTAGTAAATCATATACTTGAGCCTTGAATCACATTTTTTGTACACTGTTCTGCACACACTTCCAGAAATACCAATGCATTCAGATAACTGAGATGCTACTTACATTTTTCCTATTATTCAAAGTTTCTTTTATAGATAGGCTGAGTATAAACCTAAGGAGACATCTCACACCTCAGTCCATTGGCTCTCTCCTAAGTTTCTGACGTGCCTGCTGGTGAACTATCAAGGACATCCTCACTGAGTGCTTACTTTTCTATCCCAGTCACTGAATAGAGATACGTAAGAGAAATCTGTGTGTCCATCTTTTGCTGTAGACTTATACAATGCTACTACCCAATTTAGCTGGAGAAGGTATTCCATCCTTTCTAATGTATGTGTGCCTCTGTATGCGTGTGTGTGCGTGTGTGTGCATGCGTCTGTGCATGCATGTGTGTTTAATCTCTGAGGCAGGCTGGCTCACTTCTCTGTTGTTTGTTTCTGTGTCTCGCCACCAAAGAATAATATGCAGTAGGAAATCAGCTTTCCAGTGGCAGGCACTTGGATGCTATATTTTTATTTCCCACAAATATTATCTGATTTTCAGATGGAGTAGGACGGCCTTTGTTATAAACCACAAGGAATTATTTTGAATCACCTATAATAAGTACTTTGTGACAAATAAAAGTAGCAGGAAGACTCATTTCCATTGCATTTTATTACCTTTTCGGGAGAATCAATGGCAGCACAGCTTGCTTTCCTCTTGCCCTGAGTGATAGTCAAAGGCAAAGTATATTTTTGTATCTTTCTTTTTAAATAAGATACACAGTAGTACTTGTTACGGAAAATGGCTTATAGACTTCTTTCTGGTTCTGAGTGTTCATTAAACCACACAATCCAAGACCATTCTTGATGTAGTATGTAGAAAAAGAACTTTGGATTTCTTTACCAACAGAAGAACTATAATGTCTGTCTACAGGTTTATTTGGAAGTTATAGAAATTATACTGCAAATTAGAGCAAAATCTTTCCGTGTGTGTTACATAATATTATATGCTAATATATATTAGTTGGAAGAAAAATCTGTGAATTTAAAACTCAAGATTTTTCAAAGAAGTACCACTATAAACATTGCTAGTATATAGTGTACTATTTTTGTTCCCCCCTATAACTACCTCAATGGCTGTGTGAACATAGAAAAGTTTCACTTCTAAGATTATTAAAAGACAACACTATAGCTGAATCTAAGTAAGCATATGTGAGAAAGCCTATTATGAACAAAACAAGCTGCCTCCAGAGAATAAAGAAACTACTGCATGTCCAGGAGGCTATTCAAGCCAGCTGATGAGTTCAACTGATAACTGTAATCTTTAGGTGATATTCCCTCTTCCAACCTTGTAACTCTTTCATGGTAGATATACTTTTAAAGACATGTATTGCCAGTTTATTTCCATCTCTGTATTTGAGAACATCTCTCCAATTCATTCTCAAAATAAGGATAATGCTTGTGTATTAGTGTCCCAAGCAGTTCTTGAGTTAATGCATGTGGAAAGAAATCTCTAAATTAACATTACTAAGGGGGGGGAGTGGTAGCTCCACATTTCCAAATAGAAGTCACCAAAACCAAACCAGAAATGTTGTTGGCATTTCCATAGGTATCTACAATAATCTCTATAAATAGAAATATTCCCTCCAGGTCTTTCTAGCTCCAAAAGGAAACCAACAGAGTAAAAAAAAAAATCTGGAACCGGGGGGCCTGCAGACACTGATGTAGCAACGAAGGACCAAGGATGGGGAACACCCCCTGCTCAAATGTAGACCATAGGTAGCTAAGTCTCCATGTGGGTTCCCTGTAAGGGGAGCAGGGGCTGTCTCTGACATGGACTCAGCGGTCTGCTCTTTGATTACCTCCAGCTGGGGGGTGCAACTTTTCAGGCCACAGAGGAAGAGGATGCAGCCAGTCCTATTGAGGCCTGATGGGCTAGGGTCAGATAGTAGGGGAGTAGGACCTCCTCTATCACTGGATGAGGGGAGGGGCATAGAAGGAGAAGAGGGAGGGAGTGTGGGGCTGGGAGGAGACTAGGGAGGGGTCTACATCAGGGATACAAAGTGAGTAAATTGTAATAAATAATAAATTAATAAAAAAGAAACAAACAGAAAAAGCAAAAGAAAAAAAAAGTTATTCCCTATATACTGGTATTCCCTGAGCCAATCCCCATAGATTTGTCCTAAAATGACTTTTGAATGACGGTATATCACATAAGAACATGTTAACACAAGTCAACGAAAAGCTACCTAACATTCATTGCCTGTCATGAAGACTGAAAACAACTTCACAATGGATTTTGAGGTGAGAGATGTGTATTTTGTTGGTAAGAACTGTTTTGGTTTATCCTGCAGAATCACAGACAGGTCCTACTGAGATAACAGGAAGCATTTCTGATAAACAGAAGCAAATCAGCAAGGCACATACATCCAGCTGTGGGACTGGGAGCTCTTTCACAGCATCTGTTAGAGGCAAATGGAACTGGGGAGAGCTTTAGCAAAAATCCTGCCCTTCGTCCAGATACCAGTGATAATGAACACATAACAAAAACCAGACGGTTCAGCTGAAGGCTGCTCCTGTAAAACACTGCCTGCAGCCAAAGCACATCTCCTTTTTAATCCTTAAAAGCATTCAAGTTGAGCCTTGTGATCCATTTGACCAGAACTGTTTGCTTCAGGGATGTATTATTTGGGAGTTAGTATCAAATACCAATGTATCATCCAATTCCTCTGTTATGTGAAAAGACAAGATTCTTGGGTCTAAATATTGATGGCCAAACTGGTATTTAAAAAATAAATGTGTAGTGTTAAGGTAACAAAATAAATACAGTACCTGGGTTTATATTTTTACAGAAAAAAGACCTTGACCTGTAGGGAAGGTAAAAATGTCTTGCAGCTAACTGAAATGTAGACCTCCGTGGTAGCATAGGATTTGTTTATGGCCACAACTGTGGCTTTAAATATCTCTGATGCTATTTTCTTTCTTTTTTACTTTAGGCTATTAATTGTGTTCATAGAAATTAGTCCCATGGTAGATTTTACATCTAACGTAAATTATATTTCTTTGGTCTAGTGAGTCCCTGTGTGCCAGGCTCACTTACACCCTGAAGTATAAAACAGGAGTATGATTAAAGACAAGGGACCCAAAGGGATGGAGAGAAAGCAATGGGTACACCCACTGGGGGGCTTTATAACATTTCTCCTACTTCTGTGAATCTACTCACTACCACAGATTTATTCTCTGCTTTAAAGCTTCTTTAAAGGGTTAGTTTCTTAGGATACAACTGTGCTCATCTTATTGTGCAAAATAACTTGTGGAAAGCCTTTTTTTTTCTGTGATGAAGCATTATGAATTGTTGTTTATTGTTTAAAATGCATTTTTGCATAGATACTGTCTTAGTCTCCTGGTGCTGCAACAAAATACTGGAAAATTGTTATAATAATGAAGAGACATTCCTTAATTCACAATTCCAAACGCTAGTACATCCAAGACTGACTGACTTGAGACATGATCTTGCTATGCCTTTCCAGAGTGAGAGAAAGAGAATCTGTCCAGAGACTGGACAGAAGGTTCTCGTTCTTTAGGCCATCAGACCAGAACCCTCATGGTTTCCTCACCTCCTAAGCATCTCACTTTTTTACACTGTCTTGTTGTAGGCTATATTTTCATCATATGCACCCTGGTGACAATAGCAAATGGCTATTGAAGTATTTATATGAACTTCAAACATGATACCATCTAAAGGGAAAAGACCCAGGTCCCAGCAGAGGGCTGCACACTAGTGTATTAATCTCTGGAAATGACTTAATCATCAAAGGTACTCAAGAGGGAAATAATATCCTTTGTAAACAACTGAACAAACAAATACAAAAAAACTTAAAAGATTATATGCATTAGTATAGAATTCAGAAATTCTTTGGTGTATTTGTAGTCTGACTTGCATATCTAATTATTATATTACTAAGTTTTATTCTAACAGATTTTACAAAATGGTCATTTCATCCTTGACTATTTCATCCCTACTGCTTGACTTCTTACATGTGGTTCTACATAAAACTTAAGAATTTTAGAGCATTTTACCTCCATGGGACTTGAAATTGTCTTGCTACATTCGTACATATGTAAATAGGTAACATAAAAGCTAGTATATGGAAAAATTCTACTGGACCATAATACAGACTCCTAAAAAATGCTGAAATAATCTATAGGGCTGTTGTTCTCAACCTTTCTAATGCTGAGATCTTTTAACACAATTCCTCACATTGTGGTGACCTCCAACCATGAAATTACTTCTGTTGCTACATCATTACTGCAGTTTTACTAATGCTATGAATCATAATGTGAAGATATGTTTTCAGTGGTCTAGGTGACCCCTGAGAAAGAAAGGCTCACTCGACCTTCAAAGGGTTGTACCCCATAGGTTGAGAACCTCATGTGCAGAGGTTTTGTTTGCTTGTTTTTGATAATCTACATCCGGATCATGGAATAAAAGCAAATGATAGCTACAGATATTCCCCATTGGTCCTGCAGGTACTGTTAGCGATTTATAATGTATACAACTGTTCTTCTGTGAAGACATTTGGGAAGTCAAAAGGAATTATCTCTGTTTCCTAGAGTAGCTTTAGCTTATAGACACAAGAAAGCCTATTTCTCAAGTTTTAAGTCATTTTTCCAAATTAGAAGAAGATGTGATCAAGCATACATAAAAATACTAGCTTGGGTCACTGACTCTGGAAACTTGGGGGGCGGGGAGGAAGGAAGCAATTGAGAGGTATAAAAAGCATTTAAAGGAGAATTTCCTTTTACCTTGCCTAAAATACTTGGTAAAAGTGTACACAGAATTTCAATTAAAGCATAGCAAATTTAGAATTTCTTTTTGTAGCATATAATCAAGCTGTAGGAGTTATAATCTCATGAAATTGAATTAAAACTGTATGTAGAGTGTAAAAAGATAAGATAATTTCATTGTTGGAAAACATAGATGTTAGTTTATGAGTAATCCAATTTGATGCTCAGGTAGAGGAGGAGTACAGAGAATTATACACCAACATAATACCAAGCATAAAGAGGAGATAGACCTTCTGCCAAGATGTAGTACATAGTCAGCTCAACGTCCATGTATGTACCCTAGTAAGGGGAGAAAAGACAGTCTCTGACATGAACTCGGTTGCCTGTTACTTGAACACTTCTCCCTGATGGTATGACCTAGCCAGCCCACAGAGGAAGAGGATCCAGGCAGTCCAGATGAGACCTGATAGGCTAGGGTCAGACAGTAGGGGAGGAGGACTTCCCCTATCAGTGGACTAAGGGAGATGGAAAGGGGAGGAAGAAACAGGGAGGGTGGGATTGGGAGGAGATGAGGTTGGGGGCTATAACTGGGATACAAAGTGAATAAACTGTGAATAATAAAAATAATAATAACAAAGAAAAAAATTGATATTTGAAAATGGATCTCCTGTCCTAAGGTGAAAAAACATAACTGGAAACATTTGAGTTTATTTATACTTAACTGAAAGTCAGTGTAGTATATGTATAAGTCATTGTTTCTTTATTCTTGCTAAGGATATTTATTTATTTAAAATTTAGATACTTGGCAGTATGCAGAAGAGAACAACTGAAATCTGTAGATTCTTTGCATCATAAAATTCGTTACTTAGTTTCTTGTTCCCTCAGAAGTATAAATAAACAAAACAACCCCTAAAACCATAGTTCCAGGAAAAGTTCACACACACTGCAAGAATGTTAATTAACTTCTTCGGTCTCCATGCCATGATTTTTTTTCTATCAGCATGTGTAGGTATTTAAGCATGCTTTTCCATTCAGTTGCCCTGAACATGTGTGTGTGTGTGTGTATATACATACATACATATATATATGTGTGTGTGTATGTATGTATATACACACACATATATATATGTATACACACATACATACATACATATCATATATATATATGTATATATATATGGAGAGAGAGAGAGACTGTGGGGTGGGGATTTCCCAAACTCTTATCACTTACACAATAAAATGAGGAGAATGCATGCTACCCATCCTTCAGATTATGACATAGTGATACATTTATATCATTAAATGTATGTGTGGGTAACTTCTTTTCTCCAATATTACATAGAAGATAACCACACATTTGCAAATATATACCATATAGTCACTGACCATATGAATATGGCAAATATTTTTCTTATAACATCATTCTTTAATATGTATTTTTCTAGCAAAATTTTACATAAATTTGTTATCTGTCAAGTAAATAAAGCAAAAGCAATTAAAAGGAAAAAACCCAACTGCTTAGTTAATTGTTGGCTTAGCTCTGTGTACTTCTCTATGAATAGTTTTGCTTTTTCACATGATCAATAGATTAAAAATCTATTCACGTCTTTTTCTACTCATGTAAATTGTAAAATTAAAGATACTTTTGAAATATAGTGATTAAGTGAGAGCCAACTTGTTGAAGGAGTAACTATTATATTATTATTAGATATGGATAGTTATACTTTTAAGATAAGATGATTTATATACAGGAATGATCTTTTTATGAAAAAACTTTCAGATTATGGGTTATCCTAATGAGACTTATTTTGGGGTAACACTATAATTGAAGGTCCTGCTTATGATTCTAAAATTGAAATAATTTTTTGTTTGTTTGTTTATTAGCCAAATAAAAGACAGTTGTAAACAGGCATTTGGTATGTCCCAGAATGTGGTGTCACTCTCTGTTGCTGCATATCTTCCCAGATAGGCCAGGTTTCCTGATACTATTTGATGCTGTATTGATATCTCTAAGGGTGTTTTTATTTTTAGTTTTCATGACTGACCACTGGTGTGTGCGGGGGGGGGGGGAAGTCATCCATGATCATAGGCTGTCTTCGAGAATTGTATTTTTAGCACAATCTCAGTCAATCTTTAAAGTTGTTACATAGTAATTAGAATAATCACATATCAAGCACCCACTGTTAGCTCGGTTATACACATTGCTTTTCATTTTTCTAACCCCTCTGAAATATAAGATCTATTGGCTCAGTTTAAGTGAGCACAAAGAGGCAGGCCAAAGTGCACACCCACAAAGCAAATCATTGTTAGAAATGGTTGGAGGCTGTTCATGAGATGGTAGTGTTAAGGTTACCGAATAGTCTACAAAAGTTCAAATCCCAATTAAGTCAAAGCTAGAAAACATCATCCTGAGTGATTTATCCCAGAAGCAAAAAGACATACATTATACTCACTTATAAGTGGATATTATACATATAATTTAGGATAAACATACTAATCAAGAAGGAGGAACCTGGGTAAGATGATCAGTTCTCATTCAGAAAGGCAAATGGGACAGACACCTGAAGAGGGAGAAAACAAGGAACAGTACAGGAGCCTAATACAGAGGGCCTCTGAAAGACTCTAGCCATAAGGGTATCAAATCAGATGCTGAGGCTTATAGCCAAACTTTGGACAGAGTGCAGGGAATCTTCTGAAAGAAGGGGGAGATGAAAGGCCTAAAGGACACAGGAGCTCCACAAGGAGAGCAACAGAATCAAAAAATCTGGGCACAGGGGCCTTTTCTGGGACTGATACTCCAACCAGGGACTATGCATACAGATAATGTAGAACCCCTGCACAGATGTAGTCCATGACAGCTCAGTTTCCAAATGGGTTTCCTAGTAAGGGGAACAGGGGTTGTTTCTGACCTGAATTCAGTAGCCGGCTCTTTGATCACCTCTCCCTGAGGTTGGAGCAGCCTTACCAGGCCACAGAGAAAGACAATGCATCCAGTCCTGATGAGACCTGATAGGCTAGGGTCAGAGGGAAGGGAAAGAGGACCTTCCTTATCAGTGGACTTGGAGAGGGCCATAGGAGGAGATGGAGGAGGGAGGGTTAGATTGGGAGGGGATGAGAGAGGAGGCTACAACTGGGATACAAAGTGAATAAGCTGTAATAAATAAAAAATAATAAATTAAAAAAATAAAGAACACCACCAACAACAAAATCCCAATCATGGAAAATATTTGTAGTTGACAGCGAATTTACAGTAAATGTAATCTTTTTTTTTTTGTAAACATTTTTATCTCCTAAGTAGAGGCAGGCTTACATGAGAATAATATACCAAGTTCCTATGTTGTCTAAGAATCTGCTTTAGTGGATTCTGTATATTTTGTACAGTAATGCCAATGTAATAATTTAGTATTTAGCCAATGGTGACATTGAAAGTATTCACCAATGGACCAGACACAGTGTATTCATAATTTTATTAGATGACTGCTTTTGACCTGGCATGTTTAATTGAAAAAAGGAGGGAGAGAGACAGAAAAAAATAGGAAATTTGGTCTGAAGATAGCTCTTATTCTGGTATGTTATAGGAACAACATCATAAAGGCCACACATATGTACCTACATATGTATGCAAAATATTAGTTGAGCCTAATTTATATAATCTTCATATGTTTATTCCAGAGAGAAGATACAAACCGAGTAGTTTAGAATGAATCACGAAGTATAGTTAAGAAGATAAATTTGTTGAAGAAGAGCAGTGCAGCGGAGATACAGGGCTCCAGCAAAGACATCAGTTTAGCCAAAGAAAGTGTGAAGGAGGGAATTGGTTTATGTGAATATCAAGCAGAAGTAGAAATGAAAGCTTACATATTTCTGTACACCATGAACTCTAGTAAGAATCCATGAAGCAAAGAGCAGAGATGCTAGTACACAGCTTCGTATAAAAACAAACATGGTTTCCCAGGCGTAATGAAGGGCTTATAGATGCAAGATGAGACACTCAGCCTTTTTATGTGCTTGGAATTGGAAGCCAGGAACAGAAGTTTCGAATTCTTGACAACCTGTGAGTGCTATGGGTTTATTCCCTGATTTTTGAGAAGACTGAGTTATAAAGAGAGTAGTGGGAGCTAATCCGAGTTTGCAGATTGGTGGAAGAACAATATCAGAGGTCTCCTGGCATCCGTCAGTGTCTCTACAGTTAATTCCATTTTTCTAGGCAAGTCATCAGTTCAGAGTCAGGGAAATAGGACTATGATATGAATGGCTTGCACAGAATGTTACAGAAAAAATGTTCCTTTATCTAGATCATTCTGGACATGCACTTTCTTATATCTTTGGCATGTGGAAAATTGGTTTCATAATCTCCAGAGAAAAAATTGCTAATTTTTGCCTGGAGCATTCTCTTTTCTGATTTCTATCTGAATATTTTCAACTCTCAAATTAATTTTTACCCTATTTACTATGTTGGATGTAATGAATCATGTGCAGAAGCAAAGAAAAGTCATGCAAAAGACTACAGAGGAAATAAAAAAAAAAGCATCTGCTTTTTCCAACCTGTTTCTGTTGATTCTTACCAGGTAGCATTTTTTCCATCTCTTATTCTCATTTATATGAAAATCCAGATAGAAATGAAAGTAATATATTAGCTGTTTTGGAAGAAAATGTTAAGTCAATTATACTCTTGCAAGATTTATAAGAACTAAAGTGAGTTTAAATTTGAATTGTCAAAGAAAATTTTACATGCATTAAGCACTCAGTAAAACCATCATATGTATTTAATTATGTACTGGGCTTTGAACTGCTATATTTAAAGCAGTATTTTTATCTTCAGAAAAAGTTTTCTTAGGGAACTCATTCTATGCATCACTATGCATTTAAATTATACCTGTGGGTATAACTCAAATAGTTATATATGTTGGTGGTGAGATTAGGAGAAGAGAGTGTGGGTGTTAGACGATGAAATTAGGAGTTTCCGCATTTCTTACAGGCATCTGTTTAAAAAAGCAACAATTGTCTTGTCTGTCTACTGCAAGCACCTTGAGCCTTACTTATTAGGGTGTTCTGGAAATCTGTGATTCTTTGTTATCACTTAGATTTTTAAGAATATGTGCATAACAAATTCCTGCATATTGGACTGTTATTTCCAAGTAGAAAACAGCTTATCTTAGAAGAGTAACTACTGACCTTTAAATCTTCCTTTCAACTGAAATGTTTCAAAACCGAGCGAATTACAGAAACACATTAAGCTCACATTTTTTAAAATGCAAAGCACTGCAGAGCATATTGAGCGATTTAAAGATATACGAGACATTCCCATGTGTGCATGTTGCATCAGTACACTCTCATGATGAAATATGGACAGATCGAGGACTGTGTTACAAATGAAAGGATGTGGTAGGAAGACACAGCCTTAACAAACAAGTCTCTTCATGCAAGAGAACCTTCACGTTGTTTTGATCCCAAGATGAATATTATTCATGTGGGTCATTTCTTAAACATTATTAATACTTTCATATCTACAGTAACAGAATTATTTGAGATGAAGTAAAATGCTGAGACTCCAAGCAACAGGCATCACTCTCTAGATTTATTTTTGGTTTTTATTTCTATTTTTATTTATTACAATTTATTCACTTTGTATCCCAGCTATGGCCCCACTCTCATGTCTCCTCCCAGTCCCACCCTCCCTCCCTCTTCTCCTCCTATGCCCCCTCCCCAAGTCCACTGATAGGGGAGGTCCTCCTCCCCTTCTATCTGACCTTGGCCTATCAGTTATCATCAGACTGATATTTTAAATGAAGTGTAGTATGTCTAGCAGTCTGAAAATGTAGCCATATTTGCAACAATATTACTGTTTATTTTACTCTTGTCTAACTCAATTAACATCCTTAATCCTGAGTCATAATAACACCTTGTCTCAGTCTGGGTCAATGCAAAATGGAAGAAGAAGATGCTTCAGACTGTAAGTCATCACTGAAGGGTGAAGTTAAGAGGTAGAGTTAGTATGCTTCGAGGCATCACTTTTACCAAGAGACAGATTAAATATGAAGATAAAACAATGAGGAAATGCATTCATAACAAAAGCTATTTGCTTGTGGAAGATATATGAAGATGATAGTCAATTGTCATGGAACTAACTTGCATGTTGGTAGCTGGAAATGTCATTTGAACATCTAATTTGCACTTGTTTTATTTATTTATTTTTTTATTTGGCATCAGTTTTTAACTCTATGCATTCAGAATGTTGACTGCTTAGGGGACCTAACATTTAAGATCACTGAACTTTATTTGTATTAAATAATATATGACTGTTAGATTTTGATAGAGCTCCTGTAAAACTTTTATATACCTTAAAAATATTGAACAATTGTTAGCCCCAATTTCTTTTAAATTTCATACATGTGTTAGTATCTTCAAGTGGGAGTTAGAGTCTGCAGTACTATCTTAAGATTAAATATTTATTCAACTTTCCTTGTCAAATACATGACAAAGTATATGATCAGTGTCTTTTTAACTTTAAGAATTATGTATTGTAAGAGATATCATAGAATTTATGGACCTATTTTATGATGTTTTCATGTAGTATTTATATAATTCAAAGTGTAGATAATATTGAAGGGGTATTTTGTTTATTTATTTTCAATACAGTATTTGGAAATTTTTATGTAGTCATTTTGATTCTCAAAGTATTGCCATTGCTAGTTTTTCATTATGCTATTTTCTTTTAGAAAACATTTTTACTTAGTCTTCTTAGACTCATTATTCTATTTTGTACTCTACATTCCCAATTTTATATTTGAAAGTATTTTACAGCACATTGCTTTGCACATTTCGATTTTCATTTGTCAACATTTACATGTTCTAGAGCAATACGAGCTTTGCTGTGGAAGTCATCAAGTTCTGTTTATTGTCCAACCACAGCACGGAACGACTTCTGTTGGTAGATTATTTGCACACCATCACAAAGCTCTGGTTTTGATCTCTCAGCAATGAATAACCGGTGCATGTCAGCTCATACCATTGATTCTAGCACTTGGGTAGGAGAAGCTGCAGGATTAAGAATTCACTCTTCATCAGTTACAGAGTGAGCTAGAGGCCAACCTGAGAAACAACAGCTATGCAGTCTCAAAGCAAATGAAAAGCTACTGAGAGGTTTTAAGGAAGCGAACTATGGGAGCTTTAAAGATGTTATGATATGTCTAATTGTGTTAAATTATACTGACTGTCAAATGCACTAAAAACAAATGACAATAAACGCATCCAGATGTCCCGTATGTACCCCATAGTTTGGCCTCTGCAGTTTACACTAAAAATGAAAACCATTTTTTTGTTATGGGTAAATGGTACAATATTTGATTGAATGAATGTTTAGTGCCTCTTGGCAGAACATTACCATCTACCAAAGCATTGTTGATTGTCAAAAACAGTGTTTATTTTTTTAACATTATTCTACATTGCCCTGCACTCTGTGTTCTCCCACTTTTTTGAGCGACCACTTTTAATGATTTACTTTGCAGGACTGTGTTGCTAATGCGCACTCTGTTTAAAATCCTCACAGTGAACTTTCTGAGGATGATGTGGTCCACGTGTAAAGGTCTGCAAATGTGTCTGAGCTGTAGGCAAACACTCGTTAGGGGTAGCCAGGACTGTGTTCGTTGTGGATGCCTGGTTAGCTGCCATTGAACAGTTGAAGTCTGATCCACTGCAGCCAGCACAAACAAGGAATACTCCAATTCAGTGGGAAGACAGACTCATATGCAAAGCTGACTGGGAACATTCTGCTGGAGTATGTGCTGATGGGATGGGAATGCCACTTAATGTAAAAAAATAAGCTGGTCTTTATAAACACATGAAAATGTCTATAGAATATTCCCAAATGATCCTTTGAATAAAATAAAATGGCAAAGTGCTTCATTTAAACTCAATGATTTTTTTTTTTGTAATTAATAATGGGATGGGTATGCTGAAAATATCAAATACAAAATCGAACTTGAAGAGATTCTAATTATCATCCTTCATGCATTTCTATCATCCTTCATATATTTTAATAAAAAACATGGATGTTAATATAAATTTAGTAAATCATTTATATGAAATAATTGAGTTTTGCCACAATAAATTAATATCTTTTTAATATCTTAAAATAGCTCATATATCTAACTTATATAAATGACTCTAGTAAATATACTATAGTTAAAATACTGTATGTGGCTGAGTCTAAAGAATCAAGTTTGTGAACCTCTAGCTAACTACAAAAAGAAAATCTTGAAACATTCTTGAAATGTTAAACTATGCTTACTTGTTGGGCAGAAGAACCCGAAACACTCTGAATATAGTCTCTTTCTTAATATTCTCTGGGGTTTCTTGCTCTACAGACTTGCTCTTCCCAATCTGAGGAAAAGCCAGACCTCTCAGTGAATAACACAATCTCACTCATCCACAACCCTTTGGCTAATGCCACCATAGCTATGTAAACGTGTTAAACATGGAGAGCTAAACGAAAATCATTCCGTTTATTCTATGGATTTATGCCAAGAATATATCTAAACATTTAGTTTAAACGTTATGCTAAGAGTTTGTTAATTTTTTTGTTTGTGTATATGTTGAAGGTGTGTGCATGTGTAAGGTTCTACTCACCCATACACATGTATGTGGAAGTCAGAGGATCGCATCAAGTGTCTGCCTTTATTTCTTCATTTCTCATTCTGCTTCAGACATTACCCACATTCTCTAAACCTAGAACTTCACATCCCAGTCAGGTTTCTGGCTCTTTCAGGATCCATCTGTCTATGCATCTTCACCCTTCTTCCTGTCCCCTTCACAGTCTCCCCACAAACACTAGATGAGCTCTTCCCTGCCCAATGCTTACATGACTGTAAGTGAAACAAGTTCAAGTTCGCTACCTAACAATCCCCAATGAGCCACCTGTTCAGCCGCTGACGTTTTCTTTAAATAACAGCTAAAGGCAACAGAGCAAGAACAAAGAGTATGATGAAGGCAATCTATGTTGGAGCTTATTGAACATTCACTCATTTCCCTCTTGGAGGTCTGTCATTGACCACTCTTCTGTCTTATCCTCTCCTGCTGATCCTGTGTCCACAACAGGAGATTACATTCACTTAACACTTAATATATAATATATAATATATATTATATGATATATATTAATATAGTATAATATATTATATAATAATATATTATTAATTATATATTAATATATTATATATTGTATAATATATTAATATAATATAATTTATATTTATTTATTTATATGTGTTCTGTGAAAAGGCAGAATGCCTCATGTGCTGTTGTGGTGAACATGTCTTCTGTTCCTTGAGCCTGTGATCTGCTCCCCATTGGAGTCATCTTACCTAAGACTGTGAAAGCTTTAGCTAGGAGCACAACTGTTCTGATAGTGGTAAGAAGTCTTCTCTACTCCTTTAGATGGAAAATCCACTCCCTGTTTTGGTTCTGGGCTGATAGTAGATTTGCCTTTGAGCAAAAATATCTATGTCATGATACTATCATTTTATCAGTATTATTAGTACTTCCTGAGCACAGATATCAACACAACTTCACTGCAAGTTGATTTTCAGGAAATTATTTATATGTAAAACATAAATATTAGAAGAGAGAAACGACTACAGTCAAATAAAGGATCCTGATCTGAGTATTTCCCACTGGTTAAACAACTCAGTCCATTTGGCAATGTTCTGTTTTGGGAACCGGTAAGGTGTAACATTGTTGCAAAAGTGTAGACTTCTGGGTTTTAACCTGGGCACTAAAGCATTCAGTTAAGGATTGCTGTCTTACTCTCCTAATACATTGGATTTTCATTTCCATCTATTTATCCTTTAAACTTCTACTACCTTTTTGATAATTGCATGTTTAAATAAGTCACATTAAGATGCTAATGTATTTTACTTTTATACTAATTTCTGTTGGCTGTTAAAAATAAATTTCTGTAAGTCCTTGTTTCATAGTTTAACTGATCCACAATTTTTATATTCTTTCCTCAAAGCAGTTACTGTACTTGACAAAATTACCCAAGCATAGCTCTGTAACTAAGCACTGGAGTATACAAGCAATGACATGAGCACATGGATGATAAGATGTAAATTGAAGACTAAATGTTAATAGAAATGCATTTTGCGTTTGCTTTTTCCCCCCTTTCTCACAATGAATCAGGGAAAAGTGACGAAAATATATGTCATAGAAGGCCCATTAACTGACATACAAAATCGTTCAAGCAATGTAGTTCACTGGAGAGACTAAAGATATGTAATGAGAGTGAGAAAGTAGTTTGATAATCAGAATGAGTCGAAAGCAATCTCTTGCCTGTTTGAGCTTGCCCAGATGACTGGAGAAGGAAAATGTTCTTTTCTTCTGAGACAGAAACAGGACATCAGTCAAAATGATAAGGGATGTCAGTGGAATATTTTTCTGTCTGAGTGAGGGACCCTTGATCTGGTGCCTGCACTGGGTATTTCTTTCTTTCGTTCGTTCTTTTTTTCTTTTCTTTTCTTTTCTTTTCTTTTCTTTTCTTTTCTTTTCTTTCTTTCTTTCTTTCTTTCTGTCTTTCTTTCTTTTGCTTCAGTATTATTTAGCCTTTAAGGTATTAAATTTAATATCAATATAATAAAAGAAAAGTTCAAACTTCTTACTTGAGTAATGTAAAAATAATTTCTCTATAAAAATGTATAGATTTAAAAGCCAGCAAAATAAAAAAAAACTATTTTGTTAATATAAATAAAGAATTATATTTCCCAAGGTGAGCATGAAATTACCTTTGAGATGGGAATTTTGTATATATTTTCATTTAATTTATAAGCACATGCAAATGTTTTTGCTTTGGCTAAGTATCGATGGGTAGCTGAAAACATTATTTACCAGTTATCTATAAGGTATATAATGCATTGTTGTTTCCTTTTTCTACTACATTAACTTCCTGAAGATTATAGAAAAGAAACATTTTAGGTTACTAATAGATGGCAAAATAGGAGCTATTTTAAAATTATATATATATTATAATTTAAAGTAGACCATAGTTGTATTTATGGTATGCAATTGATAACATTCACTCTATTACTCTGTTTTAAACTTCTTTTTAAATATGAAATTTATGTTAACATGGCAGAAAAGTTTCTAGTGATAGAAATGGATAATTCACCTGATATGTACTGACACACTTTAAAGTTAAAGCTACAGTCCTGGTAGAGTGTGTGATATAAGGCGTACAATAAAAAAAAAAATACAGTTCTAGTTATGAGTGCCACTTAATTGGAAAATCCTCTTAAGTAAGCTGTCTGCTGTTTCAGTGACTCAGTATTCATGCCACATGGTTTTCTACTTGGATATTAACCCCATTATTAAGACATTCAATTAAGGATTGCCATCTTACTCTCTTAATATTATGGATTTTTGTATTTATATGTTTTTTTTAAACTTCTAATAAATTTTTGATAATTATATGCTACTCTCTTCAGTTAATAATTCCATCAGGATAAACATTTATTGTCTCTAAAATTCCATACATATCTACCTCACCAATGGAAAGGCTAAGCCCACCATGGTCGCTTTTTTTAATTAATTATTTATTCACTTTGTATCTTGAACATAGCCCCCTCTCTCTTCTCCTTCCTGTTCCACTTTCCCTTCCTAGTCTCACCTCTTCACCTCTACTATTCCTCAGGTAAGAGGAGCCCCCTCCCTACCCATATTCCTCAGCTCATCAAATTGCAACAGGACAGAGCAGCACCTCTTCCTCTGTGACCAGACAAGGGAGCCCCATCAGGGGGGAGTGATCAGAAAGCAGGTAACAGAGTCCACTTCAGAGCCAACCCCTGTCCTTACTAGGTAATCCATCTGAAACCCGAGATACCCACCTCCTACATCTGTTTAAGGGGCCTAGGTCCAGTCTATGCATGGTTCTTAGTTACTGTTATTGAAGAGAAACATCAAGTAAGATAATTTCTATAAAATAAGAAATATGCATAGCACAAAAATGCAGTAAATTATAACTCTGAGCAAATGTCCGTCGATTTATTCATTCTAACAAGTATGTTGTAAGCATTATGTGCAATAGTTAATACAAGAGAATGGACAAAGCAGACATAGACTTTCAGTGATTGATCTAATATAAACAACTAAAGATAGGCAGGAGACAGCCTCTTTTTTAGTGGTTCGATGATTGTCCCCGTTCATGCATAGTGATATGTTTCTCATGGGAACCATCTTCTTTTTTTATTTTTTAATTTTTTATTAATTACACTTTATTCATTTTGTATCCCCCTATGAGCCCCTCACTCCTCCCCTCCCGATCCCACCCTCCCTCCCCTTTCTGCATGCATGCCACTCCCCAAGTCCACTGATAGGGGAGGTTCTTCTCTTCTTTCTGATCTTAGTCTATCAGTTCTCATCAAAAGTGGCTGCATTGTCCTCTACTGTGGCCTGATAAGGCTGCTCCCCCCTCACGGGGAAGTGATCAATGAGCAGGCCAATCAGATTATGGCAGAGGCAGTCCCTCTTCCCATTACTATGTAACCCACTTGGACACTGAACAGCCATGGGCTACACCTGTGCAGGGGTTCTAGGTTATCTCCACGAATAGTCCTTGGTTGGAGTATGAGTCTCTGGGAAGTTCCCTGTGTTCAAATTTTCTTGTTCTGTTGCTCTCCTTGTGGAGTTCCCGTCCCCTCCAGCTCTTACTATTTCCCACTTCTTACATAGAATTCCATTCACTCTGCCCATCAGTTGGCCATCAGGCTCAGCATCTGCTTTGACAGTCTATACTGCAGAAGCTTTCAGAGGCCCTCTGTGGCAGGTTTCAAGGTTGTTTCCTGTTTTCTTCTGGCTTTCAGAGGCCCTCTGTAGCAAGTTCTGAGGTTGTTTCCTATTTTCTTTTTCTTCTGATGTCCATCCTCTTTGCCTTTCAGGATGGGAACCATCTTCTTTCTGTGGTCCACTTTGAGAGTTTGTGGCATTGCTTGACAGATCTTGACTAGACCCTTTCACGTCTACTGGGCAAGCAGAACTGCTTCCTTACCCTTTTAGCTCAGCCTTAATTTTAGACAGTGGTTTGTTGATCATTCTCCCCAATACTGATAATACTGATATATATATATATATATACTCATGATAATCTGCCCATATATATATATACACACACACATATATCTGTAATTGGGCAGATTGTTCCATAGTTTATCTTGGACTCCCTAAAGCCTATCTTGTAAAATGCAGGTTTTCTCCATGCCCATCCTAGCTCCCGAATAATGACATAGAAACCTTCATAATTATTATGAGCCTCAGGTACTATAGCGGGGCAGATACTCAGCAATTCTAACTCAGGTCTGGCCTACTTCTACCACATGGCCCTGCCACCTGAGTCTTGCTCTGGTACCTACTTCTTATTAGGTCCCTGCCTCTGGGACCAGAGACCCTCTCCCTGGGCTTGGAGGCTGGGCCTTTTCTAATTCTGCCCATCTGTTGGGTGTTCAGCTCTTTATTTAACCAGTCAGAACAAAACATTGAAACAAGAGCTGCTTCACAATAATTACAACTCCAAAATCCAGACTGCAACCAGATTTCTGGGTTCAGAAATCAGTATTTGAATATTATAAGAATAATCTTTACACAATGCAGAAAAACATCACTCCAACACATCTGAAAAACAATTAGACTTCATCATGAGTGGTGCCCAAGAAGCTATGTAGACTACCTGAACACTAAATATCAAAAATATACAGTGTGGTGAGCATCATAACCAGTGCCTGTATTAAGCCTGGAGATGTGCATAGATACTTACGCTTGTCTTAAAAATCGTTAATGTATTGTCATTGAATTCTTGCAGCAACAGTAAGACTCTGAACTATTCTTAGCCCTGTGTGGATTGAGAAAACTTAGGGGAAAAAGACATTTCAAATTTTCTGACTTCCTATATTGAATTGGAAGACCTTTGATTCAAACAGACACACACTAATCACACAGGGACACCTTAACCTCTACAATACTCTGTCTCTCCATGCACACACTTAAGAAGCTAATCATTTAATATTGATTGTTTAGTGTTTCCCTGTGAAGAAAACTGAGGTCAAATATTTATGTTTACCCAAGATTAAGTGCAATTAGCAGGTATCTACTGCCATGGAAGTTTACCAGGCTTGGGGTCATTAATAAGAAATATAGAAAAAAAGAAATATAGAGCATAGAATGCATTTATTAAACAAGGGCTTCTTATTGGTATAGAATAAATAATAAATTGGTTCCTGGTCCTGTTTCACAAACTTTATATTGAGTTCATGAATTTCTGGCTACCAATGTACTTAGTGATGTTTTTGAAATGATATGATATATGCAAAAGGCTTTTTGTATTATTGTAGAGACTAAAGAACAAGAAATTTCATCAGAAATACAAAGGAATTTCTGTTTTTTTAACTGATGTAAAGCTAGTTTGCCATCTAATATATTCCACAAGAGACTTTGATGAAGAAATTTCATTATTTTGTCCAAGCAACTTCTGGCTTCTAATATCAGAAGAAATTTTAGAACTTAGATACCTCACCTCATCTGAAGGCCATGCTTATATCAACACAAGAAATTTTACTATCTACTAGAATACTCAATGTTCTATTTTATTTTAATTTTATATTTAGAGATAAAGTCACCATGAAAAGACAAAGGAGACAACCAAATACTCCCACACTGAGTATATTAGCATAATATATTCTGAGGACTTTGGATGATGGCTGCTGGGATACAGAGAAAAAGTAGGAAAATAAGGGTGATTCCCAACACTCGGTTGCATGATGGTGTGACCTACAAATGACCCTTTGCCAAACCACTTCTTCCAAGGATTATGTTTGTTATATGTTTTACTCATATGTTCTAAATGTTGATATATAGAATGTTTCTTGGTCGGTCTTTGAAGACAAACAGAGTTCAAATATTGTCTAGGTCACTCACTGGTGCTTGTAACTTAGGCAAATTACTTAATATTTTTTAAGCCATCTATAACATGTGGACTAAACATTAAATGAGTCAGTAGTATGATAGTACATAACACATTTGACAGATGATCTTATTGTAAATTTTAAGTGTACTGTATGGAGACAAATGCTGGGTAAATGAGAAGTTTATTTTTCTTGATGTTTCTTTTAATCTCGTGTACTTGCCATTGAATTCACCAGCTGGCCAGCAGTGATGGAGAAGTTTTCTTTGTTGAGTAATTTGAAAAAGTTTGGTGAGTCTCCATGTTTTTCCTTAAGGAGATAAGAGTTTGATGTCAGTGTGTGGTATTGGGACTATGTAGACATCATTATTCTAAAACCCTTCCGTATTTGAAAGCAGCCCCAGAACTGTGTCTTGCATGACTGCTTTTGTTGAAGTTCACGTTCAGTGGATTCATGTCTGAAATATTTGATTTGTACAAATGATTTTTACGTCCAGAATATTGATTATAAGAACAACAAATTATAATATTTAGTGACTGATATTGAAAAAAGGCATTTTAATATATACTTAAGGTCATTCATGGCTTTGAAATGACAGTCTGCCTCTGTCAGTACTGTGTATGTTCAGTAGACTTTACATGCTGTGAACTCACAGGATGATCCAGCCTCTCAAATCCATGAAGCAGAGCCTCCCTTGTTTACAGTATTTAAAATAAATTGTTTCACTTCTCTGTGGGATTGTTTCTTGTTGAGAAAAACCTCATAATTAAAAGCAGCAACTGGAATGGAATTATAATGCAGGTATTCTGACAATGCGGGCACCTGGTATATTATCTTGAAATACACTGACCTATGGCTACTGCCGATGGTGTTCATTCTAGGAGAGATTTGCATAACTGCAGAGAATTAGTCTCCCTGCCCATCTTTTTTGAAAAGACCATAGAGTACTTAGTAGAGAGGAGGTAATTATGCTATTTGGGATAATAGTCAGATTTACTGTCTAGAATGTTATTCTGAACACTCCATGAATGTCAGAATAATTGCTCAAATCCTGTTTTGATAAAAACTGATTTATTTTTTTCAGGTCTTTCTTTATGCTCTTCTTTTATTTTTATTTTCATTTCTTTAAACAACCAGCTCTACATTATTGCCAACTGTTCTATTTAATATTAATATTGACCTTTTGTCTGTGTCTAGACATTGTTTATAGGAAAAAAAAAACTTTGAGTTCTCATAAACCAAATTTTTTCTAAATGGTGATTGCACGTTTGTTCATTGTTTCCTCACTTACCCATCACTGCATGCAATGCTTAGAAGTTAGTTGACTCTGGACATTCCTATGGATGCCCACAAACATGTAATCATTAATTCTTTCTTCATAGTAAAGAGGCACCCAAGAGCACAGTGAAAAAATTCTTAAATTGATTTTGCTATTAAATGACAATTATAAAATGATAATATTATTAAAGTTAAATATACTTGCTATATTTTAATTCTGGTGACATTTATTTATAACATGCTAAAAGTTTTATCTACCAGTATAATATTTTCTCATCCACATCATTGTTAATTCTGTTTTTTCTTCTTATATGAATATATTTTCATTGTGATAATAAAAAGGGAGAAGTAAAAACTAAGTATTTTGCATGGATAATCTTACAAACCATTTATTTATCATATAAATAAATGTAAAAATTTGCCATTAGCCTAATGAGATTTGTATAATTTTAGAAAACTCCAGATAACTCTTAGTGACCATCAATTATATGCTGAAATCTCTCAGTATATAATTAAAGTGCACTATTTAAAGTTTTAAAGTTGACCACTTGTGTTACTTAAGCTTATAAGCAAAATTATTTTTACATGCTAACTTTATTTTTAATTAATCATTATTCTAGTAAATAGATATCATCTACCACAATTAAATATATATTATTACTGACATTCAATTGGTCACTAACTATGTATTTTGTGTGACCTTGACTGAATAATGAATTATTGTACTGTCATTGGTATATACAACATCCAGAATTTATCATGATGTAGCTATTTTGTTATGCAGAAATTTAGCTTATTCTTTGAAATAATTTCAAATCCTTGTTTTATATATTGACCTAGAAATAGCCACAAATATGCTTACATCCAAAATATTATTCTAGAATTACAGAACTCAGGCCTTAATATTATCATTAAAGCATAAAGTATATTGTTTCTATTTTAGCTGTGTTCATTTCAAAATAAGCCACCTCAAACACATCTACACTGGAAAGTGGGGCGGGGGGAGAGAGAGGTGAGCATGCACAATTAATAAAATATGCAATTTTCTATTTTTTAATTAAAAACCCTTAAATAAAAGTGCATGAGCACTGTCTTCCATAGACGAATTGTTACATGGCACCCTCGTTCAGCCAGTCTACAAAGCTATCTGTGATGGCAGAAAAAGGTTCTTTCTTGAAATGGAGGCCTCATCCTCTTCCTCCCAGCACCCGTTCAAAGTCCTTTGTCTATTTGTATTCATTATTGCTGCTGCAGGAACAGAGTGTGTTTTCATTACTTCATTGGCACGGAAAGCACTGACTCGTGCTTGCTGTCCATTCTGACCCGTTTCCTCCCGTTCTCTACTCTCATTTACTGAAAAACCCGCCAATAGAAAAACCAAAATACACAATGTAGAACAGTTCAAAACGCACAGTGTATCACAAATTAAGTTGTCTTATCTCGCTTAATACCATTGTATTTGTTGAACAAACAACACAAAGAAGCTCATGAAAAACTGTATTTTGAAGATTTTTTTTATTACGTCATGCTTTTAAAAACTCTGTTAACATTATCAATACTCTAAATGTGTATTATGTTATTATAATGGGTAATTTTGATTTCTTCTAGGATATTCTGCTGGTAATGACAAAATAGTTTTGCTGCATGACTAACACATTAAGTTTATAGTTTGAACTTAATAGTATACAACTATTTAACATGATTGTTGAGTTTGTTTTAATTTATCGTAAATTTTCTGTGACTACCATGGTCATCAAACAAGTTCTCCTTAAACTCAAACTCATATATATGTAGATAAATATATTCACATAACCTGCATTCATTTACTAGCATGGGATTTTTAGGATTCTAGGCTTTTCTCTTTTGTTTTTGATTTTATTGAAAGTAATAACAGCAATATAATGTAACGAATTTATTATTGTGACTAAAATACATAGAAAAATCAGAAAAAATAAATTACATGCTTTCCTTCCTAATGATTACAAATGTGAAGAAACCGTAGACTTAATTTTTTTAAAGATACCTTTTTAATTTTTGTAATTAATATATAATTATACCATTTTTTTTGCTCTTTTCTCCTTTCAACAATCCCAGTGTACCCACCTATCTCAAAATCATGCTCGCTGACATATTTTTCTTTAACTGTGGTATATATATATATATATATATATATATATATATATATATATATATATACACAATGCAGGCACCTGGTATATATATATCATATCAGATATGATATATATATATATATCATATATCTCTTAATATAAAAATACAACCTTCTTAGTCCTTATAATGTATATATATGTTATTATTTCAGGTCTTAGTAACAACAATTGAAGAAAACTATCCTGAAAGAGACTTTTTCTCCCGTTCTCACAATTTTTTTTTTTCTTTTTAGTTACATTTTGTTAACTCTGTGTCCCAGCTGTATCCCGCTCCCTCATTCCCTCCCCAACCCCACACTCCCTCCCTGGTCTCCTCCCTGCCCCTTTCCAAGTCCCCTGATAGGGGAGGACCTCCTCCCCTTTCATCTGACCCTGTTTTATCAGGTATCTTCAGGGCTGGCTGCTAAGTCCTCCTCTGTGGCCTAACAGACGGCTCCTCCCCGGAGGGGGGGGGGTCAAACAGCCTGCCCTTGAGATCCTGTTAGAAATAGTCCGTGTTCCCCTTACTTTGGAAAACTACTTGGTTACTGAGCTACCACTGGCCACATCTGAGCAGAAGTTCTAGGTTATATACATAGATGGTCCATGGTTGAGTATCAGTCTCAGAAAAGACCCTGTGCCCGGATATATTTGGTCCTTGTAAAGCTCCTATCCTTTCCATATCATACTAACTTCCCTTCTTTCATATGATTCCCTGCACTCTGCCGAGGGTTTGGTTATGAGTCTTAGTGTCTGCTTTGAAACACTGCTAGGTAGAGTCTTTCAGATGCCTTTTGTGGTAGACTCCTGTCATAAGTTCAATGCACATCCCATTTGTCTTTCTCAATGAGGATTAATCACCTTTGCCTGTGTCCACTTTCTTGATTATCTTCTTTAGGTGTGTAGATTTCATTATGTTTATCATATCTTGTAGGTCTATATAAGCGAGTATATACCAAGTTTGTCTTTCTCCTTCTGGGATACTTCACTCAGAATGATCTTTTCTAGATCCCACCACTTGCCTGCAAATTTCATGATTTCCTCCTTTTTGATTGCTGAGTAGTATTCCATTGTGTAAAAATACCACAATTTCTGTATCCATTCCTCCGTTGATGGACATCTGGGTTGTTTCCAAGTTCTGGCTATTACAAATAAAGATGCTACGAACATGGTTGAACAAATGTCCTTGTTGTGTACTTGAGCAAATTTTGGGTATATACCTAGGAGTGGTATAGCTGGGTCTTGAGGTAGCACTACTCCTAGTTGTCTGAGAAAGCGCCAGATTGACTTCCAAAGTGGTTGAACCAGTTTACATTCCCACCAGCAATGGAGGAGGGTTCCCTTTTCTCCACAACCTCTCCAGCATGTGCTATCACTTGAGTTTTTCATCTTGGCCATTCTGATGGGTGTAAGGTGAAATCTCAGGGTCGTTTTGATTTGCATTTCCCTAATGGCTAATGAGGTTGAGCATTTCTTTAAGTGTTTCTCTGCCATTCGATGTTCCTCTTTCGAGAATTCTCTGTTTAGCTCTGTTCCCCATTTTTTAAGTGGATTACTTGGTTTGTTGCTTGTCTGCTTCTTTAGTTCTTTATATATACTGGATATTAGCCCTCTGTCAGATAAAGGGTTGGTGAAGATTCTTTCCCAATCTGTAGGCTGTCTATTTGTTTTGATGACAGTGTCTTTTGCTTTACAGAAGCTTTTCAGTTTCATGAGGTCCCATTTATTGATTGTTGCTCTTAGAGCCTGTGCTGTTGGTGTTCTGTTCAGGAAGTTGTCTCCTGTGCCAATGAGTTCTAGGCTGTTTCCCACTTTTTTTCCAATTGATTTAGAGTATCTGGTTTTATGTTGAGGTCCTTGATCCACTTGGACTTTAGTTTTGTGCAGGGTGATAAATATGGATCTATTTTCATTTTTCTGCATGTAGACATCCAGTTGGTCCAGCACCATTTGTTGAAGATGCTGTCTTTTTTCCATTGAATGGATTTGGCTTCTTTGTCAAATATTGAGTATTCATAGGTGTGTGGGTTTATTTCTGGGTCTTCTATGCGATTCAATTGATCCTCCTTTCTGTTTCTATGCCAATACTATGCAGTTTTTATTACTGTTGCCCTGTAGTACAGCTTGAGATCGGGAAAGGAGATACCTCCAGATGATCTGTTGTTGTACAGGATCATTTTGGAGATTCTGGGTTTTTTGTTTCTCCATATGAAGCTGAGAATCTTTTTTTCAAGGTCTGTAAAGAATTGAGTTGGTATTTTGATGGGAATTGCATTGAATCTGTAGATTGCTTTTGGCAGGATGGCCATTTTCACAATGTTAATCCTACCAATCCATGAGCACGGGAGATCTTTCCATCTTCTGAGATCTTCTTCAATTTCTTTCTTCAAAGACTTGTAGTTTTTCTCAAACATGTCTTTCACTTGCTTGGTTAGAGTCACACCAAGGTACTTTATGTTATTAGTGGCTATTGTGAAGGGTGTTGTTTCCCTAATTTCTTTCTCAGCCTTTTTGTCTTTGGTATACAAGAGGGCTTCTGATTTTTTTGAGTTGATTTTGTATCCTGCCACTTTGCTGAAGGTGTTTATCAGCTGAAGAAGTTCTCTGGTTGAATCTTTGGGTTCGCTCATGTATACTATCATATCATCTGCAAATAGTGACACTTTGACCTCTTCCTTTCCGATTTGTATCCCCTTGATCTCCTTTAGTTGTCTTATTGCTCTGGCTAGGACTTCAAGTACAATGTTAAAGAGATATGGAGAGAGTGGGCAGCCTTGTCTTGTCCCTGATTTCAGTGGGATTGATTTAAGTTTCTCTCCATTGAGTTTGATGTTGGCTATAGGCTTGCTGTATATTGCCTTTACTATCTTTAGGTATGTGCCTTGTATCCCTGATCTCTCCAAGGCTTTAAACATGAATGGATGTTGGACTTTGTCAAATGCTTTTTCAGCATCTAAGGAGATGATCATGTGGTTTTTTCTCCTTCATTTTGTTTATGTGATGGATTACATTGATGGATTTCCGTATGTTGAACCACCCTTGCATTCCTGGGATGAAGCCTACTTGGTCATGGTGGATGATATCTTTGATGTGTTCTTGGATTCGGTTTGCAAGTATATTATTGAGTATTTTTGCATCTATGTTCATAAGAGAGATAGGTCTGAAGTTCTCTTTTTTTGTTGGATCTTTGTGTGGTTTAGGTATCAAAGTGACTATGGCTTCATAGAATGAGTTTGGTAGTGTTCCTTCTATTTCTATTTTGTGGAATAGTTTGAGGAGAATTGGTGTTAGTACTTCTTTGAAGGTCTTGTAGAATTCTGCGCTTAAGCCATCTGGTCCAGGGCTTTTTTTGGGGGGGAGACTGTTAATGACTGCTTCAATTTCCTTGGGAGATATAGGGCTATTCAGTCTTTCTACCTGATCTTGACTTAATTTTGGTAGATGGAATCTGTCAAGAAAGTTATCCATTTCATTTAGATTTTCAAATTTTGTGCCATATAGGCTTTTGTAGTATGACCTAATAAACGTTTGGATTTCCTCAGTGCCTGTAGTTATGTCCCCATTTTCCTTTCTGATTTTGCTGATTTGTATGGTTTCTCTCTGCTTTTTAGTTAGTTTGGCTAAGGGTTTGTCTATCTTGTTGATTTTCTCAAAGAACCAGCTTTTTGTTTCATTGATTCTTTGGATAATTTTATTTGTTTCTAATTGATTGATTTCTGCCCTTACTTTGATTATTTCCAGCCTTCTGCTCCTCTTGGGTGTATCTGCTTCTTTTTTTTTCTAAGTTTTTCAGTTGGGCCATTAAGTTGTTTGTATGTGATGTTATGGATTTCTTCTTGTAGGCACTTAGTGCTATAAATTTTCCTCTGAGCACTGCTTTCAATGTGTCCCATAAATTTGGGTATGTTGTGCCTTCATTTTCATTGAATTCTAGAAAGTCTTTAATTTCTTTTTTTATTTCTTCCTTGACCCAGCTGTCATTTAGTAGTAAGTTGTTCAGTTTCCATGTGCGTGTCGGCTTTTTGTTGTTTCTGTTGTTGTTGATGTCCAGCTTTAGTCCATGGTGGTCAGATAGTATACAAGGGATTATTTCAATCCTTTTGTATCTGTTGAGGCTTGCTTTGTGACCAACTATATGGTCTATTTTGGAGAAGGTTCCATGCGATGCTGAAAAGAAGGTGTACTCTTTTGAGTTTGGGTGAAAAGATCTGTAGACGTCTATTAGGTCCATTTGATTTAGGGATTCTGTGAGTGCTTTTATTTCCCTATTTGGTGTCTGTCTGGTTGATCTGTCCCTTGATGAGAGTGGGGTGTTGAAGTCTCCCACTATTAAGGTATTAGGATCAATGTATGATTTAAGCTTTAATATTGTTTCATTTACGAATGTAGGTGCTCTTGTATTTGGGGCATAGATATTCAAAATTGTGATGTCCTCTTGTTGGATTTTTCCTTTGATGAGAATATAGTGGCCCTCCTTATCTTTTTTGATTAACTTCGGATGAAAGTCTATTTTATTAGATATTAGGATGGCTACTCCAGCTTGTTTTCTGGAACCATTTGCTTGAAAAACATTTTTCCAGCCCTTTACTCTGAGGTAGTGTTTATCTTTGTTGCATAGGTGTGTTTCTTGGATGCAACAGAATGTTGGGTCTTGTTTCCGCAACCATTCTGTTAGCCTGTGTCTTTTTATTGGTGAGTTGAGTCCATTAATAATGATAGATAATATTGACCAATGCATGTTAGTTCCTTTTGTAATGGAGTTGATGATCTTACCTTGTTTCATTGCTTGTTTTCTTTTCATTTTTGTTGGGATATTATCTGTATGCCCTGTTTTCTTGGGTGAATTCGTTTTTGTTGGATTGGAGTTTTTCTTCTAGTATCTTCTGTAGGGTTGGTTTGCTGTATAGATATTGCATAAATTTAGTTTTGTCATGGAATATTTTGTTTTCTCCATCTATGTTGATTGAAAGCTTTGCAGGGTATAGTAGTCTGGGTTGACATTTGTGATCTCTTAGAGTCTCCATGATGCTTGCCCAGGCCCTTCTGGCTTTCATAGTTTCTGATGAGAAGTCTG
>NW_026596051.1:40215233-40271657 GCF_907164565.1 Psammomys obesus
TCTCTCTCTCTCTCTCTCTCTCTCTCTCTCTCTCTTTGTGTGTGTGTGTGTGTATTATACAGAGGATGAAACCTAGGTTTGTATAGGCTAAGAAAGTGTTTTACAATTGATCTACACACCTAGGTCTTGAAAATATATAAATGACAGAAAAAAGAAACTTTGGGCTATTCTATTTTGATTTATATCCATAAATTCATATAGGAATCAACTATATACATATATACATATTGGTACACACATAAATATTTGAAGTAAAATCAATACAAAACAGCATAAACTTTATGTAAAGCTAGTTATTATTTCAGTGGATTTAAACTCAGCACCCTATGGGTTATGATGTTCAATTTGTAAACCACAGATCTAAAATCTGTCCATGACCCATCAAGTTTTTCCCACAGAACAAGCACAATTTATCAAAAGAAATAAGGATGGTGCATTGCTCATAAAATATAGTGTTAAGATGCAAAAACAAAAATTTTTAACTTCATAGTAAATTCAGTTTCCCTTTTTTATCTTAGAAGAAACTCACTATTGTCAATCAGAAATCTTGATGACACTGAGATAGCTACTGAGGTATTAGCAGCTGTAAGCTACTGAACAAATCAGTCCATGTAATTAGGCTCCTGTTGTACCCCTACAGCTGCCACTGGTAGGCCTCTGCCCCTTGGCTGAGCAGCAAAAGATGAGCTGCACCGTTTAAAATAACATCTGTTGGAGCTTCACGCCAACTTTGTTACTCTTTCAGAAAAGGAAACTCAACCAGGGAAATTATGTATAGGACAGACCCTGGAAGAGGTTTTTTTATTTTATTTATTTATTTTTATTAATTACCGTTTATTCCCTTTGTATCCCAGCTGTAGCCTCCTCCCTCATCCCCTCACAATCTCACCCTCCCTCCCTCATCTCCTCCTATGCCCCTCTCCCAGTCCCTGATAGGGGAGGTCCTCCTCCCTTTCCATTTGACCCTAGCCTAGCAGGCCTCATCAAGACTGGCTGCATTGTCTTCCTCTGTGGCCTGCTAAGGATGCACCCCCCTCAGGGGAGGTTTTTAAGTGTGATTGAGTAGGAAGAGTTCACCCAAGTCTTCATTCTAAGAAGCACGAACCACCTCAACTTCAGAATGTAGCCAATGTCACTACACTGAGAAAGTGCCTGTGCCATGATGACAGTCCTCCCTGTGACCCTCCTGAAGACATATTACTTATAAACCATCTCCCTTCCATGACATTCATGTTTTACTAGGTGCCTGCTATGTATATGTAACTAGCCTGGCGCTACAGCATCCAAGGTGCAGAGTTCCCAAGTCCCCTTTCCCACAGAGACCTCTACTTTACATAGTACATCACATGGATATTGGTAGATTTCAGCACACTGTGTTAGTGATATGATGGAGACAGAGGACAAAAATTTTAAAAAAAGTTAGCATTGAAATTGGTGAGCCAGAACCCATCTCCAAGGAAATACCTTGGAAATGTACTTTAATGCTTCATGAGAGACAAATATGAGTTAAGAAATGAAGAAACACACCAATGCCATTCAGTTATGAAGGAACACAGGTTTTATAGAAATTACATTATTGGATGTCCTTGTTGCAGTGGCAAATGGGAACACAAATTTAAGAGAAAAGATTAAGAATATAAGGAAGTTAGCACCTAGATACAGTAGGGCCATCTATGCTGAGTCTGGAACTTATAATGAAGTTTACTGAAGAAGTGTTAAAAGTAGAAAGAGACATACTTTAATTGTTATTCTTAAATGATCCCAGAGTCACACAAGTTCTAAAAATGTCACAAGTACTAGACCTGCCTTTCTACAGCTTAGAGTCAATGTGATTTTTATTTTCTAATTTTGAGATTCATGCTACCCTATTTTAGAATGGCTTAGTTATAACTGTTAAGAAGCCCAGAGACAAATCTAACTAAAGTGTTGCTAAGGACTCCTTCAAGGTTACCCTTGAAATGTTAGTTACTAGTGTTTTATTCAACAGAATGAAATTGGACTATGCTAATTGATCCTTGAGAAATAATACAGATTACTAGGTATCATCATAAAGTTGAAGGTTTTGAGGGTCTTAACTAGATACTCAACATTTAAGGTCACATGATTCAACAATTGTATAACAGAAGTCATTTTTTCCCTTCTATATTGCTGACTAGATGAAATATGAACAATCTAACAAGAGAAATAATAGGAATATGTACAGGGTTCCAGCTGCCATTGCAAAAATTACCACAAACTCTGGGTCTCAAAACAGTGGAAATCCATTCTGTTAGAATTAAATAGGTTCGCAGTCTTACACAAATGTTAGAAAGCTGAAATTCACTTTCCTTTCTGTGGACTCAAAGAAACTCTTTCTGTGCCTTTGTTAGTTCCTAGAACATTTCCATGTTGCTTGGTTTGTAGTCGTCGCTCCCCTCTTCTGTGAAAGCAGCATCAGGTGGAACCCTTTCCATAGCGTTTTAGTCTGACCTTGACATTTCTTTTGTCTTCCACTTCTTCTCCACGGCCCCCATGGTTTCACTCTGAGTGCTTAGATAATCCAATATAATTTCCCATCTTGTATCCTCTCTACTAACAGTTTTAAGATTTTTGAAAACCTTCTTTCACATTCATTATGTTACCTGACCTATTCATAGGTTCCAAGGATCTCGGTATCAACATTTTCGAATGGGAGAACTCTTGCTAATCCAGAGAGATTGCTAAAAGATGTGTTCACTGGATTTTGCACTAAAATCACATAGCTTAGCAGGGTGTGCTGCAGACACTAGAGTGTGCCCAGAGCTGGCTCCTTATTCTTCTACTTTTTATTTTATTATATTTTTTTTAGGACATGCAGAAGGTGCAGCAGTGCAAGTCTTTAACACTCTCAAAAGAAATAGGTAATAAATAAAACATTTCAATGAGAAACAAAAAATCAATGGAGCAAACTAATCCAGAGCTGTTTCATTGATTTCTGCCCCTTCCTTTAGCTGCTCGTTGAGTTTTGTTAGCTGGTCAGTGGAGGTCATGTCCTCCCTTTCGCCTTTATTTCCTTGCTGTACATGCTAGCTCTTCAGCATTCTTGGTCCTAATATGATTGCCGTTTGTAGTGTCAACCAATCAACCTATTGACCAGAGTCAGGAGGCATCGTTCTAAGTGTTTAGAAATTCTCCCCATGAATGGTTTTCCAGGGCCTACCAAATGTCTCAGAACTCCAACAGTACTTTGGAACTCAATGTTTACTGGAAATCTTTCTCAATGGCTAAAATCTCTGTCTTCCTTTTCAATCACAATCACTAATGGAATCACTCACTAGCTTGTTTTTACAAGAGAATTTCTATCCAGACAAGCTTTTCTGTGTGTTTTGTGAAACAGTCCAATTAATAACCCAAAGCAAAGAGAGTGAGAGTATGCATAGAAAATGCACATAACAATTAGAATAATTTCATAGTTTTTTTGAAAATGAGAATGAATCAGGATCATGAATTTTGCTTCTTTAAAAATTATATTATTGACTAAGTTTAAATTGCTATGATTTCCTTTGTCCTAAACCAATCTTGCTACATTATGGTTCTACTCTATACATAACCTTTACTATGATCCATTTTAGACTTTTGCAAAAAAAAAAAAAAAAAAAAAAAAAAAAAAAAAATTGTAGAAAAAAAAAGCAAGGAAACATCTTTAATGCTATTGGCATCACTCTTCCTCTCAACACAACCTGTAACACCTAATAGACTTGATTCAATATTTAAAAAAGTCACATTTATTCGGTGTCTATATATTTATAGAAGTTCAGATTGCAGGAGCTATTGTCTGACTTCTGACTTGCAAAGACAATGTTTTTCCATGATGAAGGGAACATATACAAAAAACTAATGTTTACCACATGAAACCTTTTAGTTTTCTTTTGCATACCTTTACAACACAATATAATAATACAATATAATAAATATAGTAATCTAATACATTGTATTCTTTGGGGAGCAAAATAAGATCCTCATTTACTTTAAGCGTGGAACCAGAAGATATTCTTTCTAAATTTTATTTTTATTTTTTTACAATTTATTCATTTTATATCCCGATTATAGCCCCTCCCTTATCTTCTCCAGGCTGCACCCTTACTTCCTCTTCCTCCCTATCTCCTTTTCCAAGTCTACTAACAGGGAGAGTCCTCCTCCCCTGCCATCTGACCGTAGCTTATCAAGTCTCAGCAGGACTACCTCAATTCTCTTCCTCTGTAGTCTGACAAGGCCAAATCACCAGGGGGAAATGATCAAAGATCAGGAAATCAAGTTCATGACAGAAGGGTCCCCTGCTCCCCTTACTGAGGAACCTACATGAATACTGAGCAGCCTATAGGCTATATCTGTGTAGGAGGTCTAGATGTTCCTAAACAGAAGAACGGATACAGAAATCATGGCACATTTACACAATGGAATACTACTCAGCTATTAAAAATAAAGAAGTCATGAAATTTGCAAGCAAATGAATGAAATTATAAAAGATTACGTATAAGTGGATATTAGCCATATAATATAGGATAACCATATTAAAATCTACAGACTTAAAGAAGCTAAACAACTAGGAGGACTCTAGGGAGGATGTTTAAATCTCATTTAGTATGGCAAACAGGATATACAACAGAAGGGTGGAAAAGGGGGAACAGGACAGGAGCCTACCATTGTGGTCCTCTGAAAGGCTCCATCCAACAGGGGATTAAAGCAGATGCTGAGATTCACAATCAAATTTTGGGCAGAGCGCAGGGAGTCTTATGGAAGAAGGAGAGGACAGAAAGACATAAGCGGGGCAAGAATCCACAAGGAGACCAACAAAGCAAAAAAACTCTGGGTCTAGGGGATTCTGCAGACACTGATGAACCAACCAAGGACAATGTATGGAGAGGACCCAAAGGCATTCTCACAGCAAAAGAGTCTCTATGTGCAATCTATATTGTTGGGTTTATATTCTATAGCTTTCTCACCAGCGATAAACAATTGACTAAGCCATCAGGATATAGAACTAATGAAAAAAATGATTATTCCAGAAATGATGATAACCCTTTTGCCTTAAAACTCAGAGATTGCAGGTCATTAGTATAAAATAAATTGTTACTTACAAATCTTTTAGTACCACCCAAATCATATTTCCAGCAAATCCATTATAATGTAGTCATAAAATTATATAAAAAACTATTACCTTTTAAAATTTTTATCTAGTCATTTCTGGTTTTGTTTAAAGTTCCATTATGAACTAGAATGTATTTTAATTTCCTGGTATAAGTGACTTGAACTCAAGATCCTGATTGTAAGCAAATGAATAATTTTGATTTTTAATGAAAAGAAAAAGTTTTCAGTCCAGTAAATACATTCTTTAGCATTAATTTTCTGTTAAAATAAAAACTCACAAATATTATAATGAGTCTTTTAGACCCGGGCATTTAAATAAATTATCCTAAAATATAAACGTAATGAATCCTTTTTGTTGTAGTTCTAAATACATTTCATGTTTTGTGGTTTCTAAATGTCTCTTTACAGTTACCACATATAATTTTCATTATTTTTGAGACAAGGTTCTAAATTGTTAGGGTTTTCTTAACATTCCATTCTAATTCGAGTGTGTGTGACTAAGTGTGAAAATGTACCTTCTTTCTCCCACCTACTATGATGTGGGAAATAAAATAATGCTATAACTCATGTGTTCTGAGCTCCAGCAACATATTATTCAAAATTATTTACATCTATATCTGCATGTATGAAAGAATGGAAAACTATATTTATAACAGATGAAGTCCAAGATCCCTTAAGTAAATTAATTTCAGTATGAACACACCAAAGAGATTAGAAAGAAAATCACAAGAGTGGTGATTATTAGAATGGGAATACGCACAAACACACAAACACACACACACACACACACACACACACACACACACATAAAATGATGGCCCCAAACTGGGTCTATTCTCATTGAGATAAGGAAGTGGGAACTAGGGAAATAAATGGGTTTTGAAACTTCAACTTATCTGTAGAACTTCTATCATTTCCTTACTGTCTGCTTGATACATGACACTCCATTACCTCTGATTTGGCCTGGATGAAGAGAAGCATCAAAAAAAAAAAAAAAAAAAGCCATATTTATTGTTCATTGACTGATCGTGCCCAGTGCCCAGGCTGTCACCGTAAAGATTTGTGCTGCCATGATGTTTTCATGTGCCAACCAGCAGATCCACACTCCTGTTGTTTCAGCAAGAATGCCTGAGATGAGTGTGCATTATGAAGGCTGTGTCGAGTGATGCCACGTTCAGAATGACAGTGGTCTACACCTTGGGGCAGTAAGTGCTTCTTGCAATGCATTCAATTGCCATTTAACTGAGTTTGGCCTGAGGTATGAAGAAAAGTTGCTGATGCTTTCAAACACATTTAGACACTGTAAAATTGTCTAGACATGTCAGCAGTGAAGGAAAACACTCCAAGGTATAACACAATAGATTTCTGTAATTAAAGCAGCCGAGTTTACAACGCTTTATAAGGGAGCCCTTTGTTTGAACTTCTTAATTAAATGTGATTGTATCTCTAAACATTTTCTTTGAAAATGTTGTACTTGAGGTAATACTGGCCAGATTTTATCTATGAAGGAGACATGAGTGAAGTAGAAAGCCTTACTTGCAGACCTCAGCCTGTCATTTGGGAGCAGTTAATATATCATGGGCATGATGGTTCATCTGTTGTTCGTTTATGTGATATCGAGCACCCCCGCCCCCAGCCCACCCTCCCACCACTAATCAAACAAGTCAGGGATTCAAACAGCACACACTTACTGCTTCTCCTGGTTGAGGTTTACATCTTGGTTCTCCTAATTGTTTTTTCTTGCATCTCTGTTAGCTAAACTCATCCCCATCACTGACGAGGGGTAAATTTATTGACTTTGCTTGGGCAGCCAGATCTCCTTCTCCAGTGGCAATCATCTTTAGAGAGGATAAACTCAAATATCCCTTCCAATGATGTCCCCAAAGGCTACTAGGTCTCTTGAAGTCCAGGTTGGGGACAGCAGATCATCTTTCTGCAATATTCTAGTTTTCAGCTCCACCCTAGTCTCAAGTGATTACAATAAAAGCTTTACCTTTGTATTAGGAAGTATCATGAGACAACTTAAAGGGGTATATGCACAGAGATTAGAGTACTAGATGCCCTTTAAGTCTCATTTGACCTAATTACATACATACACTAGGAAGTTTGCAGAAGTTTGATATCAAGAGTACATTGTATTTTAAGTATTTGTCCTGTTTTCATTGTCTCGGACATGATTTTAACCTCTGATTCATAGATTAGCTGCTAATTGGACAAATTTTTAAGTTGGTGATGATCCCTTTTGTTCTTTACAGGCTTACAAAGATAGCCAGCTTTTTTTTCTGACATCTCTTTTCTTTTATTATTATTTACATTTTGTCAACTCTGTATCCCAGCTGTATCCTGTTCCCTTATTCCCTCCCAATCCCACCCTCCCTCCCTCATCTCATCCCTACCCCTTTCTAAGTCCACTGATTGGGGAGGACCTTCTCCCCTTTCATCTGATCCTGTTTTATCAGGTGTCTTCAGGACTGGCTGCAAAACTCTCCTCTGTGGCCTACCAAGACTGCTCCTCCTTTGGGGGGTGGGGAGGTCAAAGAGCCTGCCAATGAGTTCCTGTCAGAAATAGTCCCTGTTCCCCTTACTATGGGAAACCAATTGGTTACTGAGGTACCACGGGCTTCATCCGAGCAGAGGTTCTAGGTTATATCCATACATGGACCTTGGTTGGAGTGTGTCTCAGAAAAGACCACTGTGCCTAGAAATATTTGGTTCTTGTGGAGTTCCTATCCTTTCCACGTCATACTAACTCCTCCTTCTTTCATATGTTTCCCTGCACTCTGCCGAAGGTTTGGTTATGAGTCTTAGTATCTGCTTTGATACACTGATAGCCAGCCTTTTAGCAACCCAGTAGTGCGAGAAGTTCAAAAGGCAGTGACAACCATTGAAGTTGTTCAGTTTGAGTTACAAAGATAGCTCAGCTTAACTATTTTTATGTATGTTTTTTACATCCATGGTGCATAATGAATCAAACTTCAGAAAACAATTTGTAAGAGTTGATTCTCATGTGGGTCCTACGGAAGAACTATGATTGTCAAGCTTAGTAACACCTGCCTTTACCTGGTAAGCCATTTTACCGACATCACTTCTTTAAATAACTGAGCATAGTATAAGGCTTTCTAAACACCAACTTTCAATAAAAATTTAAGGTGCTTTTAGAAAAAAAAAAACTCAACACTTCTAACATCTCGAACTCAGTAAAATATTTTCAAAATAGACAAAAGAAGAATAGGTGTAACAAATACTTTCTCTGGAAAAAAATAAAACACATTTTCCACTCATAGAATTTTGTAAAGAATATACAGTTAGTTTATTTTAAAGGTCAAAGTAGAGGATTGTCATGGATGTTTAATCTTCAAAACACTGAGGAACAATCTATTTATCTCATGAGGTGTGCAGATTAAGTAATTTGTAAATACAATGAATAAATGATGCAAATAGCCTAAAAATAAAGCCTCCCCAGAAGTATTTCAAAGCACAAGAAAACATCTGCATGGTTTCTTGGGTGACGAGTAAGAACAGGAGATCATCAGTTTGAGTCAAAGGCTTGGAATGCAGTTGCCAGGATTCTGGCAAGAAGCATTACCACATTAGAGAACCCTTCCTCTTAAAAAAACTGTCTTCAATTGTGCCAAAGGGTTCTCTGTTCTCACTAGAACTGTAAGGAAACTGTAACTGTAACTGTAAGGAAAAGCTTTTGGAGACACAACATGTCTCTGTGAATCTGAGCTTTCCTTGTTTCTAAAGATTCTGCATATTATCTGTCTTTCTTTTTAATTTGGTTGCTTTTGTTTTTGTTTTTCAAGACAGAATTTCTCTGTGTAACAGTACTGACTATTCTGAAACTCATTTTGTATACCAGGCTGACCTTGAACTCACAGAAATCTGCCTGCCTCTGTCTGCTGACTTCTGAGATTAAAAGCATGTACCACCCATTCCTGTTTTTTTTTACATTATTATAATTATTATTATTAAAATATTACATCATTTCTTCTCTTCACTTCCCGCAGTTCTTCCTATGCATGTCATTATTCTCTCTCAAATACATGTTCTCTATTTTATTAATTCTTGTTACATATATATGTATATCTATCTCTATATCTCTATATTTGTGTGTGTGTGTGTGTGCTCAGTCTGTATAATGTTACGGGTGCGTATATGATTTCAGGGCTGACCAACAGTATTTTGTAAACAATTTGGAGGTTCTTCCGTAGAAGGAAGTGTAGTTCTCCTGTTCTCAGCATAAATTACCTCTAGTTTTTTTTTTTTTTTTTTTTTTTTTTGTCTAGATTGAGGTCACCTGAGATTCCCCCTTTCATGTTAGCATCTCCATTGGTTTCTGTCATTCTTGCAGAGTTCATTTCTGCAGCACCTTGAAGCTTCTGCCTACAATCCATACATTCTGCTTCCCTAGTAAGAATTAAAACCTTTTTAGAGATAGAACTGGACTTTTTAAAGTAGTAAATGATTTTTCTCCTACTTTCAGAGATGTACAAGGTTTTTGTTGTTGTTGCTGTTTCTTTTTCCTTTTCTTTTACATTTTTTTTTTCAATTAAGCCAGTGTTTTTTCTAGGCATTAAGAGAGTCAGTTTTCCATGCTGTTTAGACATTTTCCATGCTGTTAGACATTTAGATTCTGTCTTTTTCTTGGGTGTTTGGGTAACTTTAATTGACCTTGAAGTAACTCTACAACTATATTTCAGAAAGGAGTAATGTGGTGTAATGGAAAATCCTAAGGTCAATGTCAAAACAAGCTTTGACCTCAGCCTCCCATACACTTGACCCTCCCTTCATCTGTCCTCCTTAGTCTTCACTTGAAGGTATAAAGAAATGGATAGACTGGAGGTCTTTCATATATTCTAAACCATTCTAGAATTCCTTGCTATTATAATGCCTGTACCTGTGCTCTAGAGCAGGAGGTTAATTTTATGTCTAAGAAAGGACTTTAGCTCACCAAACCAATGTAATATTTCTAGTAAATTGCATAATTCCTTTAAAAATGGAGAGTTATACATGTAATGTTAAGCAGGAAAGGATCTTCTGAACACAATTTCTACATCATCTATTCTTAATATTTGATAAGCATTGTGGTTTGGGAAAGCAGGACAGATTAATAGATAAAGGCACCTGCCACCAAGTCTGAAGCCCTGAGTTTGGTTTCTGGGATCCACATCAGGGAGGGAGAGTTTCTCACTCCTGTGTTGTCCTCTGATATGATCGTGCAGTCCATAGTTTGTGCACATGTGCACATATAAATACTCAATAAATGAGTAAATATAGGAAAAAAGAGTTGAGAGAATATAAAAATTCAAAAGACCTTCATACAGCTGTGCTATCATTGAAATCACTTTTAGAGCATATTTTATTTCCAAATAGAAAAAAAAATCATGTTTCTATTAATATGCTCTATGCCAACAAGATTTGTATTTGTGTTTTCCATCTTCTCACTGTTCAAAATAATGGGTATAATACTGCAGCAAAGATATAATTACTTTCCTAGATGTTAAAAGAAAAACCACATTCCTTAAAGACTAGAAGGAATTAACGGTTACAGAAAGATTAAGTCTTCATAATCTTACACAGGATATTTAAAAGTCTATCTTTTTATGGAGGAAAGAATTATTATCAGTGAGCTTCAGTGTTCCCATATAACATATAAATAATAGTAATAAAAATAAAGTAATATATGCATAATTAAAATAAGAAAAACATACACTCTCAGAGACCTATTATTCTGCTCATTAGTTCCCTTAATAAATTGCATCATAATACAAATTGATGTGTTAATCATTGGTATTGCTTTTGAAGATTTATTTCAGTCACCAGGATGGGAAGTTTTGATTGCTCCTGATGACTCCCTTATAGTCGTTCTTGATTATTTTCTAAACTTGATGACAAACACTGCAATATGTCTCAGCCAATTAGACTTGTCGAATTCCACTGTGGTCCCCAATCAGGTGCTTGACTTTGGAAGTGACAGGAGGTCCTTATTAAAAACCATGCCTTTTGGATAGAGCTATGGCAGCTTGTAAATAGATCATGGGAAAAAAAAGATCCAATGACTTTCATTAGATGTCTTAAGAGAAAAGCATTTTTACTATGAAATACGGTAGACTAGGAAGTAAAGACAAGGGGAGAGAGTTAATCCTTCAGATGTAGCTAATGAGATAATGAGTCAAATTTAAATGAACACATTCCTTATGAGCTATGTGTAGTTCTTACTCAATTTTCAAAAAATGGTAGGAAAAGCTGTTTAATCATAATCATAGCTGGTTTATCTGATCAAACAAGAGGAAAACCAGAGCAACAATCTTAAACTAGAAATACAGATTCCAGCAAGACAGGTTGCTCTAGAAGTTATTGTATAAGTAAACAAACAAGTTGAAATGGTGGAAAATAATTCTGGGTCATTTCTTTAGAGAATGACCACCTCCTTCATGAACACATCTCCTGCTTCAGTAACTAGATTCTCATTTAACTGTATGTGCTGGATAAGTACTGTACAGAGAACACGTGAGTTGAATTTCTTAAGGATGTGAGAAAAATAACTGCTTAAAGAGAGAAAAATAGAACTGATCTTACATCCCACATTTTCAAAGTTATTTTTTTTTAATTCAAAGTATGGATGTCAGTCAAGAGAGGCTATAGTCTCACAGATTTAATATTTTTGTTTAAGTCAAATAGATTACAAAATATTTTAAAAGAGAAAATATTTGCATTTTTTAAGGAATGATGCAGTAAAAGGACTCAGCATTAAAAACACAGTGTAAATGTGTGTGTGGGGGGTGGTGCCTGCATGTATGTTTGTGTTTACTTGTGTGCCTACTATACATGGAGGCCAGAAGAAGGCATCAGATGCCCTAAAACTGGAAGTATAGTTGTTTGTGTGCCACTCCATGGATAGTAGAAACAGAACCCCAGTCCCAACAGTGCTCTTAACTGCTGAGCAATCTCTCTAGACTTCCCCCATTATCCTACTTTCATTTGATTATTTTAGTTAAAGGATTTGTCCGTCTAGAATCAAACAGTAGTGTGAAAACCTGCAATGAATAATTAAGTACTCTAGTAATCCATCCATAAAGAAAAAATAAACAAATGATTAAAGAGTGTTTATTTATGACACCTACCAAAATAAAAATTAAACAGTACTGGAACTTTAACTTTCTCATTTTAAATCTAAACCATTTGAGATTATGCAAATACAACTCACTATTTACAAGTGGACATGTGGGAGTCAGAATTGGTTTATTTTTAAGCCCCAACTTGTAATAATTTGATACTCATATAATTATTGGAGTAAATGTTTTTATGACTAACAAATTAAAGTATGAAGCACATAAATAAAACCCTACAGGTATTGTCTTAGAATCTGTTGTGGTAGAGCATTTTTTTTCTCTTTATTTTTCTCTAAAAACTAGTAGATGCAGGTAAATAAATTTTTAATTTTAAGAAAGTATATAATCACATATCATTATTTTATTTATGCAGACTAGTGATTCTTGACGGCAATATTTAATCTCAAGCCCTAAGAACCCTGTGGAAATGACTTAGCTTGTTGGAAATGGAGTACATTTCCCATGCCTTTGATAAACAACGTTAATTAGAAACATACGCTCTCCCATCAATCATTTCAGAACTGAGCCACACTTACTCAATACATTCTATATCAGATTTGCATTCAGGGAGCACATTTGTAAATGTACTTCTGTGTAACACACAGGCACTGTCCTACCCCACACATCAGGTCATCTGTCACAGTGTTAGAGGATGAAGAGAGCGCGGGGTGGGACGTGAGGTGCTATTGCTAATGTGCTTAGATTCTTAACCTGCTTGTACGTGGCTTTTGCACTCCATACAAGTTAATGTGCTGTCAGTTTAGGCTCCACTCCGCAGTCACCCTTGTGTCTTAGAATGTATTTTAATATAAGGTTCTGCCTATTTGCATATTCTGTGAATAATGCGCAGTGAACGAAATAAAATTTCCCAACCACACTATTTATGGGATAACTTTCATATACAGAAATTTATCTTTTTGGATTTAATAATTTTTCTTGATTATAAGGAAAACTCATGTACACTGAAGTGTACATACTCACTTAACACCAGAGACCATCTGTATGTCTCTGCAATGCACCAGACGAATACATAACTGGCTAGTTTACACACTTAAATTATCATTTTAATCTTCTGTTGTTTCTGTGTTTACCATGCATTGCAGTAAGTACTGTTCTGTGGCGTGATCAGCAGTAGGTTAATATGTATCAGGAATGCCTGTTGATGCATGTCTAACACTGATGACTTCTTGAATTTCAGATTCAAGGCCTCTTCCGGATGTAGCGCTGACTGGCAAGTGTACCCGTGAGTGTGATGAGTATGGCCACTCAGACTCCTGCTGGATGCCAGTCCGTACTTCTCCAGAGAGGAAGAAGAGCCAGCCCAAACTCTCCACTTTCATGCCTGTGGATGAACGAGGAAGCCAGGAAAGGCTGGCCAATGGCGATGCTGCCATCATGGGTGACCGCAACAGAAACCTCCTGAACAAAAAGTTGACCTCATCCTATGAGACCTTCAGTGCAGCTAGTTTCAGCAAAACTGAGGAAGCCAACCCTGAGGATATTCCTTTAACAAAAACAGGGGAATATAAGCCATCTCCTGTCAACACTCTCACTAGAAGAGAAGTTTACCTGTAGGTTGTCAAGGAGCAACAGCAAAGTTCTTTTCATGTGTGAGGAGAGTTAGGGGCAAGAACATTACAAAGTAAAACCATTTAATCACAAAGAGGGGGCTACCAAAGAGACAAAGCTTTGCCTGCCACTTCCGCCTCCAAATCAGGCCTTTAGTGATACTGTTTGCCTGATGAGTGTACAAAGTAGAATCCATTCTCGTCACTTGCATGTCTATACCCTTCACTGATCTCCAACACCCACTCTTTCCCTACCCCTCCTCAAACCCAAACAACAACAACAACAAAAAGATGGTTGCAAGTTCTTTTCATGGTAACAAATCTAATTAGCAGAACACAACACACTCTCATTATCCCTAATCTGAAGCATGATTTTGGTCACTTTGATTTGTTTGAGTGTCATCTGGCTGGTTAATAAAAGTAGGATGGGTTAAAATATACTTCAGACATGCTATCAATGGTTTATTATTGTTAAAGTCAGCCCTTTAAATTGTTAAAAATCCCACTTTAATGGTACAGTCCTTCTAGGAGGACTCTTTGAAAAAGTAATTTAGTAAGACAACAGCTTTCATATTCTAACAAAAAGCTAGGAGCAAATTAAAACTCAGTAGGAGAATGCAGTCCCCAGCTGCCATATGTTGTTATTTTCAGGTTAAAGGCATCAACATTCACAGAATTTACTCCATACATTCACAGAATATACTCTCCCAATCTTGACAAATCAATTACAGGAATTATGACTTGTAAAAATATGTTTTCGAATAGAATCCCTCATGAATGAACTTGAACTATTATGTCATTATGAGGCCAAAGATGACATGGCAGATCAGGGATATAGTGAAATGGATTTGGTCTTCACATGGAAATCCACTAAACAGCAGAAGCAACCGAACCTGTGTGTACACAGAAATTCTTAGATGCTACTTTGTTTTATATTAACTCTTTCTCCAGAAAACAGTCTTCTTTTAAAATAAATTTTAGTTGAATGCTCAGAAAGTGAAAGAACTAATTGACCATGTTTAGTATTATAATAGGCAACAGATCAAAGCCCAGGCCTAGTCTCATGTGTTACTGTCAGGGAATATTCTACTTTTTAAAGTCATAGTGAGGCATAGTGAGATACAAAAAGACACACTGGATTATGATTTTGTGAAGTCTCCAATGGTCATTTCAGGATCCCAGATGTTCTTGATGATTTTATTTTCATTTTTAATTATAATTGCGTTTTTAATCTGGTCAGAACACAAGTGCATTAATTTCAAATTCTGTGCAATACAGAAATACACTGAGATTCACAACATTTAAACAGCATAACACTTTAATTGACTTGTCATTAATGTGATTTGAATGTTATTCAATGTGTGTCTTAAACGATCCTGAAACATAAAAGTGTCTTGAGTTTGTACAATAATATTTCTCACAGCATATGCATATCAAAGGTGGAAACTATATAGATTTTTCAAGGGATACAGAATATGCAGATTTTTTATTGCTTTGCTCTATGCAAGATGATTTAAGAAACCAGAAATTTGAGCTGGGACATTCAGAAGAAAGTGACAATCCATGGACAGAACAGGGGATGACAGGTCAGTAGAGCAAATGTTCTCATCGCTGAATGTTGCTTATTTGGTTGAGGCCTAGCCTTGATGGCTTTTAAACAAAATGTAAAGACACTGTAGTTTTGGATAGTTTCATGCTTTGCAGAATTTCTTAGACTATAAGGTGAAGAAACCTAGAATATAGGTTGATAATTCACTGTAGGTCATCAAACTACTTATCTTTGAGGGACATTTCTCTGGTAAATCTTTTAGGATCATTTCCTTATGCTATTTCTTAAGTGGAATTTTCATTTTGATGTTAGTTTAAGTGTAATAGGTAGAATGAAAAGATGCAATTGATATAAAAACATTGGACTAAAATGTCAATAATTGAACATGCTTATGTTTGGTTATTATTTACACTACGGAAAGATGAAATTCTAGAACTTTGTTAGGAAACTGCATTCAAGCAGTTCTGCCTTGTATAATCTGTAAGTACCTATTAAGACAAAATACTTCTAAAGATACTTATGAAAATGTATACATATTTTTCTTGCACGTTACAAAGGAAATAATTGCATAACACTGACGTTCAACACTTTTTTATATGCATATTTTCTTTCTTTCATGGAACACTTGAAGCCACTAGATAGCTCATTTCACTCTTAAAATCCTTTGGTTGTCTGTAAAGCTAATACAGGTCACACTGGACCTACAGGTTTATTCAATCCACATTCCACGCTGATGTTTGCACCTCATGCCAGGTGGCCATGTCATCGTCATTCAATGTGTGAACCTCTCTTTAGAACTAAAATGGATGTGAAAGAATAAAATTCAGTGTACTGTAAGTATTCAAAGTAATTCTAGTAGAATTAGTTATCATAACATGTTTATAATATAATGAGCTGGCATGACACAGAAATATATTTTGTGTTTGTATGACTTTTATTTTGAATAGGTTAAATCTGGTGCCACTCCATATAGAGTGCTTTTGAAAAAAATAATAAAAACAAAAAAAATAAATAAATGAGTGAATGCAAAATAAGCAACTGTGCCTTTTATACCTCTTGTTATGGTAAACAAACAAACAAACAAATGGTTGTTGGGTTTGGATAATGAGGGGAAATGGGCTATTCCCAACTTTTTGATCCTGTATATTTATCCATGTTTATTTTCTGAGAATAAATAATATATTAAAACTTTGCCTTCTGACAAACTCAGATAATGGACCAGTCTTAAATATTCTTCATTCATAAGGTAAGATTCAGGCATTAATATGGGCTGCTTAAATCTCTCTGGATGGTGAAATCATTGGATATAGAATCACACAGAGAAATATTATCAGGGGTGAAGTCAGTTCATTTTGAAAGTTCTAATATTGATTTAGAAGGTTTTTTTTTTTTTTTCATTTTGTTAGATGGTCTTTCATTTTTGGTTATACAGTAGATAAACTCTCCTTGTTTTCTGTAACACAAGACTCCCAAGTGGACTTCTGCATGATAATACATTAGTACACATCTACAAATTGAGGAACTATAAAAATGAATGTGTATTTAAATGTCTGTAACATCTGTTTAAAATCGACTGCTCTGTCTGAATCTCCAGATGCGATTGCTGTCTGATTTTTCTGACTGGCCTATTGTCTGAGTTTCGGAAAACAAAGGAGGCATTATTTTTATGAGAGGAAGAACTGACATGGTGTAGAGGACGGACGTCTGCCTGAAAGGCTACCCTGGGAGGCCGAGTTAGAGGAAAGTACAAAATGAAACACACAGGCCAGAGAGAAGCTGCCAGGAATCAAACAGCCATCTTAAAACAGTTGTGAGGAATCTTAAGGCCTATGACATTTCAAACGGCAGGTTATAGCAGCAGTAAATAAAAAAAACTGCATCCTTAAACCACTAAAGGAGCAAAGTTCATCAGGGATACGGTGAAGCCTGTTTGCTGTGACCCAGGCTGGGTGAGCGCGACATCGGGAAGCGGCATCATTCCTTCAGCTACTACCTAGGGTTTACTTTCAGACAACTTTTCCTACGTTTTCAAGCACTTGCATTCCGTGTGGTACGATCTGTTTGTAATGTTAATCACTGACTATTGTTCTGCTACTTGGATGTTGATAGTGAAGCAGAGAACAATTAATCATCATTGACTATGTCACTATGCACGCGACTTTGCTAAACATGGCGAAATGTGTTAAACACTCGTCCAACTATTTATGAAATACTTTGCATAATTTAATTTGCTTTTGTACAGTTTTATGTAAATAAATTGCTTGTCATTTTTGTCTTTACAAATTAAAATATAACATGATCAAATGGTTTCGCACTTGCAGTTGTCCTTCTCTGCTGATGATTCTGTTTTGACTGGAAGAAGGTGAATGAATGCCTGTATCATTGTGATGTAATATGGATGGCTTTTGGCTAGGTAAAGGTTAAAGCAAGGCAGATCATGGGAAGGAAATTGGGAGTTTAGGCTGAACCATGTGTTAGATCTTTGCAGGGGTGACAGAGGAAAACAAACCCTGAAGAGAAGAGAATGAAAACTCAGTTCAGATTGACATTGTCGACCTGGATCAAATGTTTTAGAGGCTCGAATTCCAAGTTATTAGTTCCCAGCACATTTAAACACTGTATAATTCATCCCTGGTGCACAAGGAAGCATAATTACACCAAAACTCAACTCAGGGTACACGGCGTTTCTTCCAAGTAGATGGATTCAAGAGATAGGCTACTGTACCAACATTCAGACCTAAGGAAGGGTCCACCCTGGTTTAGGTCGTACTGCCGACATAGAGCTCATTTAGGCTATTAACACCTCTGGTCCTGGTGGTAGGAGCTTGATATGGCCTGGCCCAACAGGTGACCCACCCAATTTTCCACTTTCTGGATGGAAAACAGGTTTAAAGTTCATTCCTTTGAGGGGACAATCTTATGTGCTTAACATTCCTGGTTTTCCCTGGAGATCTGGGGCCACAAGGACCTTAGTGCTCCCGTCATGAGTGTAAGTGGCATACTATGTTTCTTGATAGTAGACTGGAACTTGTATTCTTTAATCATCAAGATGTTTCTGGGGCAGTGGCAAAGATAGTCTTAAAGTGTATACTACACACACAAAAATATTTTTTTCAACAAAAATTTTTTAATAAGATTTTTCCCTTCTTTGGTACATAAAAAAAATTCACACTTCAGATCAAATTAATTCCAAGTTAGAATGTCCCTTTAACAAGATTATTAACACCATCTTTTAATTGTTGTTTTGTGATCTGGGGAATCAAACTTAGGACTCAATACATTATGTTATTCTAACGAATACATTCTCAGCCCACCAAATTATTGTGTTTACTCTGAGTTAAAGACAACTAGAAAAGTGCTGCAAACCGAAAATATATATTATGTGAAATATAGGAAAAATAATTTGAAAATAAAAATAAAATATGTACATTAGCTCTTTCTTGTTTGGTTGGCTATTCTCTGCCCTTTATACATCTTTAAATCATTATTTTTCTCTGTTTTAATGTTTCTATTTGCACTTATTAGATCACGTCCTTAAGTAAAAGAATACTACCATTCTCATGAAGTTGGTATTTGTACAAACAACTGACCTCTATAATCCCAGATCATGACCTTTCTTCCAGCTTCAACACTTGAAAGAATATTTTCTGTGTATAATGATATATTGCATTGGAGGTTTATACCATTTTGTGAAAGTATGAAGAGTTACCTGGAAAGGATTCCTCACCTTGAATTTGTCTGTCTTGCTCTGCCTGCTTTGAAAAACTCAACTTTCTCTTTTCTTTTTTTAAGCAAGAGTATATATACTTTTTCAAGTCAATGATATCCTTGTAAATTGACTTTTATTGGTAATTTTCTTTCTCTAATGAAGGAAATGTATGATGAGGAAATTTACTTCAGGATATAATGAGAGAGGCAGTGACATGCCCATCCATTTGTCTCTCTAATAGTAGAAAAAATATCAATGCACCGTATGAAAACAAAACACCATGTATTCAAACACTCATTTTAGTATTTAAAAAGTTTCTGTATTACTTTACCATGAAGCCATAGGCTCATGATAAAGATATTTTAAAACAAAGCAAACTCACAACCCTCAGGCATGTAAAGATAGCAAAGTGCTTCAGAAAGTATGTGAACACCTAGTAGGTCAGCACAAGAACTATTGGGCCAGAAGAGATGGCTGAGTAGTTATGGCCTCTTACAGCCTTGGCAGAGAACTAGAGTTAGGGTACCAGCATATGTTCGTACTGCAGGATTCTTCTTCATAAACATCAGCACACATATGGAAGACACATCAACACATACAGTTAAGTAAAAATAGATGTAAAGAGAGAAAAGAAAAGCTGCATCTTGGGTGTTGATCCTAGGGCTAAGAGTAGATTTACCACAGCCATCTTGAAATTTAGCACAGAGATGTACTTATATGTGTTTATGTTCATAAGTACAGATTACAGTTTTTGTAGGATTTATCTAAAAGTTTTCAAACACTTGGACTAGATACAGTGAGGTGGCTTTTATGGGCATTAAATACTTTTAAAATTGTGATAAAAATTTTAACACATATTTCTGCCAATATTGATATCTATCCATTTAAAGACTCATGTACCTATCAAAATACTTTTGCCTCATTTCTTACGCTGAGTGGAAAACTAAACAGTTCATTTCCCTAAATAGAATAGTTTTGGAAATGACAGGAATTTGGGAAGTGAGATACTCAGTATGCAGATGGCCGGAAAATTACTTTTACTGGACATTGCTCAACACACCTGGGCAGTAGTAACTTGCCTCAAATTTATGACACCAAACTGAATATAAAATTAAATTTATCACATAGTTTTAGGGACTTAAATTTGTTTATCATTATTATTACTGTTATGAATTATTTTGAGCAAGCTGATTTCACAGAGAAGTCATCTGTTGAGTTTTTGCCTTCTTTTCCTAGTGGCCCTCTGACCCCCACTTCCTGTATTCTCATCCTAATATTATCTCTACACTTGAGCAGTTGTTTGCTGTGGGGTTGGTTTGTTTGTTTTTGATTGGTTTGTTTGTTTATTTATTTATTTTGTTTCTTCATTGGCAAACCTAGTTTGTTTGGTTTTTTTAAGTTACTGAAATAATGTTAGCTGCTAACCCAGCACCAGATGATTTACACCCCAATCCACTTTATTTTCAAAGAAATTCACAACATCAACTCTTTGAGCTCCAAGAAGGAGCTTGAATAGTGGCTAATCTTGCATTTTTTCATTTTCTCTTATCTTTATCCCCTGCTTCAATAATTGTTTATAAACTTCCTGACAGGTGATTAAGTAAGATAATATGAATTTTGTAATTCATATTAAGAAATAAGAAAAAAAGTAAGAGTATTGAAACAGCTAGATATATGCTTTTCCTTAACCCTAACTTTGTTTTTTCCTGTTGTGTTTATTTGTTAAACCAAAATTTTATTCTGGGTTGCATTTCTCATGACTCACACAGAAATAACCTTAATTCCTTATTGAGCCTCCTGAGGGAAGATATAGAAAGAGACTGGTTAATTGTTCATAAATGTAAAACTTTGCATCACATATTTTCAGATGATGCTGGACAAATATTATGCTATACTTGTGATTTTCAGTGCTATTTTTCCATTAAAAGTTATGACTCAAATTATTAATTAAGAGAAAGGTCAAAAAATATGAACGAGGTCCACAGAGTAATGCTAGATATATAATCATGAAGATTACAATGGGATTTGAAAAATAAGTGTTAATTAATATGACTTTTTAAAAATAGTCCACTACAGAAAGAACGATATACAAAAATTTTAGAGAGAAATAAAAATAAAACACTTTATTTTGGCAATTTATTTGAAAGTGCATTACAGTCCTGAAGACTTGGTAAAACGTGAAATAACTATAACTAGATAAGACTGTGTCAGTAGATTCTTTCTACAGATTTACAGGGAACATTTTATTGCAGCTTTATGGGTTGATATAAAAATTTGACCACATATTTAAGCCCTTTTCTAGTACATTTATGTAAAGGAAGTGGGGGTGAAAATATTAAAAATAAGCAAGAAAGTAAAGCCACTAGCTAAATTATTTATTTAGAGTTTTAACACCTAGCATATATACAAATTCTTTCACACAGCCTCTAGTACAGCTGTAAAACTACCGTAGTATTGCTTTTTTCTTTTCTTTTAATTTTGAATTTTTATTTATTTATTATTTATTACAATTTATTCAGTTTATATCCTAGCTGTGGCCCCTTCCCTCGTCTCCTCCCAATCCCACCCTCAATCCCTCTTCTCCCCCTATACCTCTCCTCTAGTCCACTGATAGGGGAGGTCCTGCTCCCCTTCTATCTGACCGTAGCCTGTCAGGTCTCATGCTCAATCCTCATTCAGAAGGGCAAATGAGATAGGCATCAGAAGCAGGAGAAGACATGGAACAGGACAGGATCTTACACAGAGGACCTCTGAAAGACTCTACTGATCGAGGTATCAAAGCAGAGGCTGAGACTCACAGCCAAACACTGGGCAGAGTGCAAAGAATATTATGAAAGAACAGGGAGATAGAAAGACCTGGAGGCGACAAGAGTTACAAAAGGAGACCAACAAAACAAAACAAAACAAAACAAAACTGGCCCCTGGGGGCCCTGCAGAGACTGATATTCCAACCAATGACCATGCGTGGAGATAACCTAGAACCCCTATGGCCCATAAACTCAGTCACCAGGTGGGTGACCTAGTAAGAGGAGCAGGGCTGTCTCCTGCATGAACTCAGTGGCAGGGGAGCAGCCCTGCCAGGCCACAGAGAAAGACAAGGCAGCCAGTTCTTTTTAAACTAAAGTTCCCAGGGAAACAGTAGGTGGTATTACTGAGGAATGGACCATCCTCAATGGCCTCTAAGTCTACTAATCTTTGTAACATTACCAACCTTTCCATTTAAATGATATGAATACCCAGGTTGCAAGGTTACTCTTTCCTTTTCCTTTCCCAAGCTACATAAACACCTACCTTTCTATCACAGAAGGTGGACTCTGTGAGAGATACATGTTCAGATACACGAGCATCTGAATTCCTATAGCCATTAGACTGCTACTTCTGCCCCAAGTAAGTAAGAATGGACGTGCCCATTTAGCTTCAGAAATAGATTTTATTTTTCCAGAGATTTAAAACCATTAAGCCTGTTTCTACTGAATACCATGGATCCAGTAAAAAGGAAAAAGTAGCTGTTTACAATTACAACAGGAAAGCCCACAGTAAGGGATCACATCATAAGCCAGGTAAGTTCTAGTTTTTTTCTCAAAGTTGTGCGTAACCAATATGCTATGTATTAATAAATAATAATTTAAAATATTCAAAAATACCCCCCATATTGGTGTCAGCAGGTTGAATATACTCAAATGAATAGGAGAATTATTTCAATTATAAAACACTGGATTATTTCATCTCATAATGTACCTATAAGACATTATATTAAAAACAGAGAACACAAAAACATACACAAACAAAAAATACAGGTTATCAATCTCTTGAGATATTGAATGTTAACTTTATATCAAGATGATATGATAGATTCTGAGACTGTCACTTTAAACTAGGACAAAAGGAATAATGCACATACAAAACATGCTTATGAGCACCCATTAAAATATTTATTTAAATATGAGAGGACAATATATAATCATAAAAATTGGTAACACTTATTAAACTAAAAAGAGGGTTTCACGCATGTAGAAAATGTGTGGGGGTGTTCTGATAACCTGCATTAGTTAGCTTCATCATTGCTGTGGGCTTAGTTTTAGAAGCTGAAGCCCATATTTGGTCTGACACATGGTGAGGCAGTAAATAAGCTGCTTGTTTCATCAAGTAAAGGAAGCAGAGAGAAAGAGGGTGTGGAAAGGGTTTGGGGACAAAGATAAATTTCCTGGCTATTCAGAGAGCGACCTAATAGCTCAACATCCTAAAATTTCAACAACTGTGAGTAACTCTACTAGACTTTGAATTTCCTCAATGAATTAACCAAGTAAGTGAGAGCCTTCATGATCCAATCACTTCCACACGGTTATCAGTGGGCAACCAAGACCTTAAATATGAGTTTCCAGAAACAATTTTGGTGCAAAGGTGTGCAAACTGGTTTATTTTCTATTTGAAGTCTCCAGTGCAACTATTTCTGCAGCCTCAATCTGGAAATACTGAAAACTTTAATTTGTTTGTAGTTAGGAATAGTGGATTTTAATAAGCATTTATAAATAAACTCCACAAAACACAGCTATACAATTGATGTCTCTTCTAGGATACAGCTGCCATCCTCATTAAGCAAAATAAACTGGGGGAATAACTGAAGAAAATAAAATATAAATTCTTTAGTTGCATGGGAAGGGCTAATGTCATTAATTTGTGAAGGAGTGAGAATAAAGAGAATGCTGTCATAGTTAAAATGTTTTCATATTGGCAAGGAGATTGTGCATAAGATGAACTGCATGGCTCACACCACAAGAAGCTCAGCATCTCTGGTGCTGTGTTTGCTGGCTGCACTTGCACTGTGCCCAAGCTAGGGCGATTACTGGAATGTATAAAGCAATGTTTACCGTACTACTTGTTGACTTTTTGCTTAAATTGCTAAGAATACTCCAGATATCTTTTGGCTGATTCCCTCTGCTTTTTATTGGATAAAAACAACCTAAATGGTGATTTAAATTTTCCTCTGCTTAGAATTTATATGCGCTTCATAGACAACATTTTATTATCCCTGCGTTTATCAGCTCCGAGTCATCAGAGAAACATTCCCACTTGACTATAAATGAAAGTCATATGATTATAATAATATTGTCACAGGTTGAAATGTAATCTTCACTCTTTTGTAATCAAGCCCAAGTCGGATGCATCATCTTGGTGCTTCAACTAAGATGCAGGCTCCAATCTATATTTTGACTCTTCAGGAAGGGTAACACGATATGTAAACAGAAGAATATAGTCAGGCTTAATTTAAACCTGTGATACAATATAAAAGGAGACTCAGGACAGGGAATGGGAGCCAAATTACCTGAAGCTAATTTGGAAATAGCATTTGCGTTGCTGGCTTTCATCATACCTCTTAGAAAGAAGCGTATGATCTCTGTACTGTTAGTTCCCCACATCACAGGCAAAGAATTTACATAACTAGTCATTCTTCCAAACAGATTTAAATGACTAACATCACGTAGAATTCATTTATTTCACTCAACAACTGTGATCATCCATATAGAAAAAATGAGATGATACTTTTAATGCCAATTTTATTTATCTGATAGACTGGATTTAATTGTAATAGATACGGAGACTATTTATAACTGCGTGAGACATAGCATAATTTGTAGGCTAAGAATGAAATTAGAAGGCATACTGCACAAAGTTAGATCTTAAAAATACAGCCTCATTTCTTAGTCTTCTCCAGCTCTGTAGGAAAATTTGTCTGCTAGAACTGCAGTTCTGGCCTTAAAAGGAGCTTCCCCTTATTAACAAAACTGTAAAAATTATCTAATTTAGAAAAAATAAAATTCTGAAGCCATACTATATCTTCAGTTAATGGGCTCTTAAATCCTTTTCTTTTAAATCATTTTATTTGGGCATTTCCTCATGAAATGTGAATATAATTTATTAAATTCTGTAAGGTGTTCAAAACCAATCTTGGCCCCATGGATACAGTGATGAGAAAGATCTGATCCATTCCTTGCTGTGATATAGAGGTGAAAAGAGTGCCAAAGGGAAGAAAATTTTGGAATCCAAATCAGCATACAATTCTTAGACCTCACTGTGATCAATGATAAGAAAAGAAAAGATTTTGCAAAAATGTGGCTATCTCCATTAGCCTATAGCAGAAAGAATACATGTTCAATATTAAGGGCCAAAGCACAGCCAAAACCATCAGAGAAAGTAGAAACTCAAGAGCTCCAGGTCTGGCAGCTGAGACATATGGGAAAATCATGTGTGCCTCAGAGGATTTGTGAAGCTCTGCCTCGGTTCCCTTGACAGTTACTGCTGACATAACCACTCTCTTGTGCTGTTTCATTCATCTTCAAGTGTTTCTCGTGGTTTTCCACACCACTGACACCTCTAACTTCCTACAGTTTTTCTCCACGTGTACTACGCTCTTTCCTAAAGCTGTGATAAAATACCATGACCAAAAGCAACTTGTAAAAGAAGGTTTGTTTGTTTGTTTGTTTTTAATTTTTTGGTTGTTTCTTTTGTGGTGTATTGTGTTGTTGCTTTTGTTTGTTTTTTTGTTTGTTGTCCTTTTGAGCACTAGATACAGTCTATAACGGGGAGAAGGTCAAACAGAGACTCAAGACAGGAGCTTGAAGGCGGGAATTGAGGCTGAGCACGCGAAGGAAAGCTGCTTACTGGCTTCCTCCTGTGCTCTTAGGGGCTCAGCCTTTCTTGTACAGCAAATGCCTACCTTCTCAGGGATGGCATCACATACAGAAAGCAATCAAGAAATGCCCCACAGACACACACACAGAAAAATCATATCCAGGCTCTCTTGGATGCTCCCTTTCAGGGAATCCAATCCCGCTGCCTTTGAGGTTTTGCTGGAAGCCTTGTGATGCCACAAGTCTTATCTTCCAAATCAGATCTACATGGAAGACATCAGAGTCTCACATTGGCTGGAGACATATATACCTGCTCTGCTTAAACTATGCACTGCCTGGTCAGTGTGTAGACAGACAAGCAACGGGAAACAGTCCTGGGAGATAACTTGCTGTGCTCTTCTAAAAAAATTTGGAACCTGAAATTCTAGGATGCTACTGATTCATGGAGTACCCTCAAGGCATCATTCTTATCCTACCCGCACACAGTTCTTGGCCTCCTCTTTATGGGTGGAATGTCATAAGCAAGCATGCCATAACTTCAAACATTACTTTTCTCGCCAAACCACAATGCTTTCAACAAAGGTGACTTTTTTTATTCATTCATTATTCATTATTACCTGAAATCTGATTTAAGATAGCCAGAAACACCATGTGATTCCCTGAATTCTATATGCATGCTCTATTAATGTTTTCTCCACTAGATTAATTAGCCCAGCTCTTTTAAAGCCAGCCTTTTATATCCCCAAACACAATACATAAACAAGTTATTTACCAGGATTTAAAAAGAATAGCTTCTAGTCCAGTTCCCAGTAAAGTCCTCAGTTCCATTTGAAACCTCAACTGACTTTTTTCTTTTCTTTTTTTTAAATTATTTTTTATAATATATTCATTATATATACCAATGGAAGCCCCCTCCCTCAACTCCTCCAAGTCCCATCCTCCCTCTCTCTTCCTTCCTATCCCCGTCTCCTAGTCCACTGAAAAGGAGAGTTCACATCCCCTGCCATCTGCCAAGTCTCAAGTCTCATCTTATCAAGTCTCATCAGTACTACCTAAATCCACTTCCTTTGTGGCCTGGCAAGGCTGCATCACCAAGGGCAAGTGATCAAAGAGAGGCAATCAAGTACATATCAGAAATAACCCCTGCTCCCCTTGCTTGGGGACCACATGGAGAATGAGCTGCCAACCACTACATCTGCATAGAGGGGTCTAGGTCCTCTCCATGCATAGTCCTTGGTTGGTGTATCAGTCTCTGCACAACCCCCTGAGTTCAGCTCTTTTAGATTTGTTGGTCTCCTTGTGGGGGTCATGTCCCCTCCGGGTATTTCTATTCCCCCCTCTTCTTCCATAAGACTCCCTGTGCTCTGCTGTGTTTGGCTGTGAGTATCAGCATCTGCTTGGATCCCCTGTTGGGTGGAGCCTTTCAGAGGACCCTCTATAGTAGGCTCACATCTTGTTCCCTATCTCCTCTGCTTCTGGTATCTATACTGTTAGCATCCTCACAAAGGTATTCCTTGTTGTTTAGCCCCTTTAGTTCTGTAGATTTTAGTATGGCTATCCTATATTACAATATCCACTGATAAGTGGATATAATATAGGATATAATAGCCTATATTATAATATCTTTCTATTTCTGGTTACCTCACTCAGGATGATCTTTTCTAGTTCCATCCAATTCCTTGCGAATTTCATGATTTCCTTGTTTTGAATACCTGAGTAATATGGCATAGAAACAGACCAGTGGATCAACAGAATCGAAGACCCAGAAATTAACCCACACACCTAAAGATACCTGATTTTTGACAAAGATGCCAAAAACCATACAATGGAAAAAAGACAGCATCTTCAACAAATGCTGCTGGTCTAACTGCATGTCTACATGTAGAAAAATGAAAATAGATCCATATATACCACCCTTCACAAAATTAAAGTCCAAGCGGATCAACATAAAACCTCAATATAAAACCAGACACACTAAATCTGTTAGAAGAAAAAAGTGGGGAAGAGCCTTGAATTCATTGGCACAGGAGACAACTTCCTGAACAGAACACCAACAGCTCGGGCTCTAAGATCAACAATTAATAAGTCGGATCTCCTGAAACTGAAAGCTTCTGTAAAGCAAAGGAAAATATCAACAGAACAAAACAACAGCCTACAGACTAGAAAAAGATCTTTATCAATCCTATATCCAATAAAGGACTAATATTCAGAATATATAAAAACTCAAAAAATTAGACATCAACAAACTAAATAATCCAATTAAAAAATGGGTTACAGAGCTAAGCAGAGAATTCTTAAGAAAGGAATAAGTGGAGAAACACTTAAATAAATGCTCAACATCCTTACTCATCAAAGAAATGCAAATCAAAATGACTCTGAGATTCCATCTTACACTGTTCATAATGGCTAAGGTCAAAAACTCAAGTGACAACACATGCTGGAAAGGATGTGGAGAAAGGGGAACCCTCCTCTATTGCTGGTGGGAGTGTCAATTTGTACAACCACTTTGGAAATCAATCTGGTGTTTTCTCGGAAAATTAGGAATAGTGTTTCCTTAAAATTCAGCTGTACCACTCCTGCACATATACCCAAAACATGCCTGACCATTGCAAGAACAGTTGCTCAACTATGTTCATATCAACTTATTTGTAATAGGCAGAATCTGGAAATAACCAAGATGTCCCTCAACAGAGGAATGGATGCAGAAATTGTTTACATTTTACACAATGGAAAGCAACCCTGAGTTTTAAAACTGCCCCCATTTTTATCAATATTTTGGTTTTCTGCTACAACACCACAGTTTGGCAATTGTCAAGTATAGCCTCAGCTGCAACTATATGCCAATCTTCTGTTTTGAGCTTTTCATTGCTAGCCCTCCCCCCCAAAAAAAATAAGCAACATAGAGAAAATGAACTTATAAATGGTTTAATGTGTCTTAAAGATACGGATACAGAGATTTCTTGTTTATGTGGGTCTTTTCTTTTGGATCTAAGAGGGAAGGGTATCATCATGCAGGCTACATACAGGAGGAGGTCATTCTTTCCACTGGAAATTGGTTTAGGGAAAAAGTTGATTGAGTCCCAATATTTCTTTAAATAAACCCAGTTCCTCCCACCGAGCTACACTGTTATTGCTTTTTGGAAATAGAATTTTCTGCTTGCATTCTATATACTTGCCGTTTCCACTCATGCTACTCCTCCAAGTTCCTCCCACCTCCCCTCACATTTAGATCCCCCAAACACCTTCTATCTTTCATTATAAAGCACTGAGACTTCTAAGAGACTAGACTAAGCTAAACTGCATCTGAAAGACTCTACCTAGCAGTGTTTCAAAGCAGACACTAAGACTCATAACCAAACCCTCGGCAGAGTGCAGGGAATCATATGAAAGAAGGGAAGTTAGTATGATATGGAAAGGATAGGAGCTCCACAAGGACCAAATATATCTGGGCACAGGGTCTTTTCTGAGACTGACACTCAACCAAGGACCATCTATGGATATAACCTAGAACTTCTGCTCGGATGTGGCCTGTGGTAGCTCAGTAACCAAGTAGTTTTCCAAAGTAAGGGGAACACGGACTATTTCTAATAGGATCTCAAGGGCAGGCTGTTTGACCCCCACCCCAGGGGAGGAGCAGTCTGTTAGGCCACAGAGGAGGACTTTGCAGCCAGCCCTGAAGATACCTGATAAAACAGGGTCAGATGAAAGGGGAGGAGGTCCTCCCCTATCAGGGGACTTGGAAAGGGGCAGGGAGGAGACCAGGGAGGGAGTGTGGGGTTGGGGAGGGAATGAGGGAGCGGGATACAGCTGGGACACAGAGTTAACAAAATGTAACTAAAAAGAAAAATTAAAAAAAAAATGTAGATAAAAAAAAAGTAAGAAAAAAAACTAACACATCAGAATAAGACAAAACAAATAAATATAAAATAATGAGCTGATGAAAAGGTACAAGAAATAGTTATAGACACAGTACCACTCATTTGCACAATTAGAGATCCCATAAAAATATCATACTGGAACCATAATATATATCCAAAGGACCTGTGGAGTTAAAAGAGAAGGAAAATGCAATTAAAATAAAATAAAAATAAAAAATAAAGGAGTTTTTTGTATTTGAAATTATGTTCAATAAAAAGTATTAATTCATTTTAATAGTTTTTTTCATTTCATTGAATGACTTAATTTTAGATTTTTTTTTTTTTTTTTTTGAACAACAAAGCATAAGAAAATAAAATACATTAGGTTAAAAAAAAAAGTCCTCCTCTTTGGCCTAACAGTACTGCTCCTCCGTTGGGAGGTGGGGAGGTCAAAGAGCCAGTCATTGAGTTCCTGTTAGAAATAGTCCTTGTTCCTCTTACTATAAGAAACCAATTGGTTACTGAGCTATCACGGGTCACATCCAAGCAGAGGTTCGAGGTTATATCCATACATGGTCTTTCATACCTGACAAAACAGGGTCAAATGAAAGGGGAGGAGGTCCTCCCCTATTAGTGGACTTGGAAAGGGGCAGGAAGGAGATGAGGGAGGGAGATTGGGATTGGGGAGGGAATGAGGGAGTGGGATACAGCTGGGATACAGAGTTAACAAAATGTAACTAATAAGAAAAATAAAATTAAAAAAAAAAAGTCTTCACTTTAACGTTGGACAAAGCAAACCACCAGAAGGAAAGTAACACAGGGAAAGGCACCAGGATCAAAGACCACTCAGGGACACATTCAAGAGTACCATAAAGATATTAACCTCAGCCCTCTAGAATGGACGCTGGGTACCTAGCACAGACCCAAGTAAGCCCTTTGATTGCAGTGCAAAGTCGAGTGTCTTTTGGGTGTATGCACAAGAGTAGTGTATCTGGACCTTGGGGTAGACCAATTCCATTTTTCCTGAGGAATCACTGCATTGATCTCCATAGTGGCTAAACAAGTTTGCCCTCCCACCTGCAATGAATGTGTGTTACTCTTGCTCCTACCTCATTTGCATGAGCTATCACTTGTTTTCTTTGCTCTCAGCAATTCAGACAGGTGTAAGATAAAATCTCAAGGCGATCTTGTTTCGAATTTACCTGATCACTAAGGATGTTGAACATTTCTTTAAGCGTTTTTCAGCCATTTGAGTTTCCTCTTTTGAGAATTCTCTGTCTGGATCCATACCCCATTTTTAAATTGAATTTTTGTTGTTGTTTTCATGATATCCAGTTTCTTTAGTTCTTTTTATGTTTCATATATAAACTCTATATCAGATGAGTAGCTGGTAAACATCTTTTCCTATTCTCTATGCTGTCAATTTATCTGATTAATGATGTTTTTGCCTTACAGAAGCTTCCCAGTTCCATGAGGTTCAATTTATTATTTGTTGATCGCAGTGCCTGTGCTAACCGTGTTGTGTTCAGAAAGTCTTTTCTTGTGCCAGTGATTTCAAGGTTATTCCCTACTCCCTCTTCTGTCATGTTCAGTGTATCCGGTTTTATGCTGAAGTCTTTGATACATCGATAGTTGGGCTTTACGTAGGGTGGTAATTATGAATCTGATTTGATTTTTTTTTACTTTCAACCATCCACTTTGACCAGCACCATTTGTTGAAGATGTTTTTTATTTTGACACTATGTATTTCTGGCTTCCTCATAAAAAATCTGGTGCCCATAGATGTGGGATTTTAAGACTACTCCTTTTTTTAGCTTAGAAAAAGTTCCTCTAAGATTTTGTTGAGAATATTTTCTGTGCCTTTGACCTGAGTTTCTTCTTCCATTCCTATTATTGTTAAATTTGGACTTTGCAGGGTATGCCATATTTACTGGATGTTTTGTGGCCAAGATTCTTTTACAAATTAACACTTTCTTCAATGAAGGTATATATTTCTTCTTTCATGTCTTCAATATCTGAGACATCTCCCTTCCATCTCATATATTGTGATGGTGAGTTTCTGCCTCTGAGGTTCTTGTTCTTGAGTTTCTACAATTTTCATTTCCAAATTTCCCTTATTTTTGGTGTTTTTTTTAAATTGATATATTTCCACTTTCAGGTCTTGGACTGTTTTACTCATTTTTTTTCCCCACTGTTTGTGCTTTCACATATTTCTTTAAGGGGTTTTCCTTACATATTCACATATTTCTTTACACGTGCTATTTCTTTCATAATTATAAAAGTTATCATAAGGTCTTTTTCCATGTGCTTCAGCTTTGTTGCACGTCTCAGGACCTACTATGGTATGATTGTTGGGTTCCATACCACAGTATGTGTTTTTGCACTGTTATCCAGGCATCTGGATGCGGGGAATGATTACAGTTCTAGCTGTGGATTGTGGCCTTACCTTTGCTGGGTAGCTGTTTTGTTTCTTCATTTCTGTTGCCCTCTCTGGTTTTAATGAGTGTGTGGTGGCTGTATGTTGCCTTAGTAGGGAATTCTCTGGGAGTCTGACTCTTGTGACCATTGGGTGCCTTGGGGAAAATATGTTTCTAGATGTTGAGAGCTGACAATTAAAAATGGAGGACGTTTACACAACAAGGACATTTGGTCAACCATGTTTGTAGCAGCTTTATTCGTAATAGCCAGAACCTAGAAACAACCCAGATGTCCCTCGATGGAGGAATGGATACAGAAACTATGGTACATTTACACAATGGAATACTACTCAGCAATTAAAAACAACGAAATCATGAAATTTGCAGGCAAATGGTGGGATCTAGAAAAGACCTTCCTGAGTGAGGTATCCCAGAAGCAGAAAGACACACACAGTATATACTCACTTTGAAGTGGATACTAGACCAATAAGATAGGACAAACATACTAAAATCTGTACACCTAAAGAAGATAAACACTGTAGAGGACCTGGGCTAAGATGATCAATCCTCACTTAGAAAGACAAATGGGATGGACATTGGAAATAGGAGAAAACAAGTAACAGGAAAGGACCCTACCATAGAGGGCCTCTGAAAGACTCAACTTAGCAGTGTATCAAAGCAGATGCTGAGACTCATAACCAAACCTTGGGCAAAGTTCAGGGAATCATATGAAAGAAGGGGGAGTTAGTAAGACCTGGAGAGAACAAGAGCTTCACAAGGACCAAATCTATCTGGGCACAAGGGTCTTTTCTGAGACTGATTCTCCAACCAAGGATCATGTATGGATATAACCTAGAACTCCTGCTCAGATATAGCCCATGGCAGCTCAGCATCCAAGTAGGTTTTCCCTAGTAAGGGGAACAGGGACTCTCTCTGACATGAACTCAGTGGCTGGCTCTTTGATCTCACCCTCACCCCCAAGGGAGGAGCAGCCCTGCTAGGCCACAGAGAAGGACAATGCAGCCAGTCCTGATGAGACCTGATAAGCTAGGGTCAGATGAAAGGGGAGGAGGACCTCCCCTATCAGAGGACTTAGAGAGGGGCAGGGAGGAGATGAGGGAGGGAGGGTGGGATTGGGAGGGAATAAGAGAGAGCCTATAGCTGGGATACAAAATAAATAACCTGTAATTAATATAAAAATAATTTTTTTAAAATTGAATGGAGGAGGGTGCGTGTGGGTGTTGCAGGGGTTCATGAAAGTGAAGAAAACAGGGTGTTCTGCCAGCGTCTAGTTATTCCCATGAGGATAAGGACAGACAAAATAAAGAGGCTAGTCCAGTTGGCCTTCTGAAGTGCTGGGTATGAGATCGGGGGAGTTGATTTGGAGGAGAGGAGAGTAAACATCTGAAGCTCACCCACTTTCTGAGCTGCTCTCCTTGCTTCCCTGTCATGCTTGGCTAGCAAGTTTTCAGAAAATGTCTGCTGGAACTAGGGGTAGAGAGAGAAAGCAGAATGATTTGAAATGAATGTTGGAAGAGATCAGTGTGAACCACTAGAGTTGAGGACAGAGAAGAAAGAGGAGTAGAGCACAGCAGGTCGTTAACTACAAAGCTGTGGGTGAGACCACAGGATTGGATTTAGAGGAGAAAGACATGACTTGAGAATTTGCAATAACCTACCTGGTTTCCTGGTCATTTTGGCCCATTGGTTTCCAGGGAATCAAGCTCGACTTCTTAAAGGTTCCATATATACCTATAATATCACAGATTGGAGGTCAAGTCCATAATACAAAGATTTATGTATTGCAATATGCAGATCAAAGACCTCAAAATAAAACCAGACATGCTAAACCTGTTAGAAGAAAATGTGGGGAAGAACCTGGAACTCATTGGCACAGGACACAACTTCCTGAACAGAAAACCAACAGAAAAGGCTCTAAGATCAACAATCAATAAGTGGGACCTCATGAAACTGAAAAACTTCTGTAAAGCAGACGACACTGTCATCACAACAAAATGACAGCTTACAGACTGGGAAAGGATCTTCACCAATCCTATATCTGACAGAGGGCTAATATCCAGAATATATAAAGGAAGTTAAACACCAACAAACCAAGTAATCCAATTAAAAAAAAAAATGGGGTACCAAGATAAACAGAGAATTCTCTATAGAGGAATATCAAATAGCAGAGAAACACCTAAAATGTTCAGTGTCCTTAGTCATCAGGAAGATACAAATCAAAACGACCCTGAGATTTCACCTTACACTCATCAGAATGGCTAAGATCAACAACTCAAGTGAGAACACATGCTGGAGAGGATGTGGAGAATGGGGAACCCTCCTCCATTGCTGCTGCAATCTTGTACAATCACTTTGGTGTATTGAAAAAATCTAGTTCTTATGAGTAGCTTCCTTAGCGTTGTGTGACACTATTCCCAGGGAGACCTGAACAACCTTCTACTACACAGAGGTAGAAAACTGACAACAGACCAGAAAGGATATCATCAATTCTAACTTAGTGGGCCGATGATTTTTATTAGAATAACTTATAAGAACACAAGATGGGGTTTATTTACAGGAAAGGATATCATTCCAGGACTATTGTACGACCAAGACCCCACTCAAACATCAGTGAATACCTAATCTCAAAGCTGGATACCTATAGCAGTTTGCCTAACTTGGAGGCAGCTCAATAGGTTAGAGAGAGCATTTTCCAGGGAGTTTAGTTGGTCTGAGCCTCTTCCAAGAAGCTTGGTATGAAGCAGCGTAGTATAGCAGGTGAGTTTCAGGGACATCTTGAAACCTATGAGTTATGTTCCAAGCTTAAGGAGATTTCCTGCAGAAAGGAATAGTTCACTTGCATTATTCTACTCAGTTTCACTTTCATTGTACCATTCTGAAACATATGGAACTACCTCCAGGATGAAAGTTTTCTTTTTGTTTTTGTTTGTTTAAGTATCATCAGTTTCTTACAAAAGGGAGGCGTGGGCCTTATTTACATAATGAAATAGTTTTGACTGTCAAGGGAATAGATCGCTTCATGTGACCATATTTTAATAATGATTTCAGTTCACATATTTTCCAAGGATGTCACCATCTCTAAATAACTGGTTGAATATCTCTATCCTATTTTGCCTGATCCCACAGCTACTACTTTTGCTTGTGATAATTTTCCTTTAGGCTTCTGAAAGCAGGCTTCCACCTTTGATTACAGTTTTTGTGGCACTCTGGTGTTCTTCATTCAGTAGAGGCCTAGATTCTCATTGGAGTCCTGGAATGGGACACCCCATTGGAAAATGGTGTTCTGTTTCTCTCAGGGGCAACTAGAGCACTTCAGGGTAAGGCCTGAATGTACTAAACCAGGGTGTGGAAAAGGTTTTCCATAGTATGTTACAGTTTAGCTCTTTTAGCATTATATTGCTGGTGGCAGTGGAAGCTTGGGCCTTCCAAAACCTATGGTGATACCAGAGTGGTATAGCTCTTGGTCAAGCTGCTGTGCTGAGTACAGCAGAGGTGCAGGCCAAGGCTCATGCCTGGTCAGCTTGCAGCCAAGACACAGGCCTGGTGAGGCCCAGGCCTGGTGGGCCACAGGGCAGGCCTGGTGAGAAGTGACCCAGCAAAAGATAAATGATGGTCTTGAAATTAGAAAGCTGGAATCTTTATTCATATGAAATCACTAACAATAGAAACCCTGGGCAGAGGGAGGGATTTCAATGGTGAATGTGTTTGATTGGCTGGGGTCAGAGAGTCAGGGAGTCAGGGCTACTTAAATGATCCTATCACAAGAAGAAAAATACAGTACTTAATTATCCCTTGATGGTCAGGATCTCCAAGTACAATAGAAGGTCACTGCTGGACTAAGATCCTTAGCAGGGTGGGGAGTGTTTAAGCAGATGCTGAGCCTGATGGCCAACTGATGGGCAGAGTGAATGGAATTTTATGTAAGAAGTGGGAAATAGTAAGAGCTGGAGGGGACGGGAACTCCACAAGGAGAGCAACAGAACAAGATAATTTGGACACAGGGAACTTCCCAGAGACTCATACTCCAACCAAGGACTATTCGTGGAGATGACCTGGAACCCCTGCACAGATGTAGCCCATGGCAGTTCAGTGTCCAAGTGGGTTACATAGTAATGAGAAGAGGGACTGCCTCTGACATAATCTGATTGGCCTGCTCATTGATCACCTCCCCCTGAGGGGGGAGCAGCCTTACCAGGCCACAGTAGAGGACAATGCATCCACTTTTGATGAGAACTGATAGACTAAGATCAGAAAGGAGAGGAGAACCTCCCCTATCAGTGGACTTGGGGAGTGGCATGCATGCAGAAAGGGGAGGGAGGGTGGGATCAGGAGGGAAGGAGGAAGGGGCTTATGGGGGGATACAAAATGAATAAAGTATAATTAATAATAAAATAATAATAATAATAATAAAGAAGGGTAATGAAAAAAATAAATAAATGTGAAAAAAAAAAGAATTTCTAGATGCTTGCTAGAGCAGTGTCCTTATCAGGAGAAGGTTCTGGCCTGTAATCTGCCCTGAGGGCTGTGTTACCTTTTTACAAGACCTGAAATCATCCACATCATGAGAGACTTAAAGCCCTGCTGAGAGAAGAGAGTCTATCAGGACTGACCTAACCCGAATAATGGGGTATGACCAGCTTCAGCCTTATCCAGCAGAGCACCACAGTACTCCCTTTAGAGAATACTCTGGGAGCCCATGGCAGTTCAGTGTCCAAGTGGGTTCAATAGTAATGGGGACAGGGACTATCTCTGACACGAACTGATTGGCCTGCTCTTTGATCAGCTCCCCCTCAGCAGGGAGCAACCTTACCAGGCCTCAGAGGAAGAAAATGCAGCCACTCCTGATGAGACCTGATAGACTAATATCAGAAGGAAGGGGAGGAGGACCTCCCTTATCAGTGGACTGGGGGAGGGGGATGGGTGGGGAAGAGCTAGGGAGGAAAGGATTGGGAGGAGAGAAGGGAGGGAGCTATAGGGGGAGGGATACAAAGTGAATAAACTGTAATTAATGAAAATAAAAACCGTTGTGAAGGAGAGGAAGAAACTTTCTAAAAGCTTGCCCAGCACTGATTTACACTACTGTATTTGGGACTGTAAGCTCAAATTCAGGCCTTTGCTCCATGGAGTGTTGCATGCCACATCTGGACAAGTGGAAGGGTCTTGATCCAGGAGAAAATGACTGCATAACACTCAGTGAAAACTTTCTTCTTGCATTTCTATCCTTTTCTCTAGCTATAAGAGGATAGATAAAGTTGAAGATCATTACGGAAAATGTAAAAACATCTCAGATTCTTTATTTGAGTTCCTTGTCTACAAATTCTAATGAGAGAATTTACCATCCCGATTTCTGTTTAATAAAATTCTTACCTTAGTATCATGTCTTTAATTTATAGGACTTTTTCTAATAAGAAAATTATATTCCTCTACTTTGGTATTTTTAGAATAACATTACATGTTATTAAGATGTAGTAATTGAGAACATTTTCTGCTCAATCACTCAGCATATTTAACCCATCTGAATATTCACTAATGGAATATTGTTGACTTCAGTGTCACTAATAAACAGGTATCTTTTTCCACTGTTCAAAAAAGGAACTATGATTTCTAGTAATATGGGATTCAAAATACAAGGTCTATAATCTTTCTTTGAAACTATCCTCAGGTTTTACTATAGCTTTTATCATAAATTTCAGGATATTTTTCAGAATCTGTAATAAAAATAAATAATTACTAACCATACCACTTATTACTATACAGAGAAACATTGTCCTGAAAAACCAAAAGCAAAACAAACACCTCCCCCAACACACACACAAAAGGAAAAAGTACAGAGTTGGAAATGATCAGAGGAATCTGCGTGAAGTAAAGATAGCAATAATTGTAGGCATGGCCAGCAAGATGCCTCAGCATGTAAAGATACTTGCCATCAAGTCAGAAGACCTGAGTTGGATTCCTAGAATACACGTGGTGGAAGGACAGAACCAACTTCCAAAGGTTATGTATGCCCTGACCTCTATCTGTGTATGTGTGGGCACAGGAGTGCCCACGCATACACTTGTAAACACGTAAAGAAATGCAAACTTAAAAACAAAGTCTAGCCAATGACCTGATGGGGAACGTCTAGTTATTTTGTTCATTTTAAAAAAAATCTTCAGTTCTTATTTTTTAAAACTTAAGATGTAAAAGAATACTACAGGAATGCTGCCTAGTAATAAAATTCAGTCTATGAAATATCCTTACTCTCCCAAAAGGATATAAAAGTTTAGTAATATGATGTTGTGCTAGAAAGTGTCATTGCTTACAAGCAGGGAGGTAGCTCACATTCTCTCTTTCTCTACCTATTTTTCTCATATCTGTCAATGACTTTAAGGTAACAATAATTTTTTTTTTAATTTCCTGACTGGAAGAGAAGCCAAGCTTACTTCTCTCACTAGATATGAATATGACTACTATGTCTCTTACTGCAATTTTATGTCCAGTTTCCTTCAATGTGGTTCTGATGTGCAGATGGCAATGATACACCATATATTTAAAAAAATCTGTTCAATGGAAGAGAGATAGAATACTGCCTCTGGTCAAACTGAACACAACCAGAACCTACAGAGAAAACAAAGAAACCATGACTCTCACAACATTCTTTCAAGGAGAGACAAGTAGCAAGCACTGACCTTCTATCCAATATGAAAAATGACCTACAAAGAAAAGCTTTAAATAACTTTCCTCAGAATTCCCATATGGCCTCTTTATTTTTCTAGGCTATTTGGCTTTAACACTAGAGTGTCTCCTTCAGAACAGTTTTCTTCATGTTTCAAGTCATTCAACATGTATGCTTATAACAAAAGGTAAAGTTCATTTATCTTGAGTCTTCCTTTTCAAGAAGACTAAGTTTTTAGTTAAGAAATGACAGCACACACGCACACGCATAGCACATATGTGGCGAGCTATAGAACTGGTATCCCCAAACCTAATTTAATCTTTAAAATGATTCTATGAGAAAATTATCATCTCAACTTCAGATTAAAAAAGGAAACAGAATCTTGGAAAACGTATACATTGCTAAGGTCACCAAAAATGAATCAGAAATGGAGACCTGGGGTTTTGCCACCAGCATCTGTGCCCATCACCACCCTGCTGTATCACCTGATTTACAAAGGGAGTTACATTAATTAGCCCTAGATCTTCAGACACTGGAAGATCCTAACAATGTGCTTACAACTCTCCAGAAGCTGGATAGATACTTCAAATGCTTGGTCATTAGTGTTCTGGAGGTAATTGAAATCAATCTGTACATTAGTAGGGATAGTGTGGCTATTTTAGCAGTACTGATTTCCTAGTCCTGTTTAATATCTGTTTCGTTTTCTATAATTTCTTTGACTAATGCGTTGAAGTTCATAATGTAAACACCTTTTACTCTTGGATTAAATATGTATCTACATGTTTTTGTAAATATTGTCAGTGGAATTGCTTTCTAGATCTCCATCTCAGATAATTTGCCAATGTTTCACAGCAATGCCACTGTGTTTTGTGTGTTGGTTTTGCATCCTGCAGCTTAGCTGAATTGGTTTCTCAGTTGGTGAAGTCTTCGGGATTTTCTGCACATGAAGATTGGCAAATATTTGCTATCTAAATTCCTCTTTCCCAATTTGTACACTATTAGTTCTTTTCTCTTGGGTGGCTTGGGTTTCTAATACCCTACTGAACATGTCCATGTTTGTCTTGTTCTAAATATCAGAAAGAAAGATTTCAAAATTTTGCCACTTAGTATAAGGTCAGTTGTTGGCTTATAATATATGAACTTTATTGTATTGAGGTTCATTACTACTGTGTACAATTTCCTCAGTGTTTTATCAAAACAATCGTTAAACTTTATTAAATGTTTTCCTTGTATCTGTGGAAATAATCGTATTTCCCCTGCATTATTATGTTTATTAACTATGTTTTACATCCTAGGGATAAACCCCAACTGATGTTAATGAGTAATCATTTAAAAGAACTGCTGGAATCATTTTGCTGGGGATTTTTGTTTTGTTTTGTTTGTTTGTTTTAGATTATCTGTTCCTTAGGACATTGTCTTAGGGGGTTCCTTTATTTATTGTGCTCTTATCTGTTTTGTTTGCATTAAGATAACAAGCAAGTATGCTTGTCAGTCTTTTGCTGTTAGAATAAATATGTGTGATAATCAGATTAGAAAGAAGAATGTTTCATCTTGTCAGACAGAGGTCACAACCTACACAGTGTAGGTTCTGAACCTGTGTAGAAGCCACACACTGGTTATGAACATATGATGACAAAGCTGTGCACCTCTGACCTGGAGTATAAAAGAGATGAGAAGAGAGCCCAGGGCCTTACAGTCTTCCTTGAAGGCATCTGCTCCATTACAGCTGCTTTCTCTGTACATCTACCACTTCTCAAGACTTATATGGGCTAGGTGACAGCACCTACAATGCATGTGCGGCTAAAAACTGTCAAGTTACAGATAAGTGCCCCTATCTCTGCCAATCATTATCAGAGGAGTTGATTATTTTTCACATAAAAATAATTTAAATCAAATTAGAATTTTTTTTTTCAAATGTTGGTAGAACATAGAATAGCAACTGTTCAGCATTGGGCTTTTTTTTTAGCTGGGAGATTTCTTGTTCCAGACTTAACTTTGTTTCTTGTTATTATTTAGGTTTTCCATTTTTTCCTCGTTCAGTCTGGGTAAGGAATTTATGTTCAGGAATTTCGTATTTCTTTGCAGTTATTCAGTGTGCTGGTAGACAGCTCTAAAAATGAAAGACATTTGTCCCAATCATTTATATATGTATTTTTTTTTTTGTTTAAAAAAAACTGTCTAAAATTATAAACCCTATCACTCAATATATAGGAAAAATCATTAACAATATTTTAGGGTTTTTGAGTATTTGAATATAGCCAACTGATTCTTAGTGAATTTTAATATAAGATCTAGGAAAATTCTTTTAAAGACATGTACTATAATCGTGTCTTAGTTTTTCACTATTCTAGCCATAATTCCATTATCACTTTTTTTTCATTCAATTATTTAGTCATGCCCTAGGTCCTATCCAAATTCTCTTTGGGGATTTTACACAAATACTTTTTGTCTTCTAAGATAGTAGCTCTTTTTTATGATTAAAGTCATGCATGCAACTATAAACTAGGCAAGCTCTTTGGGTCCATTTTGCATTCATGAATCCCTTCACATCCTTTCGGAAAAGCCATCTTCTGATCTTAGCATGACTAATGCATTTTGGGTTGTGGTCATAACACCCAGGGTAAAAAAATAAAGAAAAGAAAATCAAATCAAACTCTAAGCTTTAGATGTTTTGCCTCAATGCTGTCTCTATATTGGAGCTCCTTTTAAGGCTGAGCAGGAAAGAACTTGTTTTACACAAGGTTTTTATGCAAAAAGTCAGTGGGTGGAGGGAACAGTAGGTTAAAGCATGAACAGAATTATGTTCTTTTGCTTCTTGTTTCCAGGCATTTTGTGTGAGTTATTTATAAATAGCAAATGTCTCAGATGCACTATAATTTTGAATGAGTGTCTATTTTTAATTATACAAGGTACATAAGTATTTTAATGATATCCAAATATATTATATGAGGATTCTCATTCTATGATAATAATTTAATTTCACCACCACTAAATATAGAGATCATAAAATCTTATGGATGCATTTTCATCTTAAGATATCAGGATCCTTTTGTTTTGAAATATGGGCATATTATTTTATCTTAAGTTTCTTTAAGCTAATGAAGTGTATGAAGGTAATGAAGTTGAACCACAACTTGAAAAGTGTGGCACAATACTCAACATGATAAAGAAAAAATTCTGCCTTAGAGCCCATTTTCATATGCTTTATGAACACAATACAGAAAAATATGAGTGAGGGAGAAAAGGGGGCATGGAGCCAGGAGAAAGTTTGCAGCATTAATGAGTTTTTCAAAAATAGTTTAGGATATGAAATTCATAGAGTTTTGCACATTTTTAAAAGTTGCATCTAACCAAAAACTTTTGGCATAACTTATAATCTTTACTGTTCTTCCATAAAAATTCAATTCAGAAACGGAGATAACCTAGAACCCCTGCACAGATGTAGCCCATGGCAGTTCAGTGTCCAAGTGGGTTACCTAGTAATGGGAAGAGGGACTGCCTCTGACATAATCTGAGGGGCCTGCTCTTTGATCACCTCCCCCTGAGGGGGAAGCAGCCTTACCAGGCCACAGAAGATGACAATGCAGCCACTTCTGATGAGAACTGATAGACCAAGATCAGAAAGGAGGAGGACCTCCCCTATCAGTGGACTTGGGGAGTGGCATGCATGCAGAAAGGGGAGGGAGGGTAGGATCCGGAGGGGAGGAGGGAGGAGCTTATGAGGGGGATACAAAATGAATAAAGTGTAATTAATAAAAGTTAAGTAAAAATTTTTAAAAAAAGAAAAAAAAATGTAGACATATCATGTACTCTAAACAGAGGTAGCTATAAATGCTAAAATCATGGCTTCGGGGGCGGAGCCAAGATGGCGACTAGCACACACAGTTTCCAAGCTGTGGAAGAGATAAAGTTCTGAGTTGATGAGTGGAAGAACTTCTGAAGCCAGGGAAACAACGGAGAGACTTTCTAAACAACAGGGAACATCGCAGGAGGTGAAAACCTTGGTCTCCTGTCACCCAGGGACTTGTTTGGGGAAGGTGAGAAATGATACATTGATCTCTCGGCACTCCCCTCCCCCAGACCTCCCTCCTCCTTGGCACAGTGGACTCACCTTTCTCAGCGCAGACCTAACTGCCTGGGGCCTGCAGCCACTGAGGCGGAGCCCCAAGCCCTTTATCGGCAAAGGCCAGCAGTACTGTGTCTTGGAGCCCCAGATTCGCGCGGCGGCTGCACCATCTCCCAGGGCCCGAGTCTGCTAGACGCCATACTAGCTCCGCAGGATCGCCATCATGACGGTACGGCCCGCCCAATCCCACAGTGACAGAGAATACGCTATATACTCACCAAAACCAGACAGAAACGCCATACAAGCTAGACACACCAGGCGCTGGGCCTCCGAAGCTTGGAGAGCACAGTGAAGAGACCCCAGGACTTCCCAGAAAGCATCTGGACTAGCAACCCAGTCTCCAGTTGCAGCGGGACTTTCTAACCTGGCAGTGGAGCAGCACTGAGCTGGCGGGGCACATCAGCCCTCCAGTTTAAGACTAACCAGGGCCAAACCAGAGAACAGAAAGGCTGGTTACCCCGATTCCCACTGATGTGACCACCCTGAAATCACCAACTGCAGCAAGACCTCATAACTTGGCAGTGACAACAGCACGGAACTGGCGGAGCACATCAAAGAAGCAGGGCCAAACCAGAGAGCAGAGAGCCCAGATACCCAGTTCTCTGCCAAGTGACCTGCCTGTAAGTGAGTGAACCCTTGAGAATCTGCAGCTCCACTGATTCTGGGTCCTTCTAAAACAGAAGCCAGGCATCGAACCCCCTCCCACCCACATACCCACTTTGGGAAACAGAGGGGCACTTGGAACATTGAAGTTCCTGCTCTGTGGGTCTAATTGAGGAGTTAAGGCAGTTAATGCCAGAAATTGCGCTGCGATCATCACTAGCGCCTGCGACATATACATTGCAGAGCCCCTCCCACACACTCAAGGGTTCAACATTAGCCATCACTCTGTCCCTTGAGACACACGCCCACGCCCACTTACACACACACACACACACATATACACACTCACGCACGCTTGCATTTGCCTCTGTTTGCGCCTGCGTACTTTCCTCCCACAGGTACAGCTAGTCCTCAGCACACGCTAAGGACACGGGACCTTTCTCAACTTCCTAAAGAATTCTCCAGACTCGAGAGAGAGACAGTACCAGTCTGATCGGCAGAATCCAAAAACAAACAGGGAAGGTCTCAGATAAGCCAATGGCCAGGGGTAGGCGAAAGAACACTTCCAACATAAATCAGGACATCATGACTTCACCAGCAAACCCCAAAATTGATGGATACTCCAATTCATCAGAAGCACAGGAAAATGACATTAAAGCCATGCCTGCTCAATTATTTGAGGCTCATAAGGAGGAAATGAACAAATCTTTCAAAGAGTTGGCCAATCAATTGGAGATAAAGAAAGAAGAAATAGACAAAACCCTTAAAGAAACACAGGCAAACATAGCCAAACAAATAGAGGCACAAGTAGAGAAAAAATTAGTGGCATACAAAAAGGAAATGAACAAAGAAATAGAGTCCATCGTAGAGAGACAGGAATCCAAATTCAAACACATAAAAGAAATGGTGCAAGGCATGAAAACAGAATTAGAATCAATAAAGAAAACACAAAATGAGAAAACTCTTGAGCTGGAGAACTTTGAGAAAAGATCAGGAACCACAAAAGTAAGCATCACCAACAGAATACAAGAGATGGAAGAGAGAATCTCTGGAGCTGAAGACACACTTGCAGAAATTGATACTTCTCTCAAAGAAAAAGTAAAATCAGAAAAATTCCAATCACAAAATATCCAAAAAATCAAGGATGCTATGAAAAGACAAAATCTAAGAATAATAGGAATTGATGAAAAAAAAGACTCCAGGCTCCAAGGTCCAGAAAATATTTTCAAGAAAATCATAGAAGAAAATTTTCCCAACTTAAAGAAAGAGATGTCCATAAATATACAAGAGGCCTACAGAACACCAAATAGACTAGACCAGAAAAGAAACACATCACGTCACATCATAGTCAAAACACTAAATCTACAGAACAAAGAAAAGATATTAAAAGCAGCAAGGGAAAAAGGCCAAGTAACATATGAAGGTAGACCTATCAGAATCACACCAGACTTCTCATCAGAAACTATGAAAGCCAGAAGGGCCTGGGAAAGCATCATGGAGACTCTAAGAGATCACAAATGTCAACCCAGACTACTATACCCTGCAAAGCTTTCAATCAACATAGATGGAGAAAACAAAATATTCCATGACAAAACTAAATTTACGCAATATCTATACAGCAAACCAACCCTACAGAAGATACTAGAAGGAAAACTCCAATCCAAAGAAAACGAATTCACCCAAGAAAACAGGGCATACCCATAATATCCCAACAAAAATGAAAAGAAAACAAGCAATGAAACAAGGTAAGATCATCGACTCCATTACAAAAGGAACTAACATGCATTGGTCAATATTATCTATCAATATTAATGGACTCAACTCACCAATAAAAAGACACAGGCTAACAGAATGGTTACGGAAACAAGACCCAACATTCTGTTGCATCCAAGAAACACACCTATGCAACAAAGATAAACACTACCTCAGAGTAAAGGGCTGGAAAAATGTTTTTCAAGCAAATGGTTCCAGAAAACAAGCTGGAGTAGCCATCCTAATATCTAATAAAATAGACTTTCACCCGAAATTAATCAAAAAAGATAAGGAGGGCCACTATATTCTCATCAAAGGAAAAATCCACCAAGAGGACATCACAATTTTGAATATCTATGCCCCAAATACAAGAGCACCTACATTCGTAAATGAAACAATATTAAAGCTTAAATCATACATTGATCCTAATACCTTAATAGTGGGAGACTTCAACACCCCACTCTCATCAAGGGACAGATCAACCAGACAGACACCAAATAGGGAAATAAAAGCACTCACAGAATCCCTAAATCAAATGGACCTAATAGACGTCTACAGATCTTTTCACCCAAACTCAAAAGAGTACACCTTCTTTTCAGCACCACATGGAACCTTCTCCAAAATAGACCATATAGTTGGTCACAAAGCAAGCCTCAACAGATACAAAAGGATTGAAATAAACCCTTGTATACTATCTGACCACCATGGACTAAAGCTGGACATCAACAACAACAGAAACAACAAAAAGCCGACACGCACATAGAAACTGAACAACTTACTACTCAATGACAGCTGGGTCAAGGAAGAAATAAAAAAAGAAATTAAAGACTTTCTAGAATTCAATGAAAATGAAGGCACAACATACCCAAATTTATGGGACACATTGAAAGCAGTGCTCAGAGGAAAATTTATAGCACTAAGTGCCTACAAGAAGAAATCTGTAACATCACATACAAACAACTTAATGGCCCAACTGAAAAACCTAGAAAAAAAAGAAGCAGATACACCCAAGAGGAGCAGAAGGCTGGAAATAATCAAAGGGCAGAAATCAATCAATTAGAAACAAATAAAATTATCCAAAGAATCAATGAAACAAAAAGCTGGTTCTTTGAGAAAATCAACAAGATAGACAAACCCTTAGCCAAACTAACTAAAAAGCAGAGAGAAACCATACAAATCAGCAAAATCAGAAAGGAAAATGGGGACATAACTACAGACACTGAGGATATCCAAACGATTATTAGGTCATACTACAAAAGCCTATATGGCACAAAATTTGAAAATCTAAATGAAATGGATAACTTTCTTGACAGATTCCATCTACCAAAATTAAGTCAAGATCAGGTAGAAAGACTGAATAGCCCTATATCTCCCAAGGAAATTGAAGCAGTCATTAACAGTCTCCCCTCCAAAAAAAGCCCTGGACCAGATGGCTTCAGCGCAGAATTCTACAAGACCTTCAAAGAAGTACTAACACCAATTCTCCTCAAACTATTCCATAAAATAGAAACAGAAGGAACACTACCAAACTCATTCTATGAAGCCACAGTCACTTTGATACCTAAACCACACAAAGATCCAACAAAAAAAGAGAACTTCAGACCTATCTCTCTTATGAACATTGATGCAAAAATACTCAATAAAATACTTGCAAACCGAATCCAAGAACACATCAAAGATATCATCCACCACGACCAAGTAGGCTTCATCCCAGGAATGCAAGGGTGGTTCAACATACGGAAATCCATCAATGTAATCCACCACATAAACAAAATGAAGGAGAAAAAACACATGATCATCTCCTTAGATGCTGAAAAAGCATTTGACAAAGTCCAACACCCATTTATGTTTAAAGTCTTGGAGAGATCAGGGATACAAGGCACATACCTAAACATAGTAAAGGCAATATACAGCAAGCCTATAGCCAACATCAAACTCAATGGAGAGAAACTTAAATCAATCCCACTGAAATCAGGGACAAGACAAGGCTGCCCACTCTCTCCATATCTCTTTAACATTGTACTTGAAGTCCTAGCCAGAGCAATAAGACAACTAAAGGAGATCAAGGGGATACAAATCGGAAAGGAAGAGGTCAAAGTGTCACTATTTGCAGATGATATGATAGTATACATGAGCGACCCCAAAGATTCAACCAGAGAACTTCTTCAGCTGATAAACACCTTCAGCAAAGTGGCAGGATACAAAATCAACTCAAAAAAATCAGAAGCCCTCTTGTATACCAAAGACAAAAAGGCTGAGAAAGAAATTAGGGAAACAACACCCTTCACAATAGCCACTAATAACATAAAGTACCTTGGTGTGACTCTAACCAAGCAAGTGAAAGACCTGTTTGAGAAAAACTTCAAGTCTTTGAAGAAAGAAATTGAAGAAGATCTCAGAAGATGGAAAGATCTCCCGTGCTCATGGATTGGTAGGATTAACATTGTGAAAATGGCCATCCTGCCAAAAGCAATTTACAGATTCAATGCAATTCCCATCAAAATACCAACTCAATTCTTTACAGACCTTGAAAAAAAGATTCTCAGCTTCATATGGAGAAACAAAAAACCCAGAATCTCCAAAACGATCCTGTACAACAACAGATCATCTGGAGGTATCTCCATTCCCGATCTCAAGCTGTACTACAGGGCAACAGTAATAAAAACTGCATGGTATTGGCATAGAAACAGAAAGGAGGATCAATGGAATCACATAAAAGACCCAGAAATAAACCCACACACCTATGAATACTCAATATTTGACAAGGAAGCCAAATCCATTCAATGGAAAAAAGACAGCATCTTCAACAAATGGTGCTGGACCAACTGGATGTCTACATGCAGAAAAATGAAAATAGATCCATATTTATCACCCTGCACAAAACTAAAGTCCAAGTGGATCAAGGACCTCAACATAAAACCAGATACTCTAAATCAGTTGGAAAAAAAGTGGGAAACAGCCTAGAACTCATTGGCACAGGAGACAACTTCCTGAACAGAACACCAACAGCACAGGCTCTAAGAGCAACAATCAATAAATGGGACCTCATGAAACTGAAAAGCTTCTGTAAAGCAAAAGACACTGTCATCAAAACAATTAGACAGCCTACAGATTGGGAAAGAATCTTCACCAACCCTTTATCTGACAGAGGGCTAATATCCAGTATATATAAAGAACTAAAGAAGCAGAAAAGCAACAAACCAAGTAATCCACTTAAAAAATGGGGAACAGAGCTAAACAGAGAATTCTCGAAAGAGGAACATCAAATGGCAGAGAAACACTTAAAGAAATGCTCAACCTCATTAGCCATTAGGGAAATGCAAATCAAAACGACCCTGAGATTTCACCTTACACCCATCAGAATGGCCAAGATGAAAAACTCAAGTGATAGCACATGCTGGAGAGGTTGTGGAGAAAAGGGAACCCTCCTCCATTGCTGGTGGGAATGTAAACTGGTTCAACCACTTTGGAAGTCAATCTGGCGCTTTCTCAGACAACTAGGAGTAGTGCTACCTCAAGACCCTAGGTATATACCACTATATACCTAGTGGTATACCACTCCTAGGTATATACCCAAAATTTGCTCAAGTACACAACAAGGACATTTGTTCAACCATGTTCGTAGCAGCTTTATTTGTAATAGCCAGAACTTGGAAACAACCCAGATGTCCATCAACGGAGGAATGGATACAGAAATTGTGGTATTTTTACACAATGGAATACTACTCAGCAATCAAAAAGGAGGAAATCATGAAATTTGCAGGCAAGTGGTGGGATCTAGAAAAGATCATTCTGAGTGAAGTATCCCAGAAGGAGAAAGACAAACTTGGTATATACTCGCTTATATAGACCTACAAGATATGATAAACATAACGAAATCTACACACCTAAATTAGATAATCAAGAAAGTGGACACAGGCGAAGGTGATTAATCCTCATTTAGAAAGACAAATGGGATGTGCATTGAACTTATGACAGGAGTCTACCACAAAAGGCATCTGAAAGACTCTACCTAGCAGTGTTTCAAAGCAGACACTAAGACTCATAACCAAACCCTCGGCAGAGTGCAGGGAATCATATGAAAGAAGGGAAGTTAGTATGATATGGAAAGGATAGGAGCTCTACAAGGACCAAACATATCGGGGCACAGGGTCTTTTCTGAGACTGACACTCAACCAAGGACCATCTATGGATATAACCTAGAACTTCTGCTCGGATGTGGCCCATGGTAGCTCAGTAACCAAGTAGTTTTCCAAAGTAAGGGGAACACGGACTATTTCTAACAGGATTTCAAGGGCAGGCTGTTTAACCCCCCCCCCCCGGGGAGGAGCAGTCTGTTAGGCCACAGAGGAGGACTTTGCAGCCAGCCCTGAAGATACCTGATAAAACAGGGTCAAATGAAAGGGGAGGAGGTCCTCCCCTATCAGTGGACTTGGAAAGGGGCAGGGAGGAGACCAGGGAGGGAGTGTGGGGTTGGGGAGGGAATGAGGGAGCGGGATACAGCTGGGACACAGAGTTAACAAAATGTAACTAAAAAGAAAAAAAAAATAATAATAATAAAAAAATTCATTAAAAAAAAAATTATGGCTTCAAGTACAGCTTTCTCTTCATTCTGCAAACCAAGATGAGGTATACCTAGTAATTCGTGGGGTCCAGAGGAGGACCAAGCCTGAAAGAAAAATGGGCGAGAGACAAGGAACAAGACCAGGCAATGAGTTGTCGAGGTCTGTTTATTGCTCGCTGAAGCTATACTTTTATATTTTTGAAATAAGGGAGCGACTACCCTCCCAAGCGGAAAAAGGGGGCAAATTGCATAAGTGGCATATTCCATGGCTCTTCCTGGGATCCATAAAATCAGTCAGGGCGGGGGTGGTTTAGCAACTTCTCCGGGAAGTCCCCTCCAGGTGGTTGAAGTTGATTGCAGAACCTGGCGCCAGCATCCATCCTAACTACGTGCCTGGGATTCCTGGTCCCCAACAATTTTCTTATAAGCAAATGGAAACTGGGTATTTTTTCTGGTTTTATGTAGTTAAAAAATAGGTACAGAGTAATAAAAGATATACTCCTTCACAAAGTACATGTTAACTATTATTAATTTTATCATCTTTTAAACCATTTCATTCTCTTTATGTATCCATTTGTTTTGCTTTTATTGGCTGAGAATCCATTAACTGTTTTCCAAAATGTTATACTCAGTGTACTAAAGCACCATTTTATCCTTTCCAACACTAGACAATGGGATTCAGCTTGAGTCATATAATATTGTCTACCCATTTTCATTATAATGTGGTAATAGATATTTAAGAAACAATTAGATGTAGAGATAAACTTTGTATTTTTTGTGATTTCAATTTTTTATTAAATTTTTTATATTAATTATAGTTTATTCACTTTGTATCTACTCAGTGGCTACCCCTGTGACTTGCCAGGCCCCAGAGGAGGACATTGCAGCCAGTTCTGATGAGACTGGATAAGCTAGGGTCAGATGGAAGGGGAGGAGGACTCTCTGTGGACTTGGGGAGGGACCTGGGAGGAGATCCAGGAGGGAGGGTTGAGTTGGGAAGGGAATGGGCTACAGCTGGGATACAAAACTTGTATTTTTAACACACATTAGACTAAATGTTTAAATTGCAGCTGTGTTGAGTAATGTGAACAGTTCAGTCACATGTTCTTGATGGCCCTGGAAGACAAAATCTCAACTCTACTCTTTAGGATTTCTAGCATGGAAAATGAATCAAAATCAATGTAAAATACAATAACAGGAAGAAACCATGCAATTTTATTTAATATGTTTAAATAGCAATGGGAGAACTGAAAAGGAAGCAAATAATAATAAAATACAAAATTACAAACCATAAATGTTTATTTTGCTATGTGGAACAAAGGAGGTTATGGAGAAGAATTGAAAGTTTGTGGTGAGGTTTAAAAAAGATGATTTGTTTTAACAAGTTCATTTGTACAATATTCTTTCAGTTTCAACTTTCTGCTCTTGCAATGGGACTAGAACTGTCTTTTTTGTGTAGGAGTCATCTCTGCTATGGAATTTTATCTCCTCTGTTGAAGAAGAAAAGGAGAAATGCCACAGTATCTTTCTGTGGCTTATTGTTTTTGCTAAAGTGTGCTTGCCTCAAAATAGTCCTTATGCCAAAGAGGCATATTTTGAACTACTGTATTGTCCCACCCTCACGGATAAGCCAAATCATGTGTAATTTGAGCCGTTCTATCTGAATTTTATTGGCTGTGCCTTGAAAATTAAAACTACTTTTACAAAAGAGGTCTTTTTCATATCATTGTCCTATTGATTTAGAGGTATATATTATTATATTCTTGGGATAGGCACATTTTTCCAATGAAAAATTTAAAAAGAATATGGCCATAAAAACTAACTGAAGCCTATAAAACTAGGCCACACTGCAAACCCTTGAAAACAAATGTTTTCTTGTATATTAGACGAGGTGCCACTCGGAGGCAATATCCTGATAATGAATGTCATATGCTTCTCAGTTTTATTCGTGGAAGACACTGTTTTGTTCTTCTGGTGTCCTTCCAATGACCTCTCCTGTCTGAAAGCCATCTAGGCATAGAGAGTTAACTGTTCCTTCATCCAAATTACTGTAGCGTAGCTCATGGTTATTTATACCACAGTGTTTATTTTCTCTCGTTAATTAATTTATTTATTCTCTTTATACCAATTCCAGCCCCCTCCCCCCTCTCCTCCCCTTCCTCACTCCCATTCTTCTCAAAGAAGGGAGCCCCTCTCCACCACCCCTCCCCCAGTGCCATCCCAACCTTACTTCAAGTCGCACCACGATTAAGAGTGTCCTCTTCCATGAGCCCAGACAAGGCTGCCCACCTAGGGGAAACTGATCCAACTGCATCCATGTCAGTGACAGCCCCGTTGCTAATGGACCCACATGAAGACCGAGCTGTCCATCAGCTCTGTAAGCATAAGGGCTTTCTTGTATACATGTATCTGCATTTCTAAATTTAGTCTCAGAGTTAAATTATATCTTTTCTCCCAGGTATGCATTAACAGAAGCTATCTGTGAATATTTATTAACTGATTGTTTCCATCATATAGAAATATGTCTCTTAAAAACTGAAACTTAACCTCTTCTCAGAAGATAAATTTAAAAGTGTTCAGTATGAATAATTTTACAAGAAATTAGAACTCATCCAGAAAAGCACAGATTAGCATGATTTAAGGAATTAAAAAATTATTGTAGTATAATATTGTAATGTAGGCATATTTTTAATGTTCCATTTTTTTCTAGTTTTTTTTTGCTCTCCTTAAGTCATTTACTATGTCATACATTTGAATACAAGTTTTTAGTTCAAATTCCAGAAATATTTTTAATTGTTTTTATTCTTCTCATATATGTAGAATGGGTGTTTTTGATGGCAAAGAAGGTAGCGTTCCTAAGATGTTCTCTGGTGATTTGTCTGAGTTGCTTGATAAATATTTTATTTAAGAAACTTTTTAATTTGTTTTTTGTTTGTTTCCTTCTTTGTCTGTTTTTAAAGAAATGTAAATGATTATAATCAATAGTAAATAGGTTTCCCTAATGACAGACAATTATATTTAACCAGTGTAGTCTCTACTATATACAATAAGATCAAATATTCTCAGGAAACAGATGACATTCTTCAAAGGAAAATGTCTGGCATTTTGTTGGTGAATGTACATTTATACTTAGGTAATTAGTGGCATTCTGTTTTTTTTTTTTTCTTTTTTTCCCCAATGGAAAATAGATTCTCCTGTCATACAATACATCCTGATCACAGTTTTTCCTCCCTCCACTCATTTTAGCCCCTCCTGACCTTCCTGTCTTCTGGATTTACTCCCCTTCTTTTTCACATCAGAATAGAGCTGTCCTCCAAGAGACAACAACCAAACATAACAAAGCAATTACAGTAAGACAAGACAAAATGCCTCACACTGCTGCTGGACAAGGTAACCCAACAGAAGGAAAAGAGCAAGCAACAGATTCAGTGACATACCTGTTCACACTCCTAGAAACCCCACTACTTTTTGTTAAGACCAGTCATGTTTGGGTTTATTCCACACCTTTGAGCTATCCAGTCTTTGCCTTCTGGCCACCCAGGCAGTGCCAGTCATGGGCTTCCTCTTGTGGAATAGGCCTCAAGTTAAACCAGGCACTGGTTGACCATTCCTGCAAGTTCTGAGTCACCAGTGCCCCAGCAGGTCTTACAGGCAACACAGATTGTCGGTTAAAGGTTTTGTGACTGGGTTGGTGTCAACATTTGGTAGCATTCAGAATACGTTTCCACATCAAAGAGGCTATAAGCAAAAGTGAAAGTTCCATGAAGGCATCAGCTTGGCCTCTCTTTAGTGGCAAAGTTTTAAAAGTTTGAAAGCAAAAATCAGTACAGCAGGTACTAGTTAAATTTCTATAATTCTGTGATGGCATCCCAAAGCCCCATTGGTTTGCTGCAGTTTTTAAGGTCGGATTAGGTAAAGTTCTTGTCATCCATGTAAAGAAAGCATTCACTTGTCTGTGTTCTTTTTTTTTTTTTTTTTTTTTTTTGCATTTCCACAGAAAGATGTTCATATATGGTATACTTGGCTTACATGAAACACTACAACGTTCTGATTTTTACCAGTTAAGCAAATTTTCTAGGATAGAACAGCAATCCTGCACATAAGGAGATATTTTTGGATTTAGACACGAACCAAGCCAGACGTTTCATGAAGTGCAGCCTGTCCACGTGGAGTGAAAACGCACAGTCTCTGTGCTATGAAGTCCCTTAAAACAGAGTGAATTTGAAGGAGAGTCATGCAGTAAAGAGCATCTGCTTTACATACATCTTCTGTGTATATACATGTGTGTAGATTCCAAGCCATGTGTGCTCTAAAATAGCTTCCTTATGTTAAGCAACGTAACAGTTGTTTACATAGGATGTAGAAACTAGTGGTAGCAAGAAAGAATTTAAAATTAACATTTTTAATAATATGGCCAACAGAATGATCTGAGGCTTTATTAAGGAATCCTAGAACGAGATAAGAGGGATTAATGGACTCCTTTGAAAGTAAAGCTGATAGTTCAGTCTACCATTTCCCCAAGTTATAAAAAAGTTTTTGTTTCCATTCCATTAACCCATTTTCTCTTTTGATAATTCATATGAAGGAATATATGTTACCCTTTAGGCTTCAGATACTATCCTAAATTCAAGAAGTACAAGTGTGTAATCTTTTTTCTTGTAGCATTTGCAGTTATTAAATATGTGCAAGTATAGAAGTACATTACTCATAATGATAAAAGATTTAAGGATGAAAAACAAAAATAAACAATAAAACAATAAATAAAATAAACATCAAAACAAAAAAACAATCTAATAGTATACTCTGCAACAAACCTAGGCATTGTGGCACACACCTTCAAACTCAGCACTTTGAAGGTTGAGAATGAAAGATGGCTGTAGTTCAAGGGTAGCCTATGCCCTACGACAAAGCCAAAGCCAACCAGGGTTATATAGTATGATTTTAACAAACCAAAGCCAACCAACAGGGTTATATAGTACGATTTTATCTAATTAAAAAAAAAAAAAAAAAACAGGAAAAAAAACTGAAAAGTTGTGAGATTAAAAGGGGGGGGGGCATCCAGTCTCTGACATGAACTCAGTGGACTGCACTTTTTTTTTAATTATACTTTATTTACTTTGTATCCCCCCTCTAGTTCCCTCCCTCCTCCCTTACCAATCCTTCTCTTCCTCCCCCTTCTCCACACACTCCCCTCCTCAAGTCCACTGGTAGGGGAGGGTTTCTTTTTCTTCCTTCTGATCCTTGACTGCACTTTTATCACCTCTCCCTGGTGAGGTGGCCTTACTACATCACAGAGGAAGAGGATCCAGACAGTCCTGATGAGACCTGATAAGCTAGGGTCAGATGGTAGGGGAGGAGGACCTCCCTGATCAGTGGACTAGGTGAGAGACATTGGGGGGGGGAGGAAGGGGGGACCTAAAGGAGATGGGGGAGGGGCTACAGCCTGAATACAAAGTGAATAAATTGTAATAAATAATAATAAAGAAAAAAATTAAAAAGCGGCACATATCTTCCATCTAAAATAAATTTCCAGGTAGTTAGCCATTGCTCTGAATCAGAAACAAGAAGATAAAATTGTTCACTGAAGTCAAAAGAGAAAAGCAGTGTGGAGTTGGAGATGTTAAGGGATTGACGTCTTAATGTAAAAGAATTGTAGACTATGTAATGGATAAATTGAGGGCCATTGTATCTGGACTACAGTAAGAACAGATGGCAAACTGAAGAAACAACTGATAGGACAGTTAACCAATACATTGTAATGCTATCTTACTATGAAAAATAAAGTAAAAGGTACTACATGCACACAAACATTAGCATGGAACCTGCTATTTCTTGAATCTATCCCACAAGACTAATAACGCTTGTCAGTTTCTGATAATTTTCTAACGCCTCTTGACATTTTTAAGCATATTTTAACATATTTAACATTTTAATATATTTAAACAAATTTTATATCCATTATTATCTGGATAATTATATATTTAGCAGCTTTTCCCTGTTTTTTACTCATTTGTTTAACAAACTAATGCACACATTCATATGCTGTATAGATTACAACTTACTCATATGTGAGAAGACTGAAGGAAATACAGTGTCTTGCCTTCAGGAAGTTTATAGGTTTGAGTCAGAACAATTGCTATATGAATTTGAATTCACTCTTTTTTATTCTAGCCTTTTGAAATTTCTTTTTTTTTCTTTTTTAAAATTTTTATTATTAGTTATATTTTATTAACTCTGTATCCCAGCTGTATCCCGCTCCCTCATTCCCTTCCAATCCCATCCAACCTCCCTCATCTCCTTCCTACCCCTTTCCAAGTCCACTGATAGGGGGGACCTCCTCCCCTTTCATCTAACCCTGTTTTATCAGGTATCATCAGGCCTGGCTGCAAAGTCCTGCTCTCTGTGGCCTAGCAGGGCTTTTCCTCCCTTGGGGGATAGGGAGGTCAAAGAGCAAGCCATTGAGTTCATGTCAGAAATAGTCCTTGCTCCTTTTACTAGGGAAGCTCACTTGGTTACTGAGCTACCAAGGGTTACCACAGAGATCCTGTCTTTTTTCCATTTAGTATTCCAGTTATTAACAAAAGGGTAGGACTATGATCGTTTTTGTCACTGTTAATAAAATATAAAAGTCTATAAAGTTCCCCAGACAGACAAAGCCAATGGAATATATATGTGTATGTGTATCAATGATAGATAGGTAGGTAGGTAGATAGATAGATAGATAGATAGATAGATAGATAGATAGATAGATAG
>NW_026596051.1:40271667-40295135 GCF_907164565.1 Psammomys obesus
TAGATAGATAGATAGATAGATAGATAGATAGATAGATAGATAGATAGATAGACAGACAGACAGAAAGACAGATCAATGGGAAGCTTGGTTGGTTGGGTCATTATGAATGTTGAGAATGTTGAGAAGCTCCCGAACATGTCAATAAGAAACTCAATGGATGTCAGAAGGGTAGCTGTGGTCAAGACATAAGGCTTTTGAAAAAAGAGTCATCAAATCATCAATAGTGTCACTTTAAGTCTGATGCTAACATGGGAGCTGCTGAGAATCTTTAGGTCTATTTCTTAAAATTAGAAAAAGAAGATTACCGTAGCTCCAGAAGTAAAGGGACTGGAAATTCATCTTTCTTTTATATTGTTCTATTAACATCCATGTCAATTCCATCATGCCTATCCACAACTAGTTCTCAAAACATCATTCCGAACTAATGAAAGTCATCATATGCAAGGCTACTCTTGGAAAAGGAGAGTTGTTCTTTATTTCCATGACAAATTATGACACAAGTCATTTGTAATTCATCTGCATGAGATATTTTTATTTATTCAAATTATAGTTTTTATAACCGTGAATTCACATTTATGTTAAAATACAATGTTAATTATTATTTTTATTCTATTATTATGTTCAATTATTGTCTTTTCTAAAGAGAATCTTTTACTCTACCCACACCTCCTTTCACTTACTTTACACTCTCATTGGAAATTCATTTCTTTCTTTCGCTTTTGTTTTATTTGTGGTCACACATTGTTTTTTGTTTTTTGTTTCTCTAATTGATTATCTCACTTCTGGCTGTGATTCTATAACAACACCAGGCAATAGATCTCCTTACTCTGAATGAACAGCTAGACGTGCAGAGGCCTCCTTGGTGGCAGGCACTCATTCCACCAGGCCTCTGTCTGATGGGGAATGGTTTTCTTGTGTATACATTTTTCTTCTCTATATCTTTTTGAGAAGGACTTGGAGTACTTACGTTAGTAGTCAAGTGCTATAATAAAGCTCCAAGCCTTTCCTCTGGAATTAGACATGCTCTTCTTTGACTGCATGGCATTTCTTAAAGGGAATTTGTTCCCCCATTTTAGATTTAGCTACTTAAGCTAGAAAATCAGATGTCACTTTGACTTTAGACCTTTGTCAGGCATCCTTCAACTAACCTTAACATTGCTGCCAGTCTCTGAGATTATGAGAGACCAGAATGGCATGTTGTATGTAAGGAATGCATTTTTCCCCAACTGATGAAGAATCTAATCATAGCTCTTTTACTGTAAATATTTCCCCTTATGAAACCCATTAAACTTTTAATTTTGAACTCAAATTTTTCTTGGCTCACCTAGGTCTAAGATTTAATAAAAGACATTTTTCTAACTGTTTATGGAACATGAACTTTTTTGATCTTTATATTAGAAATACTTCGAGAGGCCAAAATGATCCAACAAATACATGTAAACAGTCCAGTAATCTTTGGTCTTATAAAAATCACCCATCATCTTTATTGCCCCAGGAAATGTTATGGCTCTTATGTCAGCAAATCAGAGATTGGATAATTTTATTCTGGTCTCCTGGTACTTTGGATTGAAATGGATATGATGTGAGGAGATATAGTTTTTATCCAGATAATTTGTACTGTTCCTTATTTTGTAAAAGCTGTCAATTCACAGGCATCTGTCCATATAAATTAGAACATTTTTTCCCTCTGCAAATAGTAAACAGCAACATGAATTTGGTTTCTACAAAGTACAACTTGTTCTGAGGACACAGGAATGGTTTTGTAACTCAAGGGATAGCAGGGAAGACAACATTGGGAAGTTGGAAGCCTTCCAAAAACTGCAAATCTGTCCCTTCGTTCTCCTCACCACTCCCTTGTGTGTGCTTCTTCCTGGGCATCTGCTTCCTGCTTGCCCTGCAGACCAGTTTGCCCTGCTACTCAGTCCATATGGAGCCAGAAGGCTTTCTCATTATGTGCTTCTCTTCCCTTTCAAGAGAATAACCCTAGCTGAGACTGGACTCTGTTATTCCTAACTCTAAATATCAGAGAAAGGTATTCTGCCTTAGCTTTATTCAGCTGTATCCATTTAGCTGAGCCCTGGTCTCAGGTACTGACTTAACTTCTGGGACTTGTCTGGTGTGCCAGAGTTCGGTCAGAACAATCCAGCCATCTAAGACTTAGTATTATAGACAAAGAGTTAAAACTGTTAAAAAGAAGTGGGGCTGTCGTTCACAGCAAACCCAGCTTGAACAGATATGGAAATACCTGTCTCCAACACGTTGTTCCCACCGGGCCCATGAGAGTGTGGATAAGTAGTGTCTGATACACAGCTATGTTGACAGTATTATTTCTGGATTTTGAGTAATAATCATGTATCATTAATTGTCAGCTGTGACAGACATATGATTTGTTTGCTTTACAAAAATTGATGAGTTCCAATACACAACAGAATGCACAATATAGATGAAAATGCCTTTTTGATGCAAACTGTTTTGTAAACAATACAATCAATAAATACATGTTCCGGAATTGGACAAAGCTAAAACATGAAGATATTTTTCCATTCCATCCTTTCAGTTCACACGTATGTTATGAAGTGTGGTCTTATCACTATACCTAACTGGTCTATAATTTTTATAATTATATGTTTTCAGCAATGTAACCCTTGAATATGAAACAATTACTTTGCCTTGTCTCAGCTTAAGGACACATAATCTGTTGTAACAATGAAAAATATGCTTCCACCTGAATGATTACTTGAAATTACTCAAAATAAATGTTTGAGATTTTCAGAAGCAAAGTTGTATAAATACATATATATTGAATAAAATATTTTATATAGAGTAAACATCAAAATGTATTTATTGTTTGTCATGCTCTACTAGGATCTTGAATATCTAAAAAGGATCCTATTTGGCAAAGGCTTGGTGTGTAGCCTATGGTAATAAGAAGAGGTAAAGATTAAAAATGTGGATAAGTGGAAGAGGGTTGGATCTTTGTTGACATGCCCTTAAAGGTATATTTGAATCCTAGCTTCCTCTGTTTTTTTTTTTTTTTTTTTTTCCTCTTCATTTCGTATCTACCATGTCATGACCAGGTAATGTTCATACAACAACTTCTTCTACCCTTCTACCCCCCCATTATATACTATGCTACTGTATAGAAAAAGTAGCAAGATTCAGGGATCACATACTAAATCCCCTGTAAACATAAGCCAATATATACATTTTTGCAATTAAATGACTACCTGTAGTATTTCAATGTAATAATGCAAATCTTGGCCCATAATTTCACTGTAGAAAATTAGGATAATTGCCAATCTATAGACTATTGGATGACACCTGATACAAATATTACATTAGCTTAGGTGATAAAATAATTCATTTTGCTTTAGGGAAAAACCTATTAGGATATTTATAGACAAGTACAGTCTAGTTTCTAAAAACCTGGCTTCTATTCATTTATTTTAAAAGTCACATATATTCAGGTATTTTACAGTTTCTTTCTTTGCAGTATGCTTTTTAAGCTTGCTCAATTTATTTAAATTTAATTAATCTTGGCACATGGCCATTTTAACGAGTAGACATAACTTCTAGTAATAGTCCAAATTCATCTCATGTGTTAGGCATTTAAATTAGGAAAAATATTTCAACACAAATGTGTTGTGCCTCAAAAGTAATGAGTGCTTTACTAAAAGGGATCATACTGCTGCTGAGAGAAAAAGTGGCAGAAGTGGATTTCAAATTGCTATAGAGACTATACATATATATGTGTATACACACACACACGCGCGCGCGCACACACACACACATATATATATATATAAAGAGAGAGAGAGACATACATAAATATGATGGCCACCTTGATGAAGGTGACACATATAGGGATGTGACTGTTCTCACTGATTTACTTCGGCACCTTAACTTAGTGAATAAGCTGCCACTGCTCTTATAAGTTATTTTAGCTTCTGACAAAAGAAGAATCATATTGGGATGCTTCCCATGAGAAATGTGACATAGAGGCTCATGCATTTGAACATGTGGTCCCCAGTTGATGGTGGTGTTGGGAGAATTTACGGGGAGATGCAGCTTTGCAGGATTGTACATTGGAGTCAGGCGTTGAGAGCTTGGAGTCTCACTTTACTTCCACCTCTTTTTCTGCTTGTGGTTACAAATGCAGTCTCTCCCCACCCTGCTGCTCCCATCACATCTGTTGCTTGCTGTCCTGTTTCCTAACTCTCTGACTGTCAGTTAAAAAACAAACAAACAGACAACAAATAACAACAAAACCTTCTCTATTATATAGGGAATTTTTTGAGGGGAGTGGGTTGGGGGAGGCAGAGTTCATCGTCTTTTATCAGGACAAAAGAAACTAACCCAGAAGCTGACACCAGAAAGTAGAGTTTTACTGTGAAGAACATGACCATATTGTTGTTTTGAGAAATAGGAACGACTTTGGAAGATTGGGCTAGAAAAGTAGTGGGATGCTATGAACAGGGCTTCCCTGACCGTCTCAGTAAGAGCTTGGAAGACGTTAGTGCCAAAAGCTATTCAGACTCTGAAGCCCATCTGGAGAGTTTTCAGAGAACTAGTAACATTTTATCATAATGATGGTAAGGAAGATGTCTTCCATGCCGATGATTTTCAAACCTTTCCCTACTTTGTCTTCTAATAGATTTAGAGTCTCTTGTCTTATGTCAAGGTTTTTCATCCACTTGGACTTGAGTTTGTGCAGGTTGATAATTATGAGCCTGTTTGGATTGTTCTATATGCAGACATCCAGTTAGACCAGCATTTGTTGAAGATGCTTCCTTTTTTCATTATTTGCTTTTGGCTTCTTTGTCAAAAGTCAAGTGCCTGCAGGAATGTGGATTTCCTTCTGGGTCCTCAGTTTGGTTCCATTGATCAAACTGTCTGTTTCTATACCAATACTATGCATTTTTATTATAAATTTTCTGTATTTTAGCTAGAAATGGATGTTGTTACTGCCAGAAATTCTCTTACTGTACAGAATTGTTTTGGATATCCTGGGTCTTTTATTTTAACAAACATATGAAGTTAATGGTTGCTCTTTCCAGGTCTATAAAGAACTGTGTTGCAATTCTGATGGTAATTACAATGAATCTGTAGGAGTCATTGGCAGGGTGGGCATTTTTACTATGTTAATCCTACTGATCGGCAAGCATGGAACATCTTTCCATCTTCTAAAATCTTCTTCAGTTTCTTTCTTCAAAGACTTGTAATTGTTGTTGTACAGGTCTTTCACTAGCTTGGTTAGAGCGACACCAAGAACAGCACAGGCTCTGATATCAGTGATTAATAAATGACATCTCATGGACCTGAGAGGCTTCTGTAAGTCAAAAAACACTGTCAATAGAACAAAACAGCAGCCTACAGATTGAGAAAAGATATTCACCAACCCTATATCAGAAAGAGAGCTAAATTCAAAATATACAAAGAACTTAAGAAACTAAACATCAACATATTAAATAATCCAAATAAAAATTGGGTACAGAGCTAAACTGAAAATTTACAACAGACGAATCTTGGATGGCTGTGAAGCACATGAAGAACTGCTCAATGTCCTTAGCCAGCAGAGAAAGGCAAATCAAAACCACCCTGAGATTTCACCTTACACTCACCAGAATGGCTAAGATCAAAAACTCAACTGACCCAGAGTTCTCCCTCTTGACTAGTTTATTTAGGTGTACAGATGTACAGATTTTAGTATGTTTATCCTATATCATATGTCTAGTATCCACTTATAAGTGAGTATATGCCATGTGTCTTTCTGCTTCTGGGATGCCTCACTCAGGTTGATCTATTCCAATTCCCACCATTTGCCTTCAGATTTCATGATTTCCTTGTTTTTAATTGCTGAGCAGTTTTCCATTGTGGAAATGTACCACAATTTCTGTATCCATTCCTCAACTGAGGGGCATCTGGACTGTTTCTAGCTTCTGGCTCTTACAAATAAAGCTGCTACAAACATGGTTGAGCAAATGTCCTTGTTGTATACTTGAGCGTATTTTGGATATATGCCTAGGAGTGGTATAGCTGGATCTTAAGGTAGCACTATTCCTAATTGTCTGAGAAAGCACCACATTGATTTCCAAAGTGATTGTACAAGTTTACATTCCCACCAGCAGTGGAGGATGACTCTGGGTAAGATGTTCAATCCTCATTCAGAAAGGGAGAGGATGAACATCAGAAAAGGGAGAAAACAGGGAACTGGACAGGAACCTACCGTACAGGGTATCAAAGCCGATGCTGAGACTTATAGCCAAACTTTGGACAGAGTGCAGGGAATCATATGAAAGAAATGGGAAATAGTAAGACTTGCAGAGGACAGGAGTTCCACAAGGAGAGCAACAGAACAAAAAAATCTGGGCCGAGGGCTCTTTTCTGAGACTGATATTCCAACCAAGGACCATTCATAGAAATAACCTAGAACTCCTGCACAGATGTAGCCCATGGCAGTTCAGTGTCCAAGTGGGTTTTCCTAGTAAGGGGAACAGGGACTATCTCTGACATGAACTGATTAGCCTGATCTTTGATCACCTCCCCTTCAGGGGGGTGCAGCCTTACGAGACCACAGAGGAAGACAATGCAGCCACTCCTGATGAGACTTGATAGACTAGGATCAGAAGGAAGGGGAGGAAGACCTCCCTTATTAGTGGACTGTGGGTAGGGCATGGATGGACAAGAGGGAGGGAGGGTGGAGTTGGGAGGCGAGGGAGGGAGGAAGCTACAGGTGGGATACAAAGTCAATAAACTGCAATTAATAAAAATAAAAAAATTGTAGTTTTCACAACAGGCAAAAACAAACAAACAAACAAACAAACAAAAAAACAACTAAACTGACAACATACACGGGAGAGAATGTGGAGAAAGGAAAATACTCTTCCATTGCTGGTAGGAGTGCAAACTTGTACAACCTCTCTGGAAACCAATCTGGAGCTTTCTCAGAAAATTGGAAATAGTTCTACCACAAGATCTAGATATTCCACTCCTGGGCATATACCCGAAAGATGTTCCACCATACAAGAACTTTTGCTCAACTATGTTCCTAGCAGCTTTATTTGTAATAGCAAGAAACAAAAAACAGCCTAGATGTCTGATGCAGTCCCCACTTCCCTTATGAGAGGACCTACATGAATCCTAAGCTGCCCATCTACTACATCTTTGTAGGGGACCCAGGTCCAGTTCCTGCATGGTCCTTGATTGATGCTTCCATCTCAGCAAGCCTCTTTGTGCTCTGGTTAGTTGGCTGTGTTTTTCTTCTTGTGGAGTTCCTGTCACATCCAAGACTTTTTCTCTTTCCTTCCTATTTTCCACAAGACTCCCTACTCTTAGCCCAATGTTTGGCTGTGAGTCTCAGTATGTTTTGAGGCACTGCTGGGTAAAGTCTCTCAGAGGACATGTCTGACAGGCTCCTGTCTGCAAGCTGAGCAGAGTATCATTCATAGTTTTAGGGGTTGGCACTCTCCCATAGGGTGGGTCTTTGGTTGGACCAGACATTGGTTGGGCATTCCCTCAATCTCTGCTCTATATGCTCTATCTTTATCCATGCACATCTTGTATGCAGGGAAAATTTGGGGTCCTAGTTTTGGTGGGTGGGTTGCTGTTCCCCTCCAACTACTGGGATATTAGTCTAGTTCAAGAGTGTCTTCTTCAGTCTCTATGGCCTCTGCTTCCCAGACTCAGGTCTCCAGCTTGTCACAGCGATGTTCCCACCATCAGCTTCTCTTTTCTCTTCAGGCCTTCTGTCCTCTCTCTCAGGTCGGATCTCCAACCCTTTGACTCTCTACAACCCCTCTCCTACCTTATTTCCTCTCTTTAACCTCTACCTCTGTCTATTCTATCTCACTTTCCGAGTGAGGTTTTATGTGTCTTTGCTTGGGATACTCTATTTTACTTAACTTCTTTGGGTCTGTGTCTCATAGTATACTTATCCAGTACTATATGGATAAAAACAGGATACAAAGTGAATAAAAAATAAATAAGTTAAAATTTAAACAATTAAGGGATTGATTTCTTTAGTAGAGGAGACTTTAAGATAATCTAATATTGACTCCATCCTGTACTTATTAGTAATCACTCTTATGCAGGTCTACAGAAAAAAAAAAAAAAAGAACAAGTGGGACAAAAGACAAAAAGAAATACAAAATGTGTGTGTGTTCACATGCTTTAAAAAATAAGACACTCATACAATCAAGGCATATGCTGGAAGTGAGACTGTATTCTGAATGAGGAAGTAACGGATTGTTCCTCTGTAATTTCCCAGCGCTGCTGCTAAGGCTAGGCAACTTGTGGCAGAGGAATCCGTGAGTGAAAGCTAGAGTGTGCAGGAGACCCCTGGAACCAGCGTGTGAAAATGTGAAATTTAAGGCTGGGTTGCAGTGGAGACCAGAATATGCTGAGGGTCCCAGAGCCGTGAGACACGAACTAAGAAGAGCTGCAAATAAGCACCAGAGCCAGTACTGCAGAAAGAAATTCCAGGCAGCAGAGCTGGAGGAGGTTGTGAAGCTGTCTAAGCCTTTGGATGCAGACACAGACTTGCAGGATTTGGTGTTTTCCTTGCTAGGTTTTGGTCTTGCTTTGGTCCAGTATTTCTGCATTTCACTGTCATTTCTTTATGTTGGAATTGTAATGCACATGTTCTGCACCATTGTTGGAGGTATATAATTTGCTTCTGATTTTACAAGTGGCTACAGATTGGAGAGTGCCTTGAATCTCAGAAAAGACTTTGGTCTTTAGAATAATGTTCAGACTGAGAAGGAGTATGGGGACTTTTAAAGTTAAGATGTATATACTTTGTATCTAGTTAATTTTGGAGTGTGATTTTTTTTCTCTAAGGTTCCTTACAATACAGTTAATTTTATTTTTTTATTTAATATTAGTTACAGTTTATTAACTATGTGTCCCAAAGTTAATAAACTGTATCTTCCTCCCTCATTCCTTCCCAATCCTACCCTCCCTCCCTCATCTCCTCCCTGCCCCTTTCCAAGTCCACTGATAGGGAAGGACCTCCTCCACTTCCATTTGACCCTGGTTTATCAGGTATCTTCAGGACTGGCTGCAAAGTCCTCCTCTGTGGCCTAGCAGGGCTGCTCCTCCCTTAGGGAGGAGGGAGGTCAAAGAGCCTGCCATTGAGTTCATGTCAGAAATAGTCCCTGTTCCCCTTACTAGGGTACCTAGAAAAGATCATCCTGAGTGAGGTATCCTAGAAGGAGAAAGACACAACACACATGGTATATACCCACTTATATAGACCTATAAGATATGATAAACATACTGAAATCTATACACCTAAAGAAGATAAAGAAGAAAGAAGACCTGGGGTAAGATGATCAATCCTTAGTTAATTTTAAAAAAGAAGAAGTTATTTGTCTAGTGGTCACTATCATGAACAATGGAAAGGCAGACAATGTTGTTTACAAATGTCAACTTGAATGTCTGATTAAACTTGCAATCATTTTGTTAGATAGCAATATCCTTTCTGAATGATATAAAGAAAAACAAAATAAGAGCCAAAACAATGAATATAAAGATATAATACTATTGTTCACCATTAAAAACAAACTTCTCCCTGTATTTTAATATTCACATTTAATTTTTTAACTTAGCATATGACCATATCTAATCATATAAAATTCAAGTATTTGTGTTTAGAGTGGGTCTTACTTTGGTTGTTTGGTCTAAAGTGCTTCTCCTTTTATTCTGTATATGCTGTTTACAACCTAGCTTAGCACATCACTTTGTTTAACAGTAACTGAGGAGCAGCCATGAAGGTAATTGATGACGATAGTTCTGCACAGTGGCAAAATCTTGAAATACCAGGCTACTCAAATCACGTTACTTCAGTTTTAAAAGTTCTGGATTGTTACTAGGAAAGGAGATTAATAAACAAATATACATTAAACAAAGACACAGATGTGATTAGCATAGGAATATATGTGGTTATATTAACATGTGTAGTAAGTGCTCTATTAAGTGTGTTGGCTGAGAGCACAGCTTTATAATTACATTGTAATAGAAGCAGCGGTTTTAACTGGGAAAAAGTAACCTTATTTGAGGAATTGTCTATATCAACTGGCCTATAAAAAGTCTAGAAGATTTTCTAGATGATTGACATGGGAGGGGCCACTATAGTGGTGTCCACTATGGGTGGTGTCATTTCTGGGCAGGTTTTCTCTGGATGGTATAAAGGGCTGAGCAAGCCTTGGTAAGCAAACTTATTAGCAGCTTTCTTCTATCGTTCCTGCTTTCACACATGCTGGAATTCTTGTCCTGATTCCCTCAGAGGTGGACTAGGGTCATGATATATAAGCCAAAGAAATGTTTTTCCTCTAGTTGCTTTTGCTCATCATGTTTTCAAAGTAATAAACCAGAACTAAAGGTGATAAAATAATCTTAATTGTCAACTAATTGAGAATCATCAATGACCCTCTGTTAAAGCTCTGATAATATGTTGAATAAGGTTTTTATAAATATAAGCAGATCACTTTCATTTTTATTATCTGCATATTATTTTATCCTATTCTAAATGAATTTCATTGTTGCTGTTACCAGCATTTACAGATTAACTTCCCTCTTTAACTTCTATAGAAATATTTTAATGTTACACTTTTTCTTATTTCTGTATTGTATTTTAATTTCTAATCCAAAATAATTATAATGAATGCAAAGCTTTCATTTTACAGTAGTAGAGTGTGCTGTAAGTGAAAAATGGTCTCCAACTGCACATTTCAAACTTATGTTTGACAAAATTACCTCACTGAAGCAAAGATTACCAAAAGAGAGTTTTGAAAAGCTAACCAATGTAGTCCAATTCTAATTATAGCAACTTGTTCTTCTGTAGGATATTAGAGCACGGGTAAGTCACAATAAATTCCCAGGGATCATGCTTTCCAACACTTTACATCAGAAGAAATAAGGAAAAACGGTAAAGGTTAAAATAAGAGATCGGCAATACCCATGAGACAAAGACATACACCATTTCATAGAGAATCACACAGATCTGGAACAGTCCAGAAACATTTTTCCGAAGAGTATTGACAAATACAACAATATATGCCTCAGAGAATCATAGCCTCACTAATTCATTGCATGTTTCTCTAAAGTTCTTTCATATGACCTCCATGGACTTGTAAAATTGCCTCCAACACAGATTAAGTATCTCTAGGTCAGACTTAGTGAATCTAGAAAAGGAAAGAATAGTTTCTTTAACAATTCTTTCTTCCATATTTATTTGCAGATTCAGCTACATAACTGATATCATTTGACCCAAGAAATAGACAAGGAAATTTATTTGATCTCACATTTGATCAAATAGGGCTGCTTAATGATTTTAATTTTCTCAACAAACTATTCTAAGTTCTGTAGGAATGGTCTATCATCTACTAAAGGACACTGTTTTGTTTTTGTTTTCTCTTTTCTTCCTTAAAAAAATCTTCTAATAAAATTAAGCTATTCTCAAGACCAATTATGAACTCAGGACCAATTCTCAGGACCAATTATGAACAAAGAACTGAGGAATTCCCTCCCTAATGGAAGCATCACTAACATATATTAAGTGAAAGAGAAAGAATAGCATAAATATTACCACTTTCTTTAAAAAAAAAAAAAGCCCTTTACATAAAAAAGTTCCCACTCAACCTGCATACTATGCAATGGATGACTAAATGTGTTACCTTCACAAGACCAGTCTCCAGAGGACCCTTTCTCCATGAAGCACAGTGTACTTCTCAATTATATCTACAATTTAGGCTTGTCTCTCAAGTGTAGTGAGATTTTGGACAAATATGGTTTGGGGTCATAGATTATATGGTTAACATCTTATTGTTTTAGTTGCAAATTTTGAAGAACATACCCAATAAACTGCAAACTCTCAGAAGACATAATTTTGTCTTTTGTTTTTATTATATTTTTCTTAGAGCCTGTGGGAGAGTCCAGGATACAAGACCTTCAGAAAGATTTGTTGAGTACATTCAAGTGGGAGTAAATGAACCGGTATTCTTAATACCGGAGGAAAAATGGGAAAATGGGAAGAGTGTGCTTCTTCCTTCTTCCCATATTCTCTTGCAAAGGGTCTCTCCTTGAGGTTGTGTCTCCTTCAGTGTTTTCATTTCACCCCTCAGCATAGTCAACATTGGGCATCATCTATGCATTACCAGGGTGTCCACCCATCCTGCTGTAATGATATAGAAAGCCTGTAAGAGTGAACCACATCTAGGTGAACATATATATATATATATATATATATGTTCATTTTAAGCTTTCTGTGGAAAAAGCTTTTAACAGTTTAGTCTTTATTGCAAAAGAGTAGGCTTTCAGGACACATGGAAAAAGAAAATAATAAACAGCAGATGTAATTTGGGGGCAAACATCAAACTATGCCTTTTATGTGTGGCCATTGGGTTTGTTTTGTTTTGTTTCATTTTTGTATGGTTCTGTTCAATCTCACCCACAAAGCAGTGGCCAGATGTCCTTTGGTCCTCAGTGCCTTTGTTCAGATAAGATCCTGAAAAACTCACAAAACATTTGCCTATGTACCCAGTGGCCCATAGGTAACTCCCATTATAAAAATATACTAATTTTGTTGTGATTTTTATCTAATACTCATAGGCTTACTCTATGGTCCTTCGAAACAAAAACAACAAAACAGTTCAGATATTCAAAGGATATTGAGTAAGAATATCTGAAAGATATTCACATCTTTTTTGTTTTTATTTTTATATTAATTACAGTTTACTCAATCTGTGTCCCAGCTGCATCCCCCTCCTTCCTCCCTCCTAATCCCGTTTTTCCCTTTCTCATCTCCTTCTGCACCCCTCTCCAAGTCTATGGATAGGAGATTTCCTCCTCTCCTTCCATCTAACCCTAGCTTATCCAGTTTCATCTGAACTGGCTGTATTGTTCTCCTCTGAGGCTTGGCAAGGCAGCTCCCTGAAGCACTAGCCACTGAGTTCAGGGCAGAGACAGTCCCTGTTCCCCTTACTAGGTTATCTACTTGGATACTGAGCTGCCATGGGCTACATCTGAGCAGGGGTTCTAAGTTATCTCTATGCATGGTCCTCGGTTGGAGTGCCAGTCTCAGAAAAGACCCCCCCCCCCAGATATTTTGGTTCTCCTTGTGGAGCTCCTGTTCACTCCAGGTCTTTCATTCTCCCCCTTCTTTCATAAGATCCCCTGCACTCTACCCAAAGTTAGGTTATGAGTCTCAGCATCTGCTTTGATACATTGCTAGGTAGATACTTTGCCTATTCACATCTTCTAATGCTTTCTTATGTCAGTGATAACTTGTATTTTTTCCTTTTTTTTTTTTTTTTGCAAAATGAAAAAAGAAACATTAGAGTTTTACTAATTTTGCAAACTAATCAACCTATATATTCACAAAGTTATTTCATGAGATTTAATAATTTCTAATTTCTCTAATTTGGCTGGAGAAAATTTTCTTATCAATTTCATGAACAACTGGGTGATAGTAATACATACGAACACACTCATGCACATCTTTCTAATAAAGCTAATTTGCATTTCTGTCTTTTAAATACATGCTAAGATTAGATGCATAGAAACATCATTGTTCTGTAGTCCCTTCTTCACTAGGATGCTTAATGAAGTAAAAATCCAAAATAACTGCATTGTTCTACATTTGCCAAAAAAACAAACTCAAGAGACAGAAACACTGATGTCACCAGCTTAAAGCTAGAAGAAATAAACATTAATGAAGAGGTATTTTATTGTATGCAGACCCTGGAAATGCTCTCAAAATTAAATTTGTAAAAGACAGGAAGTATGTTATTAGATTTAGAGATTTTACAATAAAACCATGTGCTATGTATTCTAATGTTTCCGTAGTTCTCCCATTAGATTACATGGTATGCATTTTCAGACATCATTTTTGCAGTTTGAAATCTCTGCATGTGCAGCCTGGTGGCTGTCAACAGTTTTAAAGCATTAGACATAGTTCTGGGAGAAGTAAATTGTACTTATGGGAAGCAGGAAATCTATTAAGCCGTAAGAAACTCCTGGGCGGAGAGAGCTACACAGGGAAGAATTCGCTGTCTCCGAGGGTGTGATGCCCACTATTCAGCTGATCTGAACCAGAGAGAAGGGTGATGGCTCCAGGCACAATCTTTTCAAAGAAAGAAAGAAACAAGGAAATACCACTCTACTCCCCAGTCATCCCAGAAGCACAGTGCATGCCCTCTGTGTCCAGCAGTCACTGAATGATTTTTCCCAAATCCCATTCAAAACCGAAGCAAGAAAATGAGAAACTCCTAAAAGAAGTTCCACAGGATATCACAGGAAAACGTCTGGATTTGCTTTTCTAATCTGTGGGGAAGGTAGCAGGAAGCTGAAGAGAAAGAAAGGAAAAGGAAGAGGGTGATAGCCTCAGACTTGGAAAAATATAACAAACCCATCAAACTGTGTTTAGTAGTGTGCCAGAGAGTGGAAAATTCACTGCAGCCTCTCAAAGTGCAGACAGAGCAAATGTCTTCGAATCTTTCCCACTGTGTAGGCTTGGACATTTGCATCGCCACAATCAAATGTTCTGATAGTGAAATCAGGAGCAGGACCAAAACAAACTTTAGGGTTTGTATTGATTTTCACTTATTCTGAGGGCCAGATTCTTCACAGAAAGTCAGAACAAAAATATTTTGAATAATCTAAATGACAAAAGGCCAGAGTTAACTATCACTCAGGATACTTGTGAATTTTATTCACTTTAAAATTTTTGAGTTTTGTTTTGTCAATTCCTTACCTGTCCACGATGCATTGCAGCTATTTTACCAGTTAAGTCCGAAATTACTGCGCTGAGATCAGCACTCACACAAGCAATTGGCAAGAGTGTTTTAGTCCGAGAAAACCTGCATGCAGGGGTCAAACCTTTTCACAAAACGGCGACCCTAGACGAAGTTATGCAGGCCTTCTTATAGGAAAGTAGGGAGATTCTAGCAAGGGTTAGGTAATCTAAAACCTCATTGGTGGGTGCCAGGGAAGTTACAAGGTCGATTCCTGATTGGCTGCATTCGTTGCCATGAGCTGCAGGATGAGGTGAGGCTGCTCCCCATAGAAGCCCGTCCGGAGCTAAGATATTTTCTCATTCTTGGGCTTATCTCTTTTTTTTTTTTTTCCTGTTTAGCTCCGCACCCCATTTTTTTAAATTTTATTAATTACACTTTATTCATTTTGTATCCCCCCATAAGTCCCTCCCTCCTCCCCTTCCGATCCCACCGCCCCCCCCTTTCTGCACGCATGCCCCTCCCCAAGTCCACTGATAGAGAAGGTCCTCCTCTCCTGCTGTACCTTGGGTAGAGGATTTTACGGTCAGTTTCTGAAACTAGTGACCTAGTGCCCTGATGACTACGGCCTAGTTCCTGAGACTGATGACTTATGGCCTGAAGTGGAATTGATCAGGCTTATTTAGCAGGTTCTCTCCACCCTCTCCTCTGTTTCCCACGTCGTCTGACTCTTTGTTCTTGTCTCCGGGAACAGCTAATTTTTCTACTTGCATGCATGCTTTGGAGAGCGCAGGTCATACTCAGGTCGCCACAGCTACAGTCAGTTCATGATTACAGTGACAGTGCCATATCCAAAAGACGCTGTTGAATGTACTTCCCACCATCTGCTAACCCATACATTCCTTCAGCCCCCTCTTCCACAACGTGCCCTAGGCCGTGGTGAAGGTGATATAGACGTCCAGTTTAGATCTGAGCATGTAAGAACTACTTATTTTCAGTTCTGAATCCTGTTAACCATCTAGTCGCTGCAAAAATACGCTTTTCTGAACAAGGCTGAGCAGCAGCCCTGGACTAAGGGTATAAATATAAATATTCAGAAGGCAGTTTTTCATGTCTATTTACTATAGCAACAATAGTTTAATCCTGTAGGTCCTCCGACATCTCCAGCTGTAAAATTACGGCTGGGTTTATAACACCATATATATCCTTTTTCCTGTTCAAGAGGCTTCAAATCTGATTAGAAAATAATGGTTAATCCCTCAACAAGCAAGTCACAACTATGCCCCTGGCCATGCTTTGCCTAATAGGTAGTGTTAGTATTGTGGAATTCGGGGTCCACTGCTGGTAAGACTTTTGACAGCTATTGTACTGTAGCAGTGCATAATACCTGTCACCCTGTGAGTGCTACTAGTGGAGAGAAAACTTCCAGCTCAATTTCATCTTAAAATATTTGTTTCCTGTATCCAAACCATGTGGTATCTTAATCAAGGATCTCTATTGTCTTAGGATCCTCATGTGGCTTCTTGGCCAATAACTCAGAGAGAGATTTTTCTATGCAAAGAAAGGGGATTTTCCTTAAAGACACACAAACAAACCAAATGAAACAAAAGCAAACAAACAAACAGACTATGGCTTCTGGGTTAGAGTCTACCATCCTTGAAGCTTCAGATCTAAATCGTTTCTTCTCACACAAAAGCTAGTTTAATATTTTGTCTTGGGGAATCTTCGATACACAGAATTTTAAAAAGCATATGTTCACTGTGGATTGACTAAGCCTGTTATGGGTTTTCAATAGACTTGTTAGTAACTATTGGGTTCAGCAGATTACAACAGATTCCTAATGACGCCAAGGTGCAGTTCCTGTGGGGAGCCAGGTAACTGTGCCCTGTTCCATAACCACCCAGCATGCCCCTAACTAGGGCCAGCTGTGTCCAAAATGCGTGAACTTTGTTACTGAAGGAACCAGGTGTACATGGATCAGTGAAAATTCATTCCCCTAACTGGAAAAATTTCTCAAGACAGATGGTAGGTCAGTAATGCCACTTTAATATATAAAGGACAGCATGTGTTCTTCTATTGAAAAGCAAAGTAGAGATTTATCAAATATCCAATGTAATTGAGTACTTGGGATAGATTCAGCTGAGTTCAGGCAGTCACCATGAGGGTTAACAGCATTTACTGAATGAATGACTATGCTATAATCTCAGGTTTTAATGATCTTGGTGACTAAGAATTCTGTTCTATTCTTTTGTGTGAAAATTGAGCATGATAAAAATGATGATTACTTGAATAGTTTATACCCTTTGTAATCTGATTTTTAAAAGCAATTAAAAAACATTTTAATTCATATGGGCCTATTATCTAAAATAATAATAATAAAAATCATGATTTGATTTTTAAGCACCTGATTAAAAAATAAATACCTACTGTATTATTATTATAACTATTATTTTTAATCCAAAGCCGAACTCTGAAATAAACACAGAAGTGCTGTTTATCATTTCTATGATGAAAATAACTGGGAAATGTAGCCTTGCAAATATAAATTTGGGATTATCCTATTGTATGCTGTGGGTATAAATAGTAAATCATAGAACTATCTCAATTATCTGTAATATTAGTTTCAAATGCACAAATGGGTTCTATTTCCAGTATATTAGGATCTTATTAATGTAAATTGATAAAGTTGGCTATGCAAAGCACTATCCCTAATAATAGAGAGGACAGATAAGTAAATGCTCCTTTACTTTACATCCATTGCCACAATGGAAAAGTAAACCTTTGCTTTTACTTAGGTAGACTTTATTGAAGGCACTAAATGAACTTTAATATGTATCTCAACAGAGCCATTAAGAAAAGTATTTGCTTAAGTTGCCGAATTTTATGTAAACTAAAGCAGATGAGGGTAAAACAGAAATAAACAGTAATTAAATTACCCAGAAGTTACTGGATGAAATAAAACAATTCTTTACAGTTTCTAGGTAATGGCAAAAGTGTTCCTGGCAGGCAAGAAAAGCATAATTAACAGCATAGCGAAGCTTCACTTTCTGTGCTTTTTGGCAATTCAGTCTACTAAGTCGAAAGCTGTTAAGTAGAGTATTTGGGTTTCATATTAATTTGCATTTCACGTCATTGCTCTTTACTGTTTTGTAGGCAGGAAACAGAGAGGTCTGGGTTCAACACAACAAATTACTGTACCAAAAAAAAAAAAAAATTGCTACTCAAGCAGCTTTTTGTTTCTACTAGGTTTGTCATGCTGTGAGCAAAACGGAAGGGGAAAAAAAAAAGAAAAAAAGAAAAGAAGTGTTGAGTCTTTAGAGGCATTTCAGCACCAGATCCACACTATCAAAAATAGTTCTCAAACATGGTTAGAGTTATCTAGAAATTCAGCAGTTTGCAAACAAGTGCACTAAGGGAATATTTTTTTCACACTAAAATATTTTTGCTACACATCAGTAAATCCTTGAGCAGAGCCTGCTGGCTCCAAGGGCTGCAGTTTACTGCAGGAATCGCAGAGCGATATTTAGCCGGAGCTCATAGACAGGGAAGTGGTGATGTGGCTCCTTGTGATGACTCTTCCACGCGTGGCTGAACCCTGGATTAGAAACCAGGAAACAAACCACTTGGGTTTTCTTTCTTTCTTTCTTTCTTTCTTTCTTTCTTTCTTTCTTTCTTTCTTTCTTTCTTTCTCTCTCTCTCTCTCTCTCTCTCTTTCTTTATTCTTCCTATTGTTTGTATGTTTTCTGTAATTTTCTTTCTTTTCTTTTTCTTTTTTTATCCTTTTTTTAATGGCTGACTTATTTTTATTTTATGTGCACCAGTGCTTTGTCTGCATGTATGTCTGTGTGAGGTTGTCAGATCTCCATGAACTGGAGTTACAACAGTTGTGAACTGCCATGTGGACACTGATAATTGAACCCAGACACTCTGGAAGAGCAGCCAATGCTGCTCTTAATTACTGAGCCATTTCTCCATTGCCGCCCTCCACTCCCCCAATTTATTTCTATCTTCATTTGTGTGTGTGTGTGTGTGTGTGTGTGTGTGTGTGTGTGTGTGTGTGTGCGCGCGCGCACATGAAATCGGATGCCTACAAAGGCCTGCAGGAAACTGGATCCTCTGGAACTGTATTCACCAGTGATTGTGAGCCACCAGCTACAGACCTAACTGAACTTAGGTCCTCTGCAGGAGCAGTGTAGGCTCTTAATCACTGAGATGTCTTTTCAGACTTGAATTTTTGTTTCTTAACTCCTGATTCTTTGTTAATATATAGTTAATACTGAATCTCAACTTGACAGAAACTACAATCACTGAGGAGATAATCTTCCGGGTATGACTGTGAAAGATGTTCCAGTTTAGGCTGGCTTCTGGGTGCCAGTGAAGGACAATTTAGATTAGACAAACTGAGGACAGGAGATTCAACCTTCTATGTGGGAGACACTGTTCCTGAGCTGGAAAGCCTGGTCTTTATGGAAAGGGGGATGCTGTCTGAGCAGCAGCACGCATCTTCTGCATGCTGAATGGGAGAGGGATGTAACAAGCTCCTCAGACTCCTGTGTCAATGACTTCCTTGACTGTTGATCTGGACCCAAATAAACCTTTTCTTCCTTAAGTTGCTTTTTCCTGGTAGTTTATCACAAGAAGATGCGTGAGTAACGCTGTAGACGTGTCACCTAGTGTTTCCAAAGATGCTAGAGCTTGAGTGCATACGTGAACACGCACATCTGTGCTTACGTATGCCTGCAAGAACGTGTAATCGATTTCTTTGGTTAGTATTGGCAAGGAAGTAGAACGAATGGAATGAAAGCTGAACTGTTCTCAAGGGTTTTATTGCTTGTGCCTATTAATGAACTCTCTGTACTCTAAGGAACGATGCTGCTTGTATTAGCATTCCTGAAACCATGAGGATATTTGGCTTATGTTCCTATGTCAACTCACATAGGCTTATTACATAACCTAAAATGTTTTGATTACTGACACTTAGTAGATATACAGTTTTCACCAAGACCTACAAAAGAAAGATACATTAAAAAAATGCAGCTATACTAACAAGAAGAAATTCTTTATTGAAGATGTTTCAGTACTGGCTGTACTCCAGATGCCAAACAAAGTTGTTTAAATATTTGCTCATTAGTGAAATGAAATGATATGATTTTAATTCACTCTCAATTCTTGTTTACTGTCTTTCAAAGCATCTTTTTAATATGTGCTCTAATGGTTTCTCTGGAGCTCTTGTGATATAATTTGTTTTCGTTTTTTCTTAACTGGATATAAATTAATGAGGTAATACTGAATGAGATTTTGAGTTCCCTCTAAAATCTTCCTAGTGACTGGCTTGAGAGTTTTGCTGGGCCTTTTTGTGACGACACAATCACACAGTGTACATCACTGATACATTGCTGAAAAAATATTAATATTGTAAGACAATGTATCATAAATAAGAACCTGGTGAATAAGCTGCTCCATAGTTTTAGGGGTTTTGTTGTTTTGTTTTGTTTTGTTTTTTTTCTTGAGACATAATGATAGGGAGATATATAACTACCTGAAATGAACAGGTTTGGGGCCTCTAGTAGATGAGAACTTATTTTATCAGATTCATCTAAATGTATGCAAATGAATTCAGTGGTGAACTCTCAGGGCTGAAGGGAAAACTGTAGATGACAACTGCTCTGTTTATAGGTTTTGTCTCTGTCCTGTAATCCACCTTTACTGTGCCATCTCTGTTTTGAGTGGCCATTAATAAAATTAAGGTTGTTACCTCCTTGTAATTCCTTTCAGCCCAGGATTTGCCATGGGGAAGCATGAGAGCATGGAGGTGACTAATTGACAGCTCTACATTTCAGCAGTCCAGGTTTCTTCAGGCTGGAGACTGTTATTCCCTCTAATTTTTTCCAGAGTGTCTTGGTTCGTATTACAGAATAAGTATAGTACACGTATTTGGTAAAAGAACATTACAGAGATGATGAGGTTGTATCCTCCTCTATAGCCAGGTTTTGTCATTTACGTTTGTTTGTTGGTTGGTTGGTTGGTTTTCCCTCTGAAAACGATTGTTGCTAAAATTAGGCCATAACCCTCACATGCAGCAGAGCCAAGATTTTATTTGATTAAACATTCTAGGTCCTAATCCCATGCTTCACCTCTATTTAATTCTTTCCCAAAAGCTAAACAAATGAACTTGTTAAGATACTCTAACCTTAGCCTGGGGTAAGAACAATTCCATAGGTCATTGTTACTTCCAACAAAAGTCAAGAGAAAAAATTGGGGATAGAGGTACATTAATTTAATCCTTTCCTTTGGAATGGTACCTTGATGATTGTTTAAAGAAAATGCTAGATGGACTTATTTTTCCTTTAATCATGATTACACAACAACACAGAGCCTAGGGGATTTTTGAAGTAACAACTGAATTCCCATGCAAACAATACATTCTTTTGAAAATATGCTGAATGAATCTTCAGAGGGTTTGGAGATTTTTTGCAATTTAATTTCATAAATATTGTTCATAAATACTATATGAGAGTTTCAGGTTAGTTCCCATATGTATCAATTTATTGGTAGCATAGATTAACTTTTACTTATATGCTTAGTATGTAAAGGGTAGATATACTATTTTGTATGAAATATTTGGCTTTCTAGTTATCAGTCTTATTTTATTGAACAAAATGAAAATAACATACAATGATGAATTGAAGATTTTTTTTTTTTTTTTTTTACAGAATGCTGGATTTCCATTCTTATCAATCATAGTGATTTTTTTCTATGAGGATGAAAATTTCTGTCAAGGAAAGTTTCTATATGATACATTTTTTTCCGTGACCTATCATGGTCTTGAACAATATTAGGGCTGGGATATGCAAATAGTAGAATGTGGACGGGGCAAAATTACTGCTTATGTTTGAGAGTGGTCACTTTGGAGAAATCAGTTTGCTGCGCTAACTGGAAAAATCTCCATGTGAAAACAACCAAAGCCTCCTTCCAGCAGACAGAAGCATCATTCCACTAAGCCTGAAAAGCCAGCATGAAGCTGGGTCTTCTAAGTTCAGTTAAGCTTGCAGGAGACTGACACCTGCAGCATCCTGATTGTACATATTTATGACATATTTTAATACAGACACGGTCCTCTCAAGATGTCCCCATTCTAGTATTCAAAGTAGTTTGTCTTTTCTTGCAGAAGGAACTCAGATAGTGTTACTCTCCTACAGTTTTACATAGAAGAAAGTAATACTGTTCAGCCAAAGGTGGAGCTATGAGCAAAGTGAATTATTATCGCCAAGGCTTTGAAAGACAATGGAAGTAAATGATGATGATTAGATTGGAAAACTTTGAACTGATAAGAACTTGAATCTTGTGCTGTAATAAGTTCAGACACAGAGGCACTTTAGAATGAGGCAGATGTAGCTTTCAAGTGAAAACTCTGTGTATCTTTTGGGACCAGAGGATAAACTGTGATAGGCAGGATAATATGCTCCTTACCAAGAGGCACACTTTTTAATCCCCGAAATATGTGACAGTTTTAGATTATGTAACAAAAGCAACTTTTCAGATGCAGCAGGGGGTTAAGGATATTGATGTGAGGAGATTTTTAAGTTGTACTCAGTGCAATTATAAAACAGAAGGCAGGGGATTTTCATCGAAACTGAAGGATGTATGAAGCCTGCTTTGAGGATGGAGGAAGGGACCTTAAATCAAGCATTGTGGAAACTAAAAGATTGTGAACCAGATTATCTCCTAGAGAACACAGAATGAATACAAGACCTTCATACTAAGATGTTAACCTAATACAAATTCCTGTGGAGTTCTCCTTTATATAACTGCAACACAGCAAACTCTTTTAGTTTTGATATGCTATGCTCTTCCTAAGGTTTTTCATCATTCACAGTAATGATGAGAACTACTTTTGTGTACATATTCCCCAAAGAACAGTAAACATTAAAGAGACTCTGACATTAGCCATTTTATTTATTTTTTACTCTGTCTTTCCAAGCAGTCTTGCGTAACAGCAAGATATCAAGTTCAAATACGAAGTCCAGGAAGTCTTTTCTCTCTCTTTAATTTTAAACCATTGTCACCTTCTGTACTCAAGAGGACATTTTGAATTACAATTAGCCATAGGATACATGACATAGTTACTTTTATTGGAATTTAAATTTGCTATTTAAATGATGTGTATCATCTTTGTTTAAATATAAGCTGTTTGAGAAGACATTAGGAGACTTGCATTGTTTGCCTTTTCTACATCTCTATCATCACCAGACCCTGGTTGTATTGATTCAATCAGTTGGAATTTCAGATTTTCTTTTTTTCTTTTTTTGATTTGAATAAAATTTTATTTGACAGATAAAGTTCTAACTATTATATACTTATTTTGTTTATTTAAAAAGCATGAATTTAAAAGTGAGTGGAGTATCAGTCTCATATGTGCCCAGATTTATTTGGTCCTTGCAGAGCTCCTGTCCTCTTCAGCTCATACTAACTCTCTCTTCTTTCACTACCTTCTGCACTCTGCTGAAGGTTTGGTTATGAGTCTTAGTATCTGCTTTCATACACTGCTAGGTAGAGTCTTTCAGAGGCCCTCTGTGGTAGGATCCTGTCCTGTTACTTGTTTTCTCCTACGTCCAATGCACATCCCATTTGTCTTTCTAAGTGAGGATTGATCATCTTACCCTGGGTCCTCTTTCTTGTTTATCTTCTTTAGGTGTATAGATTTCATTATGTTAATCATATCTTATAGGTCTGTAT
>NW_026596051.1:40295145-40300785 GCF_907164565.1 Psammomys obesus
TAGGTGTATAGATTTCATTATGTTAATCATATCTTATAGGTCTGTATAAGTAAGAATGTACCATGTGTGTCTTTCCCCTTCTGGGATACTTCACTCAGAATGATCTTTTCTAGATCCCACTATTTGCTTGCAAATTTCATGATTTCCTCGTTTTTGATTGCTGAGTAGTATTCCATTGTGTAAAAATACCACAATTTCTGTATTCATTCCTCCATTGAGAGACATCTGGGTTGTTTCCAGGTTCTGCCTATTACAAATAAAGCTGCTACAAACATTCTTGAGTGAATATCCTTGTTGTGTACTTGAGCAAATTTTGGGTAAATGCCTAGCAGTGGTATAGCTGGGTCTTGAGGAAGCACTATTTTCCTTTTTGCCTTTTCAAAATTACATACAAAAAAAGTACAAATCAGTGTTTTGATCCATACCCTTTAATTACAGCACCTGAGAGGCAGAGGCCAAGGGCCAGAGATTGAGAGGCAGAAGAGAAGCCAGGAGGTAAAGGAGAGACAGAGAGGCAGAGAGGAGACAGAGAGGAGGCAGAGAGAAGGCAGAGAGGCAGAGAGGCAGAGAGGCAGAGAGGCAGAGAGGCAGAGGCAGGTCAACCTAGCTTCACAATGACATCCTCTTTCTCTCTCAAAAAAGAAAAGAAAAGGAAAAACTGAAGTAAAATGAAACAATATAAGGCACAGATTTTAGTGCATGACATGGCACTGAACATTTCCATAGCCTCCATAATTTTCCTTGTGTCTTTTTTTTTTTTTATCAATTCCCATTTACCAATAAACAGTTTCTGTCTTAACAAGATGTTTGCTCCCAGTGGTTTCTCATGGTGTGATTGCAACATAAATTGTTTATCCATGTTCTAAAGTAATTACGGTAAATGTTTATATGACTTGATCAGAAGTTGATAATATTATCTTACATCACTCCAAAGAATTTGTGCCAGTTTCTGTCTTTGCCAGCACTTTGTTAGAACGCCACTTCATCTGCCCTTGCCAAGATTCAGTGCAACTCAACTTTTTATTTTGACTTTACTGAAGATGTTGAAGTGAACATGTCACTATGTTTTTAAATTTGACCTTATTTATAATTATGAGGATATTTCAAGTATGAGCATATATCTTCTCTTTCAAGTATTTGCTTAAGTCTTTAGTAATTTTAATGAATTATTTGAAACTTTATTATCATACAAAGATTGTTTCTCAATTTTGGAATTTATACTTTTCCCTCTTGTGTTTTCTATGAATTTGTGACTAAACAGTCACAGTATTGAATTTCTGTGATCAAAAATTTCAGTCTGATGCCAGGGACCATCGAGTAAAGGTATTTTTAATCAAGTTTGATCCCTGAGGCTCACATGGTGGAAGAGAAAACTCACTGCCTCAACTTGTCCTCTGCTCTCAGCCATAAAAATAGTATAAATAAGTGAATGTCAGAAGCAAAACACAAAAAAGAAACCCATCAGTTTAAACGCAGCCTGTTTTCAATTTTACTTTGCTTTTTGTTTATAATCTTATTCCACATAGATTGCATTTTTACTTTAACCAAATAGAATATATTAGTTGAACAAAACAAGCTTTCCTCATAATATTTTAATATATGTATATAAAACTACAATTACATTTTCTCCTCCCTTCACTCTTCATATTCCCGTCTCCCATTGATCCTTCCTTGCTACTGGTCTCCCTTCTATATCCATACCATTCTTTTCTAGATTCCCTTAGAGAGGTAAACACACAATAATACTTTTCCAGTTCTGTATTAATTCACTGAACACAGCAATCTCATTACATCCACGTTTCTGCAAATCTTGGTGGCTGAATGCAACCCCATTCTGTAAACCATCCCTCTTTAAGACAAGCACTAACCCTTTCTGAGACAGTGTCTTCCTATGTAACTTTAGCTGTCCTGGAATTCACTATGTAGACCAGGCAAGTTTCAAACTTACACAGATCAGTTTGTCTTTGCCTCCCAAATGCTGAGATTAAAGTGGGGACCACTACACTGTAGTCAAAGCTTTATTAGGTTTTAAAATATAGATTTACGATTTTGTTGATGGTTTTTTTTTTTAAGTTTATATTCATTATATGTACACCTGAAAGTGAAATAGCTGGGTCCTATGTTAAAACCATTTGTCTTTTGGAAAGAACAGTCATAATCCTTTCCACATTGTTTGGCACAAATAAATAATCAGCTACCATGAGGGGTGTTACTTTGCCAACCATGGTTGTGTATGACTGTACGTTTATCTATTCCTCTCGTTAGTTCTGTTTTTTTTTTTTTTTCTATAATATTTTGGGTTATATTAGGTATGTATTCTTTGAACAAAAATTAATTTGGTTTTGAATAGGGTTTCAGTATGTAGCCCTTGCTACTTTCAAATGCCTGACTCTTCTAACCAGCTTCCCAAGTTTTGTTCCCACTCTGGGTTTGGACACATTTTTTTTCTATGAAGTTCATTTATTATTACAAGTTATTTGTCTTCTAATCCCTGGCATGTTTTCTCATTGAAATTTATAGCATCTCTATTAATAGATAATTATGCCAGCATTTTATTTATTGTTTCTGTGAAATGTTGATTTTTTTGTTTATTGACTATATATTTACATATAAAGTTAATTTTTTATAGTTATTGTGCAGTGGATATTGCTTTGTAATCAATTTGATTGTCTGGATACTACACAATAATTTTTAGTTTTATTTTATTGTGTTATATGGTAGTGTACAATATAGAGCATAATATGAACGCTTAATTTATCATAATCTATATTGAATTAATAAGTAAAAAGTGTTGGTATTTACGTTTTATTTTAAAACACTCTTTTATTTACGTTTTCTGTATCTCTTTTTCCATACTCTACCTCAGTCCCTTCCAATACCCCAACACCACGTAGGAGAGAGAAAGGGTAAATGGGAGAGAGGGCATAGTTCTCTTAGCTGCTTCCTGCTGATTAGGGTTGTCAGGTTTCTTGGATCCAGTCTAAGCCTCAGTTCAGGAAATCTCCAACTTCTTGTCTCACAATAGCAACTAGGAGCATCAAGGGGAAAGCAGGAACAGCCTTGTTCTTTCTCAGAGCTCTATACTGTCTGGGATCTATTATTTTTTCTCTCTTCAGAGTCCTCAGATTTAAACTCTCTTTGCAGCTGACAAAGATCTCCTCTCAGAGCTTTTGTGCAGACAAAGCAAATAGTCTGCTGCTATGGGCAATCTGAATCAGTCCCACATCCCAGACCTGATATCAAAACAAAAACATGTTTATTTCTGCAACAAAAACTACCACAAAATAATAGGAGAAACATGTCCAAAGAATAAGTCTACTTACAGCTCTGCTTTTGCATGCTTCTGTTTTCTTCTATTGATATTCTGCATACACTGTAAGCAACTCATCTCACAAAGTCATCATTTTTAAAATTATATTCACAATTATCTATATACTTTCTTATCAAAAACCCATATCCTTACAGAAAAATCTCATAAACTAAACAGTAATCTTCATCTTTTCTCCTTGAATATTCACTCTGGTTATTTTCTTTGTGTGTTACGACCATGCTTCCATTCTTCCATTCTGCATCAACTTGATGAGCTAATTTCAGCATGTCTTGTGTTGAAATTCTACTACAAGTATATTTCCTCAGCTTTTTTGTGTCATAAAGTATCTTTATTTTATTTTTCATTTTAAAAGTTATTTTTCTTAAAATATAAAAAATAAAATATATAAAATATAAAAAATAAGTTTCTATACACCTAAAAAAGATAATCAAGAGAACGGACATGGGGTAAGATGATCAATCCTTGTTTAGAAAGACAGATGGGATGTGCATTGAACGTATGACAGGAGTCTACTGAGCACATCTGAAAGACTCTAACTAGCAGTGTTTTCAAAGCAAAAACTCATGACCAAACCTTTGGCAGAGTACAGGGAATCATAAGAAAGAAGGGGAGTTAGTCTGATGGGAAAAGGATAGGAGCTCCACAAGGACCAAATATATCTGGGCACAGGGTCTTTTCTGAGACTGACATGCAACCAAGGACCATGTATGAATGTAACCTAGAACCTCTGCTCAGATGTAGCCTGTTGTAGCTCAGTAACCAATTGGTTTCCCATAGTGAGGGGAACAAGGACTATTTCCAACAGGAACTCAATGACTGGCTCTTTGGCCTCCCCACCCCCTAAAGGAGGAGCAGTCCTGTTAGGCCACAGGGGAGAGCTTTGCAGCCAGTCCTGAGGATACCTGATAAAACAGGATCAGATGAATGGGGAGGAGGTCCCCCCTATCAGTGGACTTGGAAAGGGGCACAGTGGAGATGAGGGAGGGAGGAACTGGGAGGGAATGAGGGATTGAGACACGGCTGGGATACAGAGTTAATAAAATGTAACTGATAAGAAAAAAATAAAATTAAAAAAAATAAGTTTCTGTTATAATTTTTAAAAACTATTTTGAATATAGTGTCATTCATGCTTGATTTGAATTGTTTCTCCGGAGAATATTTCTTTTAATAATCATCATTGCTGTATTTGAGATATGTATGTTTCTCTATGTTTCTGACTATAAAAATTTCTATTTATCTTTGATTTCCAAAGGCTCTAGTATGATGGACACGGACACGGTTTTCTCTGTGTTCATCTTTCATGGGATTTATTGACAATCTGAAGTATAAAATGCATTGGAAATTAAATTTATTAAGGATAGAAAATTATGAGCCAGTATTAAGTATTTCTTTTATTTTGTTCTCTATCTCTTGTCTTTCTCTTCTTATTCGCTCATTGTTTGTCTTAAGGAGGATCTATTTTGATATCTGCATTTACTATTATATGTAATTATGCTCACACATGAAATAATTATTAATAAATTTATTTCTGCTATCAAAATTCACACTTTCATTTGTGGTTTTAAAAATGTTGAAGTACTTTTTAGATGAATCTATATACCATTGCAAACTGAGACAGATTTTGTCTTTAGTAACCAAATATGGCCCTAGGTGAAAGAAAACAAAACACCATTACTAAACAACAAACCCCAAACCAGTGGCAAAATGAGATTTGTCAGTCTGAGTTATTATCATCATCTATGGTATCCATGGAAAGCTCCAGGACAGAGATGGTTAGCATATTAAACTTTATCCCAAATAAACAAGTGAAACTAAATGCTGTGCTTGAAAAATGCTTTTGTTGTTTTTGTAATCTATTGCCTTGTTTTTGTCTTCATTAACTGTGCTTTCATTTGTATTAATCAAGATGACATTAAATAAAAGATGACAGAGTCCAGGTACGATGAACACACCTGTTGTTGTGACATACTTCTTGGCTCAGAGGAGGATAAGGCAAGAGGATCATGAGTTTTCGGTTCATCTGAGCTATATACTTAGATGATGCCTCAAAGAAATGAATATGTAAACAAAAAAATGATGGTCCTAGGATATAATCTCTTGCTCCACCAAATAAATAAATAAATAAACAAACAAACAGATAAGCAAAGAAAAACTAAGTAGAATTTGAAATCACATATAAATTATGCAGGTAAATTTGATTGAGCTAACCCAAATTCATATATGTATATACACATATACATACATAAACACACACACACACACATATATATATATATATATATATATATATATATATATATATATATATA